>NC_138027.1:94948891-95356987 GCF_964106645.2 Podarcis pityusensis | reverse complement strand
TCAGACGTCGAGGGCTAATTCTGTTTCCGATGATAAAAACCCATCTGTTTCCACCAAAAAAGATTTCAGGAGATCGTTTGCAACAGTTTGGCACCATTTTTGAGTGAAATACAGAACGTCAGATTTTTTCTGAAATTGTGACCGCGCGGCTTAGGGATTTTTTCAAAAAAAAAGGTGTTCAGACGTTGAGGGCTAATTCTGTTTCCGATGATAAAAACCCATCTGTTTCCACCGAAAAACCTTTCAGGGGATCGTTTGCAATAGTTTGGCACTATATTTGAGTGAATTGCAGCATGTCAGATTTTTTCTGAAATTGTGACCGCGCAGCTTAGGGATTTTTTTTTTTAAAAAGTTGTTCAGACGTCGAGGGCTAATTCTGTTTCCGCTGATAAAAACCCATCTGTTTCCACCGAAAAACCATTCAGGGGTTCGTTTCCAACAGTTTGGCACAATTTTTGAGTGAATTGCAGAACGTCAGATTTTTTCTGAAATTGTGACCGCGCGGCTTAGGGATTTTTTCAAAAAAAAGGTGTTCAGAAGTCGAGGGCTAATTCTGTTTCCGATGATAAAAACCCATCTGTTTCCACTAAAAAACGTTTCTGGAGATCGTTTGCAACAGTTTGGCACCATTTTTGAGTGAATCCCAGAACGTCAGATTTTTTCTGAAATTGTGACCGCGCGGCTTAGGGATTTTTTCAAAAAAAAGGTCTTCAGACGTCGAGGGCTAATTCTGTTTCCGATGATAAAAACCCATCTCTTTCCACCAAAAAAGCTTTCAGGGGATCGTTTGCATCAGTTTGGCACCATTTTTGAGTGAATTGCAGAACGTCAGATTTTTTCTGAAATTGTGACCGCGCGGCTTAGGGATTTTTTTTCAAAAAAAAGGTGTTCACACGTCGAGGGCTAATTCTGTTTCCGATGATAAAAACCCATCTGTTTCCACCATAACAGCTTTCAGAGGATCGCTGGCAACAGTTTGGCACCATTTTTGAGTGAATTGCAGAACGTCAGATTTTTTCTGAAATTGTGACCGCGCGGCTTAGGGATTTTTTCAAAAAAAAGGTGTTCAGACGTCGAGGGCTAATTCTGTTTCCGATGATAAAAACCCATGTGTTTACACCAAAAAAGATTTAAGGAGATCGTTTGCAACAGTTTGGCACCATTTTTGAGTCAATTGCAGAACGTCAGATTTTTTCTGAAATTATGACCGCGGCTTAGGGATTTTTTCAAAAAAAAGGTGTTCAGACGTCGAGGGCTAATTCTGTTCTGATGATAAAAACCCATCTGTTTCCACCAAACAAGCTTTCAGGGGATCGTTTGCAACAGTTTGGCACCATTTTTGAGTGAATTGCAGAACGTCAGATTTTTTCCGAAATTGTGACCGCGCGGCTTAGGGAGTTTTTTTTTTTAAAAAAGTTGCTCAGACGTCGCGGGCTGATTCTGTTTCCGATGATAAAAACCCATCTGTTTCCACCGAAAAAGCTTTCAGAGGATCGTTTGCAACAGTTTGGCACAATTTTTTAGTGAATTGCAGAACGTCAGATTTTTGCTGAAATTGTGACCACGCGGCTTAGGGCTTTTTTCAAAAGAAAGTTGTTCAGACGTTGAGGGCTAATTCTCTTTTCGATGATAAAAACCCATCTGTTTCAAGTATAAAAGCTTTCAGAGGATCGCTGGCAACAGTTTGGCACCATTTTTGAGTCAATTGCAGAACGTCAGATTTTTTCTGAAATTGTGACCGCGCGGCTTAGGGATTTTTTAAAAAAAAAAGGTATTCAGACGTCGAGGGCTTATTCTGTTTCCGATGATAAAAACTCATCTGTTTCCACCAAAAAAGCTTTCAGAGGATCGTTTGCAACAGTTTGGCACCATTTTTGAGTGAATTGCAGAACGTCAGATTTTTTCTGAAATTATGACCGCGCGGCTTAGGGATTTTTTTTTTTAAAAAGTTGTTCAGACGATGAGGGCTAATTCTCTTTCCGATGATAAAAACCCATCTGTTTCCACCGAAAAACCTTTCAGGGGATCGTTTGCAACAGTTTGGCACCATTTTTGAGTGAATTGCAGAACGTCAGATTTTTTCTGAAATTGTGACCATGCGCGGCTTAGGGCTTTTTTTAAAAAAAAGTTGTTCAGACGTTGAGGGCTAATTCTGTTTCCGATGATAAAAACCCATCTGTTTCCACTATAAAAGCTTTCAGAGGATCGCTGGCAACAGTTTGGCACCATTTTTGAGTGAATTGCAGAACGTCAGATTTTTTCTGAAATTGTGACCGCGCGGCTTAGGGATTTTTTCAAAAAAAAGGTGTTCAGACGTCGAGGGCTAATTCTGTTTCCGCTGATAAAAACCCATCTGTTTCCACCGAAAAACCATTCAGGGGTTCGTTTCCAACAGTTTGGCACAATTTTTGAGTGAATTGCAGAACGTCAGATTTTTTCTGAAATTGTGACCGCGCGGCTTAGGGATTTTTTCAAAAAAAAGGTGTTCAGAAGTCGAGGGCTAATTCTGTTTCCGATGATAAAAACCCATCTGTTTCCACTAAAAAACGTTTCTGGAGATCGTTTGCAACAGTTTGGCACCATTTTTGAGTGAATCCCAGAACGTCAGATTTTTTCTGAAATTGTGACCGCGCGGCTTAGGGATTTTTTCAAAAAAAAGGTCTTCAGACGTCGAGGGCTAATTCTGTTTCCGATGATAAAAACCCATCTCTTTCCACCAAAAAAGCTTTCAGGGGATCGTTTGCATCAGTTTGGCACCATTTTTGAGTGAATTGCAGAACGTCAGATTTTTTCTGAAATTGTGACCGCGCGGCTTAGGGATTTTTTTTCAAAAAAAAGGTGTTCACACGTCGAGGGCTAATTCTGTTTCCGATGATAAAAACCCATCTGTTTCCACCATAACAGCTTTCAGAGGATCGCTGGCAACAGTTTGGCACCATTTTTGAGTGAATTGCAGAACGTCAGATTTTTTCTGAAATTGTGACCGCGCGGCTTAGGGATTTTTTCAAAAAAAAGGTGTTCAGACGTCGAGGGCTAATTCTGTTTCCGATGATAAAAACCCATGTGTTTACAGCAAAAAAGATTTAAGGGAGATCGTTTGCAACAGTTTGGCACCATTTTTGAGTCAATTGCAGAACGTCAGATTTTTTCTGAAATTATGACCGCGGCTTAGGGATTTTTTCAAAAAAAAAGGTGTTCAGACGTCGAGGGCTAATTCTGTTCTGATGATAAAAACCCATCTGTTTCCACCAAACAAGCTTTCAGGGGATCGTTTGCAACAGTTTGGCACCATTTTTGAGTGAATTGCAGAACGTCAGATTTTTTCCGAAATTGTGACCGCGCGGCTTAGGGAGTTTTTTTTTTAAAAAAGTTGCTCAGACGTCGCGGGCTGATTCTGTTTCCGATGATAAAAACCCATCTGTTTCCACCGAAAAAGCTTTCAGAGGATCGTTTGCAACAGTTTGGCACAATTTTTTAGTGAATTGCAGAACGTCAGATTTTTGCTGAAATTGTGACCGCGCGGCTTAGGGCTTTTTTCAAAAGAAAGTTGTTCAGACGTTGAGGGCTAATTCTCTTTTCGATGATAAAAACCCATCTGTTTCAAGTATAAAAGCTTTCAGAGGATCGCTGGCAACAGTTTGGCACCATTTTTGAGTCAATTGCAGAACGTCAGATTTTTTCTGAAATTGTGACCGCGCGGCTTAGGGATTTTTTAAAAAAAAAAGGTATTCAGACGTCGAGGGCTTATTCTGTTTCCGATGATAAAAACACATCTGTTTCCACCAAAAAAGCTTTCAGAGGATCGTTTGCAACAGTTTGGCACCATTTTTGAGTGAATTGCAGAACGTCAGATTTTTTCTGAAATTATTACCGCGCGGCTTAGGGATTTTTTTTTTTAAAAAGTTGTTCAGACGATGAGGGCTAATTCTCTTTCCGATGATAAAAACCCATCTGTTTCCACCGAAAAACCTTTCAGGGGATCGTTTGCAACAGTTTGGCACCATTTTTGAGTGAATTGCAGAACGTCAGATTTTTTTCTGAAATTGTGACCATGCGCGGCTTAGGGCTTTTTTTAAAAAAAAGTTGTTCAGACGTTGAGGGCTAATTCTGTTTCCGATGATAAAAACCCATCTGTTTCCACCATAACAGCTTTCAGAGGATCGCTGGCAACAGTTTGGCACCATTTTTGAGTGAATTGCAGAACGTCAGATTTTTTCTGAAATTGTGACCGCGCGGCTTAGGGATTTTTTCAAAAAAAAGGTGTTCAGACGTCGAGGGCTAATTCTGTTTCCGATGATAAAAACCCATGTGTTTACAGCAAAAAAGATTTAAGGAGATCGTTTGCAACAGTTTGGCACCATTTTTGAGTCAATTGCAGAACGTCAGATTTTTTCTGAAATTATGACCGCGGCTTAGGGATTTTTTCAAAAAAAAAGGTGTTCAGACGTCGAGGGCTAATTCTGTTCTGATGATAAAAACCCATCTGTTTTCCACCAAACAAGCTTTCAGGGGATCGTTTGCAACAGTTTGGCACCATTTTTGAGTGAATTGCAGAACGTCAGATTTTTTCCGAAATTGTGACCGCGCGGCTTAGGGAGTTTTTTTTTTAAAAAAGTTGCTCAGACGTCGCGGGCTGATTCTGTTTCCGATGATAAAAACCCATCTGTTTCCACCGAAAAAGCTTTCAGAGGATCGTTTGCAACAGTTTGGCACAATTTTTTAGTGAATTGCAGAACGTCAGATTTTTTCTGAAATTGTGACCGCGCGGCTTAGGGCTTTTTTCAAAAGAAAGTTGTTCAGACGTTGAGGGCTAATTCTCTTTTCGATGATAAAAACCCATCTGTTTCAAGTATAAAAGCTTTCAGAGGATCGCTGGCAACAGTTTGGCACCATTTTTGAGTCAATTGCAGAACGTCAGATTTTTTCTGAAATTGTGACCGCGCGGCTTAGGGATTTTTTAAAAAAAAAAGGTATTCAGACGTCGAGGGCTTATTCTGTTTCCGATGATAAAAACACATCTGTTTCCACCAAAAAAGCTTTCAGAGGATCGTTTGCAACAGTTTGGCACCATTTTTGAGTGAATTGCAGAACGTCAGATTTTTTCTGAAATTATGACCGCGCGGCTTAGGGATTTTTTTTTTTAAAAAGTTGTTCAGACGATGAGGGCTAATTCTCTTTCCGATGATAAAAACCCATCTGTTTCCACCGAAAAACCTTTCAGGGGATCGTTTGCAACAGTTTGGCACCATTTTTGAGTGAATTGCAGAACGTCAGATTTTTTCTGAAATTGTGACCATGCGCGGCTTAGGGCTTTTTTTAAAAAAAAGTTGTTCAGACGTTGAGGGCTAATTCTGTTTCCGATGATAAAAACCCATCTGTTTCCACCATAACAGCTTTCAGAGGATCGCTGGCAACAGTTTGGCACCATTTTTGAGTGAATTGCAGAACGTCAGATTTTTTCTGAAATTGTGACCGCGCGGCTTAGGGATTTTTTCAAAAAAAAGGTGTTCAGACGTCGAGGGCTAATTCTGTTTCCGATGATAAAAACCCATCTGTTTCCACCGAAAAACCTTTCAGGGGATCGTTTGCAATAGTTTGGCACTATATTTGAGTGAATTGCAGCATGTCAGATTTTTTCTGAAATTGTGACCGCGCGGCTTAGGGATTTTTTTTTTAAAAAAGTTGTTCAGACGTCGAGGGCTAATTCTGTTTCCGCTGATAAAAACCCATCTGTTTCCACCGAAAAACCATTCAGGGGTTCGTTTCCAACAGTTTGGCACAATTTTTGAGTGAATTGCAGAACGTCAGATTTTTTCTGAAATTGTGACCGCGCGGCTTAGGGATTTTTTCAAAAAAAAGGTGTTCAGAAGTCGAGGGCTAATTCTGTTTCCGATGATAAAAACCCATCTGTTTCCACTAAAAAACGTTTCTGGAGATCGTTTGCAACAGTTTGGCACCATTTTTGAGTGAATCCCAGAACGTCAGATTTTTTCTGAAATTGTGACCGCGCGGCTTAGGGATTTTTTCAAAAAAAAGGTCTTCAGACGTCGAGGGCTAATTCTGTTTCCGATGATAAAAACCCATCTCTTTCCACCAAAAAAGCTTTCAGGGGATCGTTTGCATCAGTTTGGCACCATTTTTGAGTGAATTGCAGAACGTCACATTTTTTCTGAAATTGTGACCGCGCGGCTTAGGGATTTTTTTTCAAAAAAAAGGTGTTCACACGTCGAGGGCTAATTCTGTTTCCGATGATAAAAACCCATCTGTTTCCACCATAACAGCTTTCAGAGGATCGCTGGCAACAGTTTGGCACCATTTTTGAGTGAATTGCAGAACGTCAGATTTTTTCTGAAATTGTGACCGCGCGGCTTAGGGATTTTTTCAAAAAAAAGGTGTTCAGACGTCGAGGGCTAATTCTGTTTCCGATGATAAAAACCCATGTGTTTACACCAAAAAAGATTTAAGGAGATCGTTTGCAACAGTTTGGCACCATTTTTGAGTCAATTGCAGAAAGTCAGATTTTTTCTGAAATTATGACCGCGGCTTAGGGATTTTTTCAAAAAAAAGGTGTTCAGACGTCGAGGGCTAATTCTGTTCTGATGATAAAAACCCATCTGTTTCCACCAAACAAGCTTTCAGGGGATCGTTTGCAACAGTTTGGCACCATTTTTGAGTGAATTGCAGAACGTCAGATTTTTTCCGAAATTGTGACCGCGCGGCTTAGGGAGTTTTTTTTTTAAAAAAGTTGCTCAGACGTCGCGGGCTGATTCTGTTTCCGATGATAAAAACCCATGTGTTTACACCAAAAAAGATTTAAGGAGATCGTTTGCAACAGTTTGGCACCATTTTTGAGTCAATTGCAGAAAGTCAGATTTTTTCTGAAATTATGACCGCGGCTTAGGGATTTTTTCAAAAAAAAGGTGTTCAGACGTCGAGGGCTAATTCTGTTCTGATGATAAAAACCCATCTGTTTCCACCAAACAAGCTTTCAGGGGATCGTTTGCAACAGTTTGGCACCATTTTTGAGTGAATTGCAGAACGTCAGATTTTTTCCGAAATTGTGACCGCGCGGCTTAGGGAGTTTTTTTTTTTAAAAAGTTGCTCAGACGTCGCGGGCTGATTCTGTTTCCGATGATAAAAACCCATCTGTTTCCACCGAAAAAGCTTTCAGAGGATCGTTTGCAACAGTTTGGCACAATTTTTTAGTGAATTGCAGAACGTCAGATTTTTGCTGAAATTGTGACCGCGCGGCTTAGGGCTTTTTTCAAAAGAAAGTTGTTCAGACGTTGAGGGCTAATTCTCTTTTCGATGATAAAAACCCATCTGTTTCAAGTATAAAAGCTTTCAGAGGATCGCTGGCAACAGTTTGGCACCATTTTTGAGTCAATTGCAGAACGTCAGATTTTTTCTGAAATTGTGACCGCGCGGCTTAGGGATTTTTTTAAAAAAAAAGGTATTCAGACGTCGAGGGCTTATTCTGTTTCCGATGATAAAAACTCATCTGTTTCCACCAAAAAAGCTTTCAGAGGATCGTTTGCAACAGTTTGGCACCATTTTTGAGTGAATTGCAGAACGTCAGATTTTTTCTGAAATTATGACCGCGCGGCTTAGGGATTTTTTTTTTAAAAAAGTTGTTCAGACGATGAGGGCTAATTCTCTTTCCGATGATAAAAACCCATCTGTTTCCACCGAAAAACCTTTCAGGGGATCGTTTGCAACAGTTTGGCACCATTTTTGAGTGAATTGCAGAACGTCAGATTTTTTCTGAAATTGTGACCATGCGCGGCTTAGGGCTTTTTTTAAAAAAAAGTTGTTCAGACGTTGAGGGCTAATTCTGTTTCCGATGATAAAAACCCATCTGTTTCCACCATAACAGCTTTCAGAGGATCGCTGGCAACAGTTTGGCACCATTTTTGAGTGAATTGCAGAACGTCAGATTTTTTCTGAAATTGTGACCGCGCGGCTTAGGGATTTTTTCAAAAAAAAGGTGTTCAGACGTCGAGGGCTAATTCTGTTTCCGATGATAAAAACCCATCTGTTTCCACCGAAAAACCTTTCAGGGGATCGTTTGCAATAGTTTGGCACTATATTTGAGTGAATTGCAGCATGTCAGATTTTTTCTGAAATTGTGACCGCGCGGCTTAGGGATTTTTTTTTTAAAAAAGTTGTTCAGACGTCGAGGGCTAATTCTGTTTCCGCTGATAAAAACCCATCTGTTTCCACCGAAAAACCATTCAGGGGTTCGTTTCCAACAGTTTGGCACAATTTTTGAGTGAATTGCAGAACGTCAGATTTTTTCTGAAATTGTGACCGCGCGGCTTAGGGATTTTTTCAAAAAAAAGGTCTTCAGACGTCGAGGGCTAATTCTGTTTCCGATGATAAAAACCCATCTCTTTCCACCAAAAAAGCTTTCAGGGGATCGTTTGCATCAGTTTGGCACCATTTTTGAGTGAATTGCAGAACGTCAGATTTTTTCTGAAATTGTGACCGCGCGGCTTAGGGATTTTTTTTCAAAAAAAAGGTGTTCACACGTCGAGGGCTAATTCTGTTTCCGATGATAAAAACCCATCTGTTTCCACCATAACAGCTTTCAGAGGATCGCTGGCAACAGTTTGGCACCATTTTTGAGTGAATTGCAGAACGTCAGATTTTTTCTGAAATTGTGACCGCGCGGCTTAGGGATTTTTTCAAAAAAAAGGTGTTCAGACGTCGAGGGCTAATTCTGTTTCCGATGATAAAAACCCATGTGTTTACACCAAAAAAGATTTAAGGAGATCGTTTGCAACAGTTTGGCACCATTTTTGAGTCAATTGCAGAAAGTCAGATTTTTTCTGAAATTATGACCGCGGCTTAGGGATTTTTTCAAAAAAAAGGTGTTCAGACGTCGAGGGCTAATTCTGTTCTGATGATAAAAACCCATCTGTTTCCACCAAACAAGCTTTCAGGGGATCGTTTGCAACAGTTTGGCACCATTTTTGAGTGAATTGCAGAACGTCAGATTTTTTCCGAAATTGTGACCGCGCGGCTTAGGGAGTTTTTTTTTTTAAAAAGTTGCTCAGACGTCGCGGGCTGATTCTGTTTCCGATGATAAAAACCCATGTGTTTACACCAAAAAAGATTTAAGGAGATCGTTTGCAACAGTTTGGCACCATTTTTGAGTCAATTGCAGAAAGTCAGATTTTTTCTGAAATTATGACCGCGGCTTAGGGATTTTTTCAAAAAAAAGGTGTTCAGACGTCGAGGGCTAATTCTGTTCTGATGATAAAAACCCATCTGTTTCCACCAAACAAGCTTTCAGGGGATCGTTTGCAACAGTTTGGCACCATTTTTGAGTGAATTGCAGAACGTCAGATTTTTTCCGAAATTGTGACCGCGCGGCTTAGGGAGTTTTTTTTTTTAAAAAGTTGCTCAGACGTCGCGGGCTGATTCTGTTTCCGATGATAAAAACCCATCTGTTTCCACCGAAAAAGCTTTCAGAGGATCGTTTGCAACAGTTTGGCACAATTTTTTAGTGAATTGCAGAACGTCAGATTTTTGCTGAAATTGTGACCGCGCGGCTTAGGGCTTTTTTCAAAAGAAAGTTGTTCAGACGTTGAGGGCTAATTCTCTTTTCGATGATAAAAACCCATCTGTTTCAAGTATAAAAGCTTTCAGAGGATCGCTGGCAACAGTTTGGCACCATTTTTGAGTCAATTGCAGAACGTCAGATTTTTTCTGAAATTGTGACCGCGCGGCTTAGGGATTTTTTTTTTAAAAAAGTTGTTCAGACGATGAGGGCTAATTCTCTTTCCGATGATAAAAACCCATCTGTTTCCACCGAAAAACCTTTCAGGGGATCGTTTGCAACAGTTTGGCACCATTTTTGAGTGAATTGCAGAACGTCAGATTTTTTCTGAAATTGTGACCATGCGCGGCTTAGGGCTTTTTTTTAAAAAAAGTTGTTCAGACGTTGAGGGCTAATTCTGTTTCCGATGATAAAAACCCATCTGTTTCCACTATAAAAGCTTTCAGAGGATCGCTGGCAACAGTTTGGCACCATTTTTGAGTGAATTGCAGAACGTCAGATTTTTTCTGAAATTGTGACCGCGCGGCTTAGGGATTTTTTCAAAAAAAAGGTGTTCAGACGTCGAGGGCTAATTCTGTTTCCGATGATAAAAACCCATCTGTTTCCACCAAAAAAGATTTCAGGAGATCGTTTGCAACAGTTTGGCACCATTTTTGAGTGAAATACAGAACGTCAGATTTTTTCTGAAATTGTGACCGCGCGGCTTAGGGATTTTTTCAAAAAAAAGGTGTTCAGACGTCGAGGGCTAATTCTGTTTCCGATGATAAAAACCCATCTGTTTCCACCATAACAGCTTTCAGAGGATCGCTGGCAACAGTTTGGCACAATTTTTTAGTGAATTGCAGAACGTCAGATTTTTGCTGAAATTGTGACCGCGCGGCTTAGGGCTTTTTTCAAAAGAAAGTTGTTCAGACGTTGAGGGCTAATTCTCTTTTCGATGATAAAAACCCATCTGTTTCAAGTATAAAAGCTTTCAGAGGATCGCTGGCAACAGTTTGGCACCATTTTTGAGTCAATTGCAGAACGTCAGATTTTTTCTGAAATTGTGACCGCGCGGCTTAGGGATTTTTTTTAAAAAAAAGGTATTCAGACGTCGAGGGCTTATTCTGTTTCCGATGATAAAAACTCATCTGTTTCCACCAAAAAAGCTTTCAGAGGATCGTTTGCAACAGTTTGGCACCATTTTTGAGTGAATTGCAGAACGTCAGATTTTTTCTGAAATTGTGACCACGCTGCTTAGGGATTTTTTCAAAAAAAAGGTGTTCAGACGTCGAGGGCTAATTCTGTTTCCAATGATAAAAACCCATCTGTTTCCACCGAAAAACCTTTCAGGGGATCGTTTGCAATAGTTTGGCACTATATTTGAGTGAATTGCAGAATGTCAGATTTTTTCTGAAATTGTGACCGCGCGGCTTAGGGATTTTTTTTTTTAAAAAGTTGTTTAGACGTCGAGGGCTAATTCTGTTTCCGATGATAAAAACCCATCTCTTTCCACCAAAAAAGCTTTCAGGGGATCGTTTGCATCAGTTTGGCACCATTTTTGAGTGAATTGCAGAACGTCAGATTTTTTCTGAAATTGTGACCGCGCGGCTTAGGGATTTTTTTCAAAAAAAAGGTGTTCACACGTCGAGGGCTAATTCTGTTTCCGATGATAAAAACCCATCTGTTTCCACCATAACAGCTTTCAGAGGATCGCTGGCAACAGTTTGGCACCATTTTTGAGTGAATTGCAGAACGTCAGATTTTTTCTGAAATTGTGACCGCGCGGCTTTGGGATTTTTTCAAAAAAAAGGTGTTCAGACGTCGAGGGCTAATTCTGTTTCCGATGACAAAAACCCATCTGTTTCCACCAAACAAGCTTTCAGGGGATCGTTTGCAACAGTTTGGCCCCATTTTTTAGTGAATTGCAGAACGTCAGATTTTTTCTAAAATTATGACCGCGCGGCTTAGGGGTTTTTTTTTAAAAAAAGTTGTTCAGACGTCGAGGGCTAATTCTGTTTCAGATGATAAAAACCCATCTGTTTCCACCGAAAAACCTTTCAGGGGATCGTTTGCAACAGTTTGGCACCATTTTTGAGTGAATTGCAGAACGTCAGATTTTTTCTGAAATTGTGACCGCGCGGCTTTGGGATTTTTTCAAAAAAAAGGTGTTCAGACGTCGAGGGCTAATTCTGTTTCCGATGACAAAAACCCATCTGTTTCCACCAAACAAGCTTTCAGGGGATCGTTTGCAACAGTTTGGCCCCATTTTTTAGTGAATTTCAGAACGTCAGATTTTTTCTGAAATTGTGACCGCGCGGCTTAGGGATTTTTTAAAAAAAAAGGTGTTCAGAAGTCGAGGGCTAATTCTGTTTCCGATGATAAAAACCCATCTCTTTCCACCAAAAAAGCTTTCAGGGGATCGTTTGCATCAGTTTGGCACCATTTTTGAGTGAATTGCAGAACGTCAGATTTTTTCTGAAATTGTGACCGCGCGGCTTAGGGATTTTTTTCAAAAAAAAGGTGTTCACACGTCGAGGGCTAATTCTGTTTCCGATGATAAAAACCCATCTGTTTCCACCATAACAGCTTTCAGAGGATCGCTGGCAACAGTTTGGCACCATTTTTGAGTGAATTGCAGAACGTCAGATTTTTTCTGAAATTGTGACCGCGCGGCTTTGGGATTTTTTCAAAAAAAAGGTGTTCAGACGTCGAGGGCTAATTCTGTTTCCGATGACAAAAACCCATCTGTTTCCACCAAACAAGCTTTCAGGGGATCGTTTGCAACAGTTTGGCCCCATTTTTTAGTGAATTGCAGAACGTCAGATTTTTTCTAAAATTATGACCGCGCGGCTTAGGGGTTTTTTTTAAAAAAAAGTTGTTCAGACGTCGAGGGCTAATTCTGTTTCAGATGATAAAAACCCATCTGTTTCCACCGAAAAACCTTTCAGGGGATCGTTTGCAACAGTTTGGCACCATTTTTGAGTGAATTGCAGAACGTCAGATTTTTTCTAAAATTGTGACCGCGCGGCTTAGGGATTTTTTCCAAAAAAAGGTGTTCAGACGTCGAGTGCTAATTCTATTTCCGATGATAAAAACGCATCTGTTTCCACCAAAAAAGATTTCAGGGGATCGTTTGCAACAGTTTGGCACCATTTTTGAGTGAATTGCAGAACGTCAGATTTTTTCTGAAATTGTGACCGCACGGCTTTGGGATTTTATCAAAAAAAAAGGTGTTCAGACGTCGAGGGCTAATTCTGTTTCCGATGATAAAAACCCATCTGTTTCCACCAAAAAAGATTTAAGGAGATCGTTTGCAACAGTTTGGCACCATTTTTGAGTCAATTGCAGAAAGTCAGATTTTTTCTGAAATTGTGGCCGCGGCTTAGGGATTTTTTCAAAAAAAAGGTCTTCAGACGTCGAGGGCTAATTCTGTTTCCGATGATAAAAACCCATCTGTTTCCACCAAAAAAGCTTTCAGAGGATCGTTTGCAACAGTTTGGCACCATTTTTTAGTGAATTGCAGAATGTCAGATTTTTTCTAAAATTATGACGGCGCGGCTTAGGGGTTTTTTTTAAAAAAAATTGTTCAGACGATGAGGGCTAATTCTGTTTCCGATGATAAAAACCCATCTGTTTCCACCGAAAAACGTTTCAGGGGATCGTTTGCAATAGTTTGGCACCTTTTTTGAGTGAATTGCAGAACGTCAGATTTTTTCTGAAATTGTGACCGCGCGGCTTAGGGCTTTTTTCAAAAAAAAGTTGTTCAGACGTTGAGGGCTAATTCTGTTTCCGATGATAAAAACCCATCTGTTTCCACTATAAAAGCTTTCAGAGGATCGCTGGCAACAGTTTGGCACCATTTTTGAGTGAATTGCAGAACGTCAGATTTTTTCTGAAATTGTCACCGCGCGGCTTAGGGATTTTTTCAAAAAAAAAGGTGTTCAGACGTCGAGGGCTAATTCTGTTTCCGATGATAAAAACCCATCTGTTTCCACCAAAAAAGCTTTCAGAGGATCGTTTGCAACAGTTTGGCACCATTTTTGAGTGAATTGCAGAACGTCAGATTTTTTCTGAAATTATGACCGCGCGGCTTAGGGTTTTTTTTTTAAAAAAGTTGTTCAGACGATGAGGGCTAATTCTCTTTCCGATGATAAAAACCCATCTGTTTCCACCGAAAAAGCTTTCAGGGGATCGTTTACAACAGTTTGGCACCATTTTTGAGTGAATTGCAGAACGTCAGAATTTTTCTGAAATTGTGACCGCGCGGCTTAGGGATTTTTTTTTTAAAAAAAGTTGTTCAGACGTCGAGGGCTAATTCTGTTTCCGATGATAAAAACCCATCTGTTTCCACCGAAAAACCTTTTTGGGGATCGTTTGCAACAGTTTGGCACCATTTTTGAGTGAATTGCAGAACGTCAGATTTTTTCTGAAATTGTGACCGCGTGGCTTAGGGATTTTTTTTTCAAAAAAAAGGTGTTCAGACGTCAAGGGCTAATTCTATTTCCGATAATAAAAACCCATCTGTTTCCACCATAAAAGCTTTCAGAGGATCGTTTGAAACAGTTTGGCACAATTTTTGAGTGAATTGCAGAACGACAGATTTTTTCTGAAATTGTGACCGCGCGGCTTAGGGATTTTTTCAAAAAAGAGGTGTTCAGAAGTCGAGGGCTAATAACTTTTCCGATGATAAAAACCCATCTCTTTCCACCAAAAAAGCTTTCAGGGGATCGTTTGCATCAGTTTGGCACCATTTTTGAGTGAATTGCAGAACGTCAGATTTTTTCTGAAATTGTGACTGCGCGGCTTAGGGATTTTTTTCAAAAAAAAGGTGTTCACACGTCGAGGGCTAATTCTGTTTCCGATGATAAAAACCCATCTGTTTCCACCATAACAGCTTTCAGAGGATCGCTGGCAACAGTTTGGCACCATTTTTGAGTGAATTGCAGAACGTCAGATTTTTTCTGAAATTGTGACCGCGCGGCTTTGGGATTTTTTCAAAAAAAAGGTGTTCAGACGTCGAGGGCTAATTCTGTTTCCGATGACAAAAACCCATCTGTTTCCACCAAACAAGCTTTCAGGGGATCGTTTGCAACAGTTTGGCCCCATTTTTTAGTGAATTGCAGAACGTCAGATTTTTTCTAAAATTATGACCGCGCGGCTTAGGGATTTTTTTAAAAAAAAAGTTGTTCAGACGTCGAGGGCTAATTCTGTTTCAGATGATAAAAACCCATCTGTTTCCACCGAAAAACCTTTCAGGGGATCGTTTGCAACAGTTTGGCACCATTTTTGAGTGAATCACAGAACGTCAGATTTTTTCTGAAATTGTGACCGCGCGGCTTAGGGATTTTTTAAAAAAAAAGGTGTTCAGAAGTCGAGGGCTAATTCTGTTTCCGATGATAAAAACCCATCTCTTTCCACCAAAAAAGCTTTCAGGGGATCGTTTGCATCAGTTTGGCACCATTTTTGAGTGAATTGCAGAACGTCAGATTTTTTCTGAAATTGTGACCGCGCGGCTTAGGGATTTTTTTCAAAAAAAAGGTGTTCACACGTCGAGGGCTAATTCTGTTTCCGATGATAAAAACCCATCTGTTTCCACCATAACAGCTTTCAGAGGATCGCTGGCAACAGTTTGGAACCATTTTTGAGTGAATTGCAGAACGTCAGATTTTTTCTGAAATTGTGACCGCGCGGCTTTGGGATTTTTTCAAAAAAAAGGTGTTCAGACGTCGAGGGCTAATTCTGTTTCCGATGACAAAAACCCATCTGTTTCCACCAAACAAGCTTTCAGGGGATCGTTTGCAACAGTTTGGCCCCATTTTTTAGTGAATTGCAGAACGTCAGATTTTTTCTAAAATTATGACCGCGCGGCTTAGGGGTTTTTTTTTAAAAAAAGTTGTTCAGACGTCGAGGGCTAATTCTGTTTCAGATGATAAAAACCCATCAGTTTCCACCGAAAAACCTTTCAGGGGATCGTTTGCAACAGTTTGGCACCATTTTTGAGTGAATTGCAGAACGTCAGATTTTTTCTAAAATTGTGACCGCGCGGCTTAGGGATTTTTTCCAAAAAAAGGTGTTCAGACGTCGAGTGCTAATTCTATTTCCGATGATAAAAACGCATCTGTTTCCACCAAAAAAGATTTCAGGGGATCGTTTGCAACAGTTTGGCACCATTTTTGAGTGAATTGCAGAACGTCAGATTTTTTCTGAAATTGTGACCGCGCGGCTTAGGGATTTTTTTCAAAAAAAAGGTGTTCAGACGTCGAGGGCTGATTCTGTTTCCGATGATAAAAACCCATCTGTTTCCACCATAACAGCTTTCAGAGGATTGCTGGCAACAGTTTGGCACCATTTTTGAGTGAATTGCAGAACGTCAGATTTTTTCTGAAATTGTGACCGCACGGCTTTGGGATTTTATCAAAAAAAAGGTGTTCAGACGTCGAGGGCTAATTCTGTTTCCGATGATAAAAACCCATCTGTTTCCACCAAAAAAGATTTAAGGAGATCGTTTGCAACAGTTTGGCACCATTTTTGAGTCAATTGCAGAAAGTCAGATTTTTTCTGAAATTGTGGCCGCGGCTTAGGGATTTTTTCAAAAAAAAGATCTTCAGACGTCGAGGGCTAATTCTGTTTCCGATGATAAAAACCCATCTGTTTCCACCAAAAAAGCTTTCAGAGGATCGTTTGCAACAGTTTGGCACCATTTTTGAGTGAATTGCAGAACGTCAGATTTTTTCTGAAATTATGACCGCGCGGCTTAGGGTTTTTTTTTTAAAAAAGTTGTTCAGACGATGAGGGCTAATTCTCTTTCCGATGATAAAAACCCATCTGTTTCCACCGAAAAAGCTTTCAGGGGATCGTTTACAACAGTTTGGCACCATTTTTGAGTGAATTGCAGAACGTCAGAATTTTTCTGAAATTGTGACCGCGCGGCTTAGGGATTTTTTTTTTTAAAAAAGTTGTTCAGACGTCGAGGGCTAATTCTGTTTCCGATGATAAAAACCCATCTGTTTCCACCGAAAAACCTTTTTGGGGATCGTTTGCAACAGTTTGGCACCATTTTTGAGTGAATTGCAGAACGTCAGATTTTTTCTGAAATTGTGACCGCGTGGCTTAGGGATTTTTTTTTCAAAAAAAAGGTGTTCAGACGTCAAGGGCTAATTCTATTTCCGATAATAAAAACCCATCTGTTTCCACCATAAAAGCTTTCAGAGGATCGTTTGAAACAGTTTGGCACAATTTTTGAGTGAATTGCAGAACGACAGATTTTTTCTGAAATTGTGACCGCGCGGCTTAGGGGTTTTTTTTTAAAAAAAGTTGTTCAGACGTCGAGGGCTAATTCTGTTTCAGATGATAAAAACCCATCTGTTTCCACCGAAAAACCTTTCAGGGGATCGTTTGCAACAGTTTGGCACCATTTTTGAGTGAATCACAGAACGTCAGATTTTTTCTGAAATTGTGACCGCGCGGCTTAGGGATTTTTTTAAAAAAAAGGTGTTCAGAAGTCGAGGGCTAATTCTGTTTCCGATGATAAAAACCCATCTCTTTCCACCAAAAAAGCTTTCAGGGGATTGTTTGCATCAGTTTGGCACCATTTTTGAGTGAATTGCAGAACGTCAGATTTTTTCTGAAATTGTGACCGCGCGGCTTAGGGATTTTTTTCAAAAAAAAGGTGTTCACACGTCGAGGGCTAATTCTGTTTCCGATGATAAAAACCCATCTGTTTCCACCATAACAGCTTTCAGAGGATCGCTGGCAACAGTTTGGCACCATTTTTGAGTGAATTGCAGAACGTCAGATTTTTTCTGAAATTGTGACCGCGCGGCTTTGGGATTTTTTCAAAAAAAAGGTGTTCAGACGTCGAGGGCTAATTCTGTTTCCGATGACAAAAACCCATCTGTTTCCACCAAACAAGCTTTCAGGGGATCGTTTGCAACAGTTTGGCCCCATTTTTTAGTGAATTGCAGAACGTCAGATTTTTTCTAAAATTATGACCGCGCGGCTTAGGGGTTTTTTTTAAAAAAAAGTTGTTCAGACGTCGAGGGCTAATTCTGTTTCAGATGATAAAAACCCATCAGTTTCCACCGAAAAACCTTTCAGGGGATCGTTTGCAACAGTTTGGCACCATTTTTGAGTGAATTGCAGAACGTCAGATTTTTTCTAAAATTGTGACCGCGCGGCTTAGGGATTTTTTCCAAAAAAAGGTGTTCAGACGTCGAGTGCTAATTCTATTTCCGATGATAAAAACGCATCTGTTTCCACCAAAAAAGATTTCAGGGGTTCGTTTGCAACAGTTTGGCACCATTTTTGAGTGAATTGCAGAACGTCAGATTTTTTCTGAAATTGTGACCGCGCGGCTTAGGGATTTTTTTCAAAAAAAAGGTGTTCAGACGTCGAGGGCTGATTCTGTTTCCGATGATAAAAACCCATCTGTTTCCACCGAAAAAGGTTTCAGGGGATCGTTTGCAATAGTTTGGCACCATTTTTGAGTGAATTGCAGAACGTCAGAATTTTTCTGAAATTGTGACCGCGCGGCTTAGGGATTTTTTTTTAAAAAAAAGTTGTTCAGACGTCGAGGGCTAATTCTGTTTCCGATGATAAAAACCCATCTGTTTCCACCGAAAAACCTTTTTGGGGATCGTTTGCAACAGTTTGGCACCATTTTTGAGTGAATTGCAGAACGTCAGATTTTTTCTGAAATTGTGACCGCGTGGCTTAGGGATTTTTTTTTCAAAAAAAAGGTGTTCAGACGTCAAGGGCTAATTCTATTTCCGATAATAAAAACCCATCTGTTTCCACCATAAAAGCTTTCAGAGGATCGTTTGAAACAGTTTGGCACAATTTTTGAGTGAATTGCAGAACGACAGATTTTTTCTGAAATTGTGACCGCGCGGCTTAGGGATTTTTTCAAAAAAGAGGTGTTCAGAAGTCGAGGGCTAATTCCTTTTCCGATGATAAAAACCCATCTCTTTCCACTAAAAAACGTTTCCGGGGATCGTTTGCAACAGTTTGGCACCATTTTTGAGTGAATCCCAGAACGTCAGATTTTTTCTGAAATTGTGACCGCGCGGCTTAGGGATTTTTTCAAAAAAAAGGTGTTCAGACGTCGAGGGCTAATTCTGTTTCCGATGATAAAAACCCATCTGTTTCCACTATAAAAGCTTTCAGAGGATCGCTGGCAACAGTTTGGCACCATTTTTGAGTGAATTGCAGAACGTCAGATTTAATCTGAAATTGTCACCGCGCGCCTTAGGGATTTTTTTAAAAAAAAAGGTGTTCAGACGTCGAGGGCTAATTCTGTTTCCGATGATAAAAACCCATCTGTTTCCACCAAAAAAGCTTTCAGAGGATCGTTTGCAACAGTTTGGCACCATTTTTGAGTGAATTGCAGAACGTCAGAATTTTTCTGAAATTGTGACCGCGCGGCTTAGGGTTTTTTTTTAAAAAAAGTTGTTCAGACGATGAGGGCTAATTCTCTTTCCGATGATAAAAACCCATCTGTTTCCACCAAAAAACCTTTCAGGGG
The DNA here is from genome assembly GCF_964106645.2 of Podarcis pityusensis. Classification (NCBI taxonomy): domain Eukaryota; kingdom Metazoa; phylum Chordata; class Lepidosauria; order Squamata; family Lacertidae; genus Podarcis; species Podarcis pityusensis. Next base: position 95,337,917 of record NC_138027.1, on the reverse strand, counting down.
ATCGTTTACAACAGTTTGGCACCATTTTTGAGTGAATTGCAGAACGTCAGATTTTTTCTGAAATTTTGACCGCGCGGCTTACGGCTTTTTTAAAAAAAAAGTTGTTCAGACGTCGAGGGCTAATTCTGTTTCCGATGATAAAAACCCATCTGTTTCCACTATAAAAGCTTTCAGAGGATCGCTGGCAACAGTTTGGCACCATTTTTGAGTGAATTGCAGAATGTCAGATTTTTTCTGAAATTGTGACCGCGCGGCTTAGGGATTTTTTCAAAAAAAAGGTGTTCAGACGTCGAGGGCTAATTCTGTTTCCGATGATAAAAACCCAATGTTTCCACCAAAAAAGATTTCAGGAGATCGTCTGCAACAGTTTGGCACCATTTTTGAGTGAATTGCAGAACGTCAGAATTTTTCTGAAATTGTGACCGCGCGGCTTAGGGATTTTTTTTTTTAAAAAAGTTGTTCAGACGTCGAGGGCTAATTCTGTTTCCAATGATAAAAACCCATCTGTTTCCACCGAAAAACCTTTTTGGGGATCGTTTGCAACAGTTTGGCACCATTTTTGAGTGAATTGCAGAACGTCAGATTTTTTCTGAAATTGTGACCGCGTGGCTTAGGGATTTTTTTTTCAAAAAAAAGGTGTTCCGACGTCAAGGGCTAATTCTATTTCCGATAATAAAAACCCATCTGTTTCCACCATAAAAGCTTTCAGACTATCGTTTGCAACAGTTTGGCACAATTTTTCAGTGAATTGCAGAACGACAGATTTTTTCTGAAATTGTGACCGCGCGGCTTAGGGATTTTTTCAAAAAAAAGGTGTTCAGAAGTCGAGGGCTAATTCTGTTTCCGATGATAAAAACCCATCTGTTTCCACTAAAAAACGTTTCCGGGGATCGTTTGCAACAGTTTGGCACCATTTTTGAGTGAATCCCAGAACGTCAGATTTTTTCTGAAATTGTGACCGCGCAGCTTAGGGATTTTTTCCAAAAAAAGGTGTTCAGACGTCGAGGGCTAATTCTGTTTCCGATGATAAAAACCCATCTGTTTCTACTATAAAAGCTTTCAGAGGATCGCTGGCAACAGTTTGGCACCATATTTGAGTGAATTGCAGAACGTCAGATTTAATCTGAAATTGTCACCGCGCGGCTTAGGGATTTTTTCAAAAAAAAAGGTCTTCAGACGTCGAGGGCTAATTCTGTTTCCGATGATAAAAACCCATCTGTTTCCACCAAACAAGCTTTCAGGGGATCGTTTGCCACAGTTTGGCCCCATTTTTTAGTGAATTGCAGAACGTCAGATTTTTTCTAAAATTATGACCGCGCGGCTTAGGGGTTTTTTTTAAAAAAAAGTTGTTCAGACGTCGAGGGCAAATTCTGTTTCCGATGATAAAAACCCATCTGTTTCCACCGAAAAACCTTTCAGGGGATCGTTTGCAACAGTTTGGCCCCATTTTTTAGTGAATTGCAGAACGTCAGATTTTTTCTAAAATTATGACCGCGCGGCTTAGGGGTTTTTTTTAAAAAAAAGTTGTTCAGACGTCGAGGGCTAATTCTGTTTCCGATGATAAAAACCCATCTGTTTCCACCAAAAAACCTTTCAGGGGATCGTTTACAACAGTTTGGCACCATTTTTGAGTGAATTGCAGAACGTCAGATTTTTTCTGAAATTTTGACCGCGCGGCTTAGGGCTTTTTAAAAAAAAAAGTTGTTCAGACGTTGAGGGCTAATTCTGTTTCCGATGATAAAAACCCATCTGTTTCCACTATAAAAGCTTTCAGAGGATCGCTGGCAACAGTTTGGCACCATTTTTGAGTGAATTGCAGAACGTCAGAATTTTTCTGAAATTGTGACCGCGCGGCTTAGGGATTTTTTCAAAAAAAAGGTGTTCAGACGTCGAGGGCTAATTCTGTTTCCGATGATAAAAACCCATCTGTTTCCACCGAAAAACCTTTTTGGGATCGTTTGCAACAGTTTGGCACCATTTTTGAGTGAATTGCAGAACGTCAGATTTTTTCTGAAATTGTGACCGCGTGGCTTAGGGATTTTTTTTTCAAAAAAAAGGTGTTCAGACGTCAAGGGCTAATTCTATTTCCGATAATAAAAACCCATCTGTTTCCACCATAAAAGCTTTCAGACTATCGTTTGCAACAGTTTGGCACAATTTTTCAGTGAATTGCAGAACGACAGATTTTTTCTGAAATTGTGACCGCGCGGCTTAGGGATTTTTTCAAAAAAAAGGTGTTCAGAAGTCGAGGGCTAATTCTGTTTCCGATGATAAAAACCCATCTGTTTCCACTAAAAAACGTTTCCGGGGATCGTTTGCAACAGTTTGGCACCATTTTTGAGTGAATCCCAGAACGTCAGATTTTTTCTGAAATTGTGACCGCGCGGCTTAGGGATTTTTTCCAAAAAAAGGTGTTCAGACGTCGAGGGCTAATTCTGTTTCCGATGATAAAAACCCATCTGTTTCCACTATAAAAGCTTTCAGAGGATCGCTGGCAACAGTTTGGCACCATTTTTGAGTGAATTGCAGAACGTCAGATTTAATCTGAAATTGTCACCGCGCGGCTTAGGGATTTTTTCAAGAAAAAAGGTCTTCAGACGTCGAGGGCTAATTCTGTTTCCGATGATAAAAACCCATCTGTTTCCACCAAACAAGCTTTCAGGGGATCGTTTGCCACAGTTTGGCCCCATTTTTTAGTGAATTGCAGAACGTCAGATTTTTTCTAAAATTATGACCGCGCGGCTTAGGGGTTTTTTTTAAAAAAAAGTTGTTCAGACGTCGAGGGCTAATTCTGTTTCCGATGATAAAAACCCATCTGTTTCCACCGAAAAACCTTTCAGGGGATCGTTTGCAACAGTTTGGCACCATTTTTGAGTGAATTGCAGAACGTCAGATTTTTTCTGAAATTGTCACCGCGCGGCTTAGGGCTTTTTTCAAAAAAAAGTTGTTCAGACGTTGAGGGCTAATTCTGTTTCCGATGATAAAAACCCATCTGTTTCCACTATAAAAGCTTTCAGAGGATCGCTGGCAACAGTTTGGCACCATTTTTTTGTGAATTGCAGAAAGTCAGAATTTTTCTGAAATTGTGACCGCGCGGCTTAGGGATTTTTTCAGAAAAAAAGGTGTTCAGACGTCGAGGGCTAATTCTGTTTCCGATGATAAAAACCCATCTGTTTCCACCATAAAAGCTTTCAGAGTATCGCTGGCAACAGTTTGGCACCATTTTTGAGTGAATTCCAGAACGTCAGATTTTTTCTGAAATTGTGACTGCGGGGCTTACGGATTTTTTCAAAAAAAAAGGTGTTCAGACGTCGAGGGCTAATTCTGTTTCCGATGATAAAAACCCATCTGTTTCCACCATCAAAGCTTTCAGAGGATCGCTGGCGACAGTTTGGCACCATTTTTGAGTGAATTGCAGAGCGTCAGATTTTTTCTGAAATTATGACCGCGCGCCTTAGGGTTTTTTTTTTAAAAAAGTTTTTCAGACGATGAGGGCTAATTCTGTTTCCGATGATAAAAACCCATCTGTTTCCACCGAAAAACCTTTCAGGGGATGGTTTGCAACAGTTTGGCACCATTTTTGAGTGAATTGCAGCATGTCAGATTTTTTCTGAAATTGTGACCGCGCGCTTAGGGATTTTTTCTAAAAAAAGGTGTTCAGACGTCGAGGGCTAATTCTGTTTCCGATGATAAAAACCCATCTGTTTCCACCGAAAAACCTTTCAGGGGATCGTTTGCAATAGTTTGGCACCATTTTTGAGTGAATTGCAGCATGTCAGATTTTTTCTGAAATTGTGACCGCGCGGCTTAGGGATTTTTTCTAAAAAAAGGTGTTCAGACGTCGAGGGCTAATTCTGTTTCCGATGATAAAAACCCATATGTTTCCACCGAAAAACCTTTCAGGGGATCGTTTACAATAGTTTGGCACCATTTTTGAGTGAATTGCAGCATGTCAGATTTTTTCTGAAATTGTCACCGCGCGGCTTAGGGATTTTTCTTAAAAAAAAGTTGTTCAGACGTCGAGGGCTAATTCTGTTTCCGCTGATAAAAACCCATCTGTTTCCACCGAAGAACCTTTCAGGGGTCGTTTCCAACAGTTTGGCACAATTTTTGAGTTAATTGCAGAACGTCAGATTTTTTCTGAAATTGTGACCGCGCGGCTTAGGGATTTTTTCAAAAAAAAGGTGTTCAGAAGTCAAGGGCTAATTCTGTTTCCGATGATAAAAACCCATCTGTTTCCACCATAAAAGCTATCAGAGGATCGCTGGCACCAGTTTGGCACCATTTTTGAGTGAATTGCAGAACGTCAGATTTTTTCTGAAATTGTGACCGCGCGGCTTAGGGATTTTTTCAAAAAAAAGGTGTTCAGACGTCGAGGGCTAATTCTGTTTCCGATGATAAAAACCCATCTGTTTCCACCAAAAAAGATTTCAGGGGATCGTTTGCAACAGTTTGGCACCATTTTTGAGTGAATTGCAGAACGTCAGATTTTTTCTGAAATTATGACCGCGCGGCTTAGGGTTTTTTTTTAAAAAAAGTTGTTCAGACGATGAGGGCTAATTCTCTTTCTGATGATAAAAACCCATCTGTTTCCACCGAAAAAGCTTTCAGGGGATCGTTTACAACAGTTTGGCACCATTTTTGAGTGAATTGCAGAACGTCAGATTTTTTCTGAAATTTTGACCGCGCGGGTTAGGGCTTTTTTTAAAAAAAAGTTGTTCAGACGTTGAGGGCTAATTCTGTTTCCGATGATAAAAACCCATCTGTTTCCACTATAAAAGCTTTCAGAGGATCGCTGGCAACAGTTTGGCACCATTTTTGAGTGAATTGCAGAATGTCAGATTTTTTCTGAAATTGTGACCGCGCGGCTTAGGGATTTTTTCAAAAAAAAGGTGTTCAGACGTCGAGGGCTAATTCTGTTTCCGATGATAAAAACCCAATGTTTCCACCAAAAAAGATTTCAGGAGATCGTCTGCAACAGTTTGGCACCATTTTTGAGTGAATTGCAGAACGTCAGAATTTTTCTGAAATTGTGACCGCGCGGCTTAGGGATTTTTTTTTTTAAAAAAGTTGTTCAGACGTCGAGGGCTAATTCTGTTTCCAATGATAAAAACCCATCTGTTTCCACCGAAAAACCTTTTTGGGGATCGTTTGCAACAGTTTGGCACCATTTTTGAGTGAATTGCAGAACGTCAGATTTTTTCTGAAATTGTGACCGCGTGGCTTAGGGATTTTTTTTTCAAAAAAAAGGTGTTCCGACGTCAAGGGCTAATTCTATTTCCGATAATAAAAACCCATCTGTTTCCACCATAAAAGCTTTCAGACTATCGTTTGCAACAGTTTGGCACAATTTTTCAGTGAATTGCAGAACGACAGATTTTTTCTGAAATTGTGACCGCGCGGCTTAGGGATTTTTTCAAAAAAAAGGTGTTCAGAAGTCGAGGGCTAATTCTGTTTCCGATGATAAAAACCCATCTGTTTCCACTAAAAAACGTTTCCGGGGATCGTTTGCAACAGTTTGGCACCATTTTTGAGTGAATCCCAGAACGTCAGATTTTTTCTGAAATTGTGACCGCGCAGCTTAGGGATTTTTTCCAAAAAAAGGTGTTCAGACGTCGAGGGCTAATTCTGTTTCCGATGATAAAAACCCATCTGTTTCTACTATAAAAGCTTTCAGAGGATCGCTGGCAACAGTTTGGCACCATATTTGAGTGAATTGCAGAACGTCAGATTTAATCTGAAATTGTCACCGCGCGGCTTAGGGATTTTTTCACAAAAAAAGGTCTTCAGACGTCGAGGGCTAATTCTGTTTCCGATGATAAAAACCCATCTGTTTCCACCAAACAAGCTTTCAGGGGATCGTTTGCCACAGTTTGGCCCCATTTTTTAGTGAATTGCAGAACGTCAGATTTTTTCTAAAATTATGACCGCGCGGCTTAGGGGTTTTTTTTAAAAAAAAGTTGTTCAGACGTCGAGGGCTAATTCTGTTTCCGATGATAAAAACCCATCTGTTTCCACCAAAAAACCTTTCAGGGGATCGTTTACAACAGTTTGGCACCATTTTTGAGTGAATTGCAGAACGTCAGATTTTTTCTGAAATTTTGACCGCGCGGCTTAGGGCTTTTTTAAAAAAAAAGTTGTTCAGACGTTGAGGGCTAATTCTGTTTCCGATGATAAAAACCCATCTGTTTCCACTATAAAAGCTTTCAGAGGATCGCTGGCAACAGTTTGGCACCATTTTTGAGTGAATTGCAGAACGTCAGAATTTTTCTGAAATTGTGACCGCGCGGCTTAGGGATTTTTTCAAAAAAAAGGTGTTCAGACGTCGAGGGCTAATTCTGTTTCCGCTGATAAAAACCCATCTGTTTCCACCGAAGAACCTTTCAGGGGTCGTTTCCAACAGTTTGGCACAATTTTTGAGTTAATTGCAGAACGTCAGATTTTTTCTGAAATTGTGACCGCGCGGCTTAGGGATTTTTTCAAAAAAAAGGTGTTCAGAAGTCAAGGGCTAATTCTGTTTCCGATGATAAAAACCCATCTGTTTCCACCATAAAAGCTATCAGAGGATCGCTGGCACCAGTTTGGCACCATTTTTGAGTGAATTGCAGAACGTCAGATTTTTTCTGAAATTGTGACCGCGCGGCTTAGGGATTTTTTCAAAAAAAAGGTGTTCAGACGTCGAGGGCTAATTCTGTTTCCGATGATAAAAACCCATCTGTTTCCACCAAAAAAGATTTCAGGGGATCGTTTGCAACAGTTTGGCACCATTTTTGAGTGAATTGCAGAACGTCAGATTTTTTCTGAAATTATGACCGCGCGGCTTAGGGTTTTTTTTTAAAAAAAGTTGTTCAGACGATGAGGGCTAATTCTCTTTCTGATGATAAAAACCCATCTGTTTCCACCGAAAAAGCTTTCAGGGGATCGTTTACAACAGTTTGGCACCATTTTTGAGTGAATTGCAGAACGTCAGATTTTTTCTGAAATTTTGACCGCGCGGGTTAGGGCTTTTTTTAAAAAAAAGTTGTTCAGACGTTGAGGGCTAATTCTGTTTCCGATGATAAAAACCCATCTGTTTCCACTATAAAAGCTTTCAGAGGATGGCTGGCAACAGTTTGGCACCATTTTTGAGTGAATTGCAGAACGTCAGATTTTTTCTGAAATTGTGACCGCGCGGCTTAGGGATTTTTTCAAAAAAAAGGTGTTCAGACGTCGAGGGCTAATTCTGTTTCCGATGATAAAAACCCATCTGTTTCCACCGAAAAACCTTTTTGGGGATCGTTTGCAACAGTTTGGCACCATTTTTGAGTGAATTGCAGAACGTCAGATTTTTTCTGAAATTGTGACCGCGTGGCTTAGGGATTTTTTTTTCAAAAAAAAGGTGTTCAGACGTCAAGGGCTAATTCTATTTCCGATAATAAAAACCCATCTGTTTCCACCATAAAAGCTTTCAGAGGATCGTTTGCAAGAGTTTGGCACAATTTTTGAGTGAATTGCAGAACGACAGATTTTTTCTGAAATTGTGACCGCGCGGCTTAGGGATTTTTTCAAAAAAAAGGTGTTCAGAAGTCGAGGGCTAATTCTGTTTCCGATGATAAAAACCCATCTGTTTCCACTAAAAAACGTTTCCGGGGATCGTTTGCAACAGTTTGGCACCATTTTTGAGTGAATCCCAGAACGTCAGATTTTTTCTGAAATTGTGACCGTGCGGCTTAGGGATTTTTTCAAAAAAAAGGTGTTCAGACGTCGAGGGCTAATTCTGTTTCCGATGATAAAAACCCATCTGTTTCCACCAAAAAAGCTTTCAGAGGATCGTTTGCAACAGTTTGGCACCATTTTTGAGTGAATTGCAGAACGTCAGATTATTTCTGAAATTATGAGCGCGCGGCTTAGGGTTTTTTTTAAAAAAAAGTTGTTCAGACGATGAGGGCTAATTCTCATTCCGATGATAAAAACCCATCTGTTTCCACCAAAAAACCTTTCAGGGGATCGTTTACAACAGTTTGTGCACCATTTTTAAGTGAATTGCAGAACGTCAGATTTTTTCTGAAATTTTGACCGCGTGGCTTAGGGCTTTTTTTAAAAAAAAGGTGTTCAGACGTCAAGGGCTAATTCTGTTTCCGATGATAAAAACGCATCTGTTTCCACCAAAAAAGATTTCAGGGGATCGCTGGCAACAGTTTGGCACCATTTTTGAGTGAATTGCAGAACGTCAGATTTTTTCTGAAATTGTGACCGCGCGGCTTAGGGATTTTTTCAAAAAAAAGGTGTTCAGACGTCGAGGGCTAATTCTGTTTCCGATGATAAAAACCCATCTGTTTCCACCAAAAAAGATTTAAGGAGATCGTTTGCAACAGTTTGGCACCATTTTTGAGTCAATTGCAGAAAATCAGATTTTTTTTGAAATTGTGACCGCGGCTTAGGGATTTTTTCAAAAAAAAGGTCTTCAAACGTCGAGGGCTAATTCTGTTTCTGATGATAAAAACCCATCTGTTTCCACCAAACAAGCTTTCAGAGGATCGTTTGCAACAGTTTGGCACCATTTTTTAGTGAATTGCAGAATGTCAGATTTTTTCTAAAATTATGATGGCGCGGCTTAGGGGTTTTTTTTAAAAAAAGTTGTTCAGACGATGAGGGCCAATTCTGTTTCCGATGATAAAAACCCATCTGTTTCCACCGAAAAACGTTTCAGGGGATCGTTTGCAATAGTTTGGCACCTTTTTTGAGTGAATTGCAGAACGTCAGATTTTTTCTGAAATTGTGACCGCGCGGCTTAGGGCTTTTTTAAAAAAAAAATTGTTCAGACGTTGAGGGCTAATTCTGTTTCCGATGATAAAAACCCATCTGTTTCCACTATAAAAGCTTTCAGAGGATCGCTGGCAACAGTTTGGCACCATTTTTGAGTGAATTGCAGAACGTCAGATTTTTTCTGAAATTGTGACCGCGTGGCTTAGGGATTTTTTTTTCAAAAAAAAGGTGTTCAGACGTCAAGGGCTAATTCTATTTCCGATAATAAAAACCCATCTGTTTCCACCATAAAAGCTTTCAGACTATCGTTTGCAACAGTTTGGCACAATTTTTCAGTGAATTGCAGAACGACAGATTCTTTCTGAAATTGTGACCGCGCGGCTTAGGGATTTTTTCAAAAAAAAGGTGTTCAGAAGTCGAGGGCTAATTCTGTTTCCGATGATAAAAACCCATCTGTTTCCACTAAAAAACGTTTCCGGGGATCGTTTGCAACAGTTTGGCACCATTTTTGAGTGAATCCCAGAACGTCGATTTTTTCTGAAATTGTGACCGCGCGGCTTAGGGATTTTTTCAAAAAAAAGGTGTTCAGACGTCGAGGGCTAATTCTGTTTCCGATGATAAAAACCCATCTGTTTCCACCAAAAAAGCTTTCAGAGGATCGTTTGCAACAGTTTGGCACCATTTTTGAGTGAATTGCAGAACGTCAGATTATTTCTGAAATTATGACCGCGCGGCTTAGGGTTTTTTTTTAAAAAAAGTTGTTCAGACGATGAGGGCTAATTCTCTTTCCGATGATAAAAACCCATCTGTTTCCACCAAAAAACCTTTCAGGGGATCGTTTACAACAGTTTGGCACCATTTTTGAGTGAATTGCAGAACGTCAGATTTTTTCTGAAATTGTGACCGCGTGGCTTAGGGATTTTTTTTTTCAAAAAAAAGGTGTTCAGACGTCAAGGGCTAATTCTATTTCCGATAATAAAAACCCATCTGTTTCCACCATAAAAGCTTTCAGACTATCGTTTGCAACAGTTTGGCACAATTTTTCAGTGAATTGCAGAACGACAGATTTTTTCTGAAATTGTGACCGCGCGGCTTAGGGATTTTTTCAAAAAAAGGTGTTCAGACGTCAAGGGCTAATTCTATTTCCGATAATAAAAACCCATCTGTTTCCACCATAAAAGCTTTCAGATTATCGTTTGCAACAGTTTGGCACAATTTTTCAGTGAATTGCAGAACGACAGATTTTTTCTGAAATTGTGACCGCGCGGCTTAGGGATTTTTTCAAAAAAAAGGTGTTCAGAAGTCGAGGGCTAATTCTGTTTCCGATGATAAAAACCCATCTGTTTCCACTAAAAAACGTTTCCGGGGATCGTTTGCAACAGTTTGGCACCATTTTTGAGTGAATCCCAGAACGTCGATTTTTTCTGAAATTGTGACCGCGCGGCTTAGGGCTTTTTTTAAAAAAAAGTTGTTCAGACGTTGAGGGCTAATTCTGTTTCCGATGATAAAAACCCATCTGTTTCCACTATAAAAGCTTTCAGAGGATCGCTGGCAACAGTTTGGCACCATTTTTGAGTGAATTGCAGAACGTCAGATTTTTTCTGAAATTGTGACCGCGCGGCTTAGGGATTTTTTCAAAAAAAAGGTGTTCAGACGTCGAGGGCTAATTCTGTTTCCGATGATAAAAACCCAATGTTTCCACCAAAAAAGATTTCAGGAGATCGTCTGCAACAGTTTGGCACCATTTTTGAGTGAATTGCAGAACGTCAGAATTTTTTTGAAATTGTGACCGCGCGGCTTAGGGATTTTTTTTTTTAAAAAAAGTTGTTCAGACGTCGAGGGCTAATTCTGTTTCCGATGATAAAAACCCATCTGTTTCCACCGAAAAACCTTTTTGGGGATCGTTTGCAACAGTTTGGCACCATTTTTGAGTGAATTGCAGAACGTCAGATTTTTTCTGAAATTGTGACCGCGTGGCTTAGGGATTTTTTTTTCAAAAAAAAGGTGTTCAGACGTCAAGGGCTAATTCTATTTCCGATAATAAAAACCCATCTGTTTCCACCATAAAAGCTTTCAGACTATCGTTTGCAACAGTTTGGCACAATTTTTCAGTGAATTGCAGAACGTCAGATTTTTTGTGAAATTGTGACCGCGCGGCTTAGGGCTTTTTTTAAAAAAAAGGTGTTCAGAAGTCGAGGGCTAATTCTGTTTCCGATGATAAAAACCCATCTGTTTCCACTAAAAAACGTTTCCGGGGATCGTTTGCAACAGTTTGGCACCATTTTTGAGTGAATTGCAGAACGTCAGATTTTTTCTGAAATTGTGACAGCGCGGCTTAGGGATTTTTTCAAAAAAAAGGTGTTCAGACGTCGAGGGCTAATTCTTTTTCCGATGATAAAAACCCATCTGTTTCCACCAAAAAAGATTTCAGGAGATCGTCTGCAACAGTTTGGCACCATTTTTGAGTGAATTGCAGAACGTCAGAATTTTTCTGTAATTGTGACCGCGCGGCTTAGGGATTTTTTTTTTTAAAAAAGTTGTTCAGACGTCGAGGGCTAATTCTGTTTCCGATGATAAAAACCCATCTGTTTCCACCGAAAAACCTTTTTGGGGATCGTTTGCAACAGTTTGGCACCATTTTTGAGTGAATTGCAGAACGTCAGATTTTTTCTGAAATTGTGACCGCGTGGCTTAGGGATTTTTTCAAAAAAAAGGTGTTCAGACGTCGAGGGCTAATTCTTTTTCCGATGATAAAAACCCATCTGTTTCCACCAAAAAAGCTTTCAGAGGATCGTTTGCAACAGTTTGGCACCATTTTTGAGTGAATTGCAGAACGTCAGATTTTTTCTGAAATTATGACCGCGCGGCTTAGGGTTTTTTTTTAAACAAAGTTGTTCAGACGATGAGGGCTAATTCTCTTTCCGATGATAAAAACCCATCTGTTTCCACCAAAAAACCTTTCAGGGGATCGTTTACAACAGTTTGGCACCATTTTTGAGTGAATTGCAGAACGTCAGATTTTTTCTGAAATTGTGACCGCGCGGCTTAGGGCTTTTTTAAAAAAAAAGTTGTTCAGACGTTGAGGGCTAATTCTGTTTCCGATGATAAAAACCCATCTGTTTCCACTATAAAAGCTTTCAGAGGATCGCTGGCAACAGTTTGGCACCATTTTTGAGTGAATTGCAGAACGTCAGATTTTTTCTGAAATTGTGACCGCGCGGCTTAGGGATTTTTTCAAAAAAAAGGTGTTCAGAAGTCAAGGGCTAATTCTGTTTCCGATGATAAAAACCCATCTGTTTCCACCATAAAAGCTATCAGAGGATCGCTGGCACCAGTTTGGCACCATTTTTGAGTGAATTGCAGAACGTCAGATTTTTTCTGAAATTGTGACCGCGCGGCTTAGGGATTTTTTCAAAAAAAAGGTGTTCAGACGTCGAGGGCTAATTCTGTTTCTGATGATAAAAACCCAATGTTTCCACCAAAAAAGATTTCAGGAGATCGTCTGCAACAGTTTGGCACCATTTTTGAGTGAATTGCAGAACGTCAGAATTTTTCTGTAATTGTGACCGCGCGGCTTAGGGATTTTTTTTTTTAAAAAAGTTGTTCAGACGTCGAGGGCTAATTCTGTTTCCGATGATAAAAACCCATCTGTTTCCACCGAAAAACCTTTTTGGGGATCGTTTGCAACAGTTTGGCACCATTTTTGAGTGAATTGCAGAACGTCAGATTTTTTCTGAAATTGTGACCGCGTGGCTTAGGGATTTTTTCAAAAAAAAGGTGTTCAGACGTCGAGGGCTAATTCTTTTTCCGATGATAAAAACCCATCTGTTTCCACCAAAAAAGCTTTCAGAGGATCGTTTGCAACAGTTTGGCACCATTTTTGAGTGAATTGCAGAACGTCAGATTTTTTCTGAAATTATGACCGCGTGGCTTAGGGATTTTTTTTAAACAAAGTTGTTCAGACGATGAGGGCTAATTCTCTTTCCGATGATAAAAACCCATCTGTTTCCACCAAAAAACCTTTCAGGGGATCGTTTACAACAGTTTGGCACCATTTTTGAGTGAATTGCAGAACGTCAGATTTTTTCTGAAATTGTGACCGCGCGGCTTAGGGCTTTTTTAAAAAAAAAGTTGTTCAGACGTTGAGGGCTAATTCTGTTTCCGATGATAAAAACCCATCTGTTTCCACTATAAAAGCTTTCAGAGGATCGCTGGCAACAGTTTGGCACCATTTTTGAGTGAATTGCAGAACGTCAGATTTTTTCTGAAATTGTGACCGCGCGGCTTAGGGATTTTTTCAAAAAAAAGGTGTTCAGAAGTCAAGGGCTAATTCTGTTTCCGATGATAAAAACCCATCTGTTTCCACCATAAAAGCTATCAGAGGATCGCTGGCACCAGTTTGGCACCATTTTTGAGTGAATTGCAGAACGTCAGATTTTTTCTGAAATTGTGACCGCGCGGCTTAGGGATTTTTTCAAAAAAAAGGTGTTCAGACGTCGAGGGCTAATTCTGTTTCCGATGATAAAAACCCATCTGTTTCCACCAAAAAAGATTTCAGGGGATCGTTTGCAACAGTTTGGCACCATTTTTGAGTGAATTGCAGAACGTCAGATTTTTTCTGAAATTATGACCGCGCGGCTTAGGGTTTTTTTTTAAAAAAAGTTGTTCAGACGATGAGGGCTAATTCTCTTTCTGATGATAAAAACCCATCTGTTTCCACCGAAAAAGCTTTCAGGGGATCGTTTACAACAGTTTGGCACCATTTTTGAGTGAATTGCAGAACGTCAGATTTTTTCTGAAATTTTGACCGCGTGGGTTAGGGCTTTTTTTAAAAAAAAGTTGTTCAGACGTTGAGGGCTAATTCTGTTTCCGATGATAAAAACCCATCTGTTTCCACTATAAAAGCTTTCAGAGGATCGCTGGCAACAGTTTGGCACCATTTTTGAGTGAATTGCAGAACGTCAGATTTTTTCTGAAATTGTGACCGCGCGGCTTAGGGATTTTTTCAAAAAAAAGGTGTTCAGACGTCGAGGGCTAATTCTGTTTCCGATGATAAAAACCCATCTGTTTCCACCGAAAAACCTTTTTGGGGATCGTTTGCAACAGTTTGGCACCATTTTTGAGTGAATTGCAGAACGTCAGATTTTTTCTGAAATTGTGACCGCGTGGCTTAGGGATTTTTTTTTCAAAAAAAAGGTGTTCAGACGTCAAGGGCTAATTCTATTTCCGATAATAAAAACCCATCTGTTTCCACCATAAAAGCTTTCAGAGGATCGTTTGCAAGAGTTTGGCACAATTTTTGAGTGAATTGCAGAACGACAGATTTTTTCTGAAATTGTGACCGCGCGGCTTAGGGATTTTTTCAAAAAAAAGGTGTTCAGAAGTCGAGGGCTAATTCTGTTTCCGATGATAAAAACCCATCTGTTTCCACTAAAAAACGTTTCCGGGGATCGTTTGCAACAGTTTGGCACCATTTTTGAGTGAATCCCAGAACGTCAGATTTTTTCTGAAATTGTGACCGCGCGGCTTAGGGATTTTTTCAAAAAAAAGGTGTTCAGACGTCGAGGGCTAATTCTGTTTCCGATGATAAAAACCCATCTGTTTCCACCAAAAAAGCTTTCAGAGGATCGTTTGCAACAGTTTGGCACCATTTTTGAGTGAATTGCAGAACGTCAGATTATTTCTGAAATTATGAGCGCGCGGCTTAGGGTTTTTTTTAAAAAAAAGTTGTTCAGACGATGAGGGCTAATTCTCATTCCGATGATAAAAACCCATCTGTTTCCACCAAAAAACCTTTCAGGGGATCGTTTACAACAGTTTGTGCACCATTTTTAAGTGAATTGCAGAACGTCAGATTTTTTCTGAAATTTTGACCGCGTGCCTTAGGGCTTTTTTTTAAAAAAAGGTGTTCAGACGTCAAGGGCTAATTCTGTTTCCGATGATAAAAACGCATCTGTTTCCACCAAAAAAGATTTCAGGGGATCGCTGGCAACAGTTTGGCACCATTTTTGAGTGAATTGCAGAACGTCAGATTTTTTCTGAAATTGTGACCGCGCGGCTTAGGGATTTTTTCAAAAAAAAGGTGTTCAGACGTCGAGGGCTAATTCTGTTTCCGATGATAAAAACCCATCTGTTTCCACCAAAAAAGATTTAAGGAGATCGTTTGCAACAGTTTGGCACCATTTTTGAGTCAATTGCAGAAAATCAGATTTTTTTTGAAATTGTGACCGCGGCTTAGGGATTTTTTCAAAAAAAAGGTCTTCAAACGTCGAGGGCTAATTCTGTTTCTGATGATAAAAACCCATCTGTTTCCACCAAACAAGCTTTCAGAGGATCGTTTGCAACAGTTTGGCACCATTTTTTAGTGAATTGCAGAATGTCAGATTTTTTCTAAAATTATGATGGCGCGGCTTAGGGGTTTTTTTTAAAAAAAGTTGTTCAGACGATGAGGGCCAATTCTGTTTCCGATGATAAAAACCCATCTGTTTCCACCGAAAAACGTTTCAGGGGATCGTTTGCAATAGTTTGGCACCTTTTTTGAGTGAATTGCAGAACGTCAGATTTTTTCTGAAATTGTGACCGCGCGGCTTAGGGCTTTTTTCAAAAAAAAATTGTTCAGACGTTGAGGGCTAATTCTGTTTCCGATGATAAAAACCCATCTGTTTCCACTATAAAAGCTTTCAGAGGATCGCTGGCAACAGTTTGGCACCATTTTTGAGTGAATTGCAGAACGTCAGATTTTTTCTGAAATTGTGACCGCGTGGCTTAGGGATTTTTTTTTCAAAAAAAAGGTGTTCAGACGTCAAGGGCTAATTCTATTTCCGATAATAAAAACCCATCTGTTTCCACCATAAAAGCTTTCAGACTATCGTTTGCAACAGTTTGGCACAATTTTTCAGTGAATTGCAGAACGACAGATTTTTTCTGAAATTGTGACCGCGCGGCTTAGGGATTTTTTCAAAAAAAAGGTGTTCAGAAGTCGAGGGCTAATTCTGTTTCCGATGATAAAAACCCATCTGTTTCCACTAAAAAACGTTTCCGGGGATCGTTTGCAACAGTTTGGCACCATTTTTGAGTGAATCCCAGAACGTCGATTTTTTCTGAAATTGTGACCGCGCGGCTTAGGGATTTTTTCAAAAAAAAGGTGTTCAGACGTCGAGGGCTAATTCTGTTTCCGATGATAAAAACCCATCTGTTTCCACCAAAAAAGCTTTCAGAGGATCGTTTGCAACAGTTTGGCACCATTTTTGAGTGAATTGCAGAACGTCAGATTATTTCTGAAATTATGACCGCGCGGCTTAGGGTTTTTTTTTTAAAAAAGTTGTTCAGACGATGAGGGCTAATTCTCTTTCCGATGATAAAAACCCATCTGTTTCCACCAAAAAACCTTTCAGGGGATCGTTTACAACAGTTTGGCACCATTTTTGAGTGAATTGCAGAACGTCAGATTTTTTCTGAAATTGTGACCGCGCGGCTTAGGGATTTTTTTTCAAAAAAAAGGTGTTCACACGTCGAGGGCTAATTCTGTTTCCGATGATAAAAACCCATCTGTTTCCACCATAACAGCTTTCAGAGGATCGCTGGCAACAGTTTGGCCCCATTTTTGAGTGAATTGCAGAACGTCAGATTTTTTCTAAAATTATGACCGCGCGGCTTAGGGGTTTTTTTTAAAAAAAAGTTGTTCAGACGTCGAGGGCTAATTCTGTTTCCGATGATAAAAACCCATCTGTTTCCACCAAAAAACCTTTCAGGGGATCGTTTACAACAGTTTGGCACCATTTTTGAGTGAATTGCAGAACGTCAGATTTTTTCTGAAATTTTGACAGCGCGGCTTAGGGCTTTTTTAAAAAAAAAGTTGTTCAGACGTTGAGGGCTAATTCTGTTTCCGATGATAAAAACCCATCTGTTTCCACTATAAAAGCTTTCAGAGGATCGCTGGCAACAGTTTGGCACCATTTTTGAGTGAATTGCAGAACGTCAGAATTTTTCTGAAATTGTGACCGCGCGGCTTAGGGATTTTTTCAAAAAAAAGGTGTTCAGACGTCGAGGGCTAATTCTGTTTCCGATGATAAAAACCCATCTGTTTCCACCGAAAAACCTTTTTGGGATCGTTTGCAACAGTTTGGCACCATTTTTGAGTGAATTGCAGAACGTCAGATTTTTTCTGAAATTGTGACCGCGTGGCTTAGGGATTTTTTTTTCAAAAAAAAGGTGTTCAGACGTCAAGGGCTAATTCTATTTCCGATAATAAAAACCCATCTGTTTCCACCAAAAAAGCTTTCAGACTATCGTTTGCAACAGTTTGGCACAATTTTTCAGTGAATTGCAGAACGACAGATTTTTTCTGAAATTGTGACCGCGCGGCTTAGGGATTTTTTCAAAAAAAAGGTGTTCAGAAGTCGAGGGCTAATTCTGTTTCCGATGATAAAAACCCATCTGTTTCCACTAAAAAACGTTTCCGGGGATCGTTTGCAACAGTTTGGCACCATTTTTGAGTGAATCCCAGAACGTCAGATTTTTTCTGAAATTGTGACCGCGCGGCTTAGGGATTTTTTCCAAAAAAAGGTGTTCAGACGTCGAGGGCTAATTCTGTTTCCGATGATAAAAACCCATCTGTTTCCACTATAAAAGCTTTCAGAGGATCGCTGGCAACAGTTTGGCACCATTTTTGAGTGAATTGCAGAACGTCAGATTTAATCTGAAATTGTCACCGCGCGGCTTAGGGATTTTTTCAAGAAAAAAGGTCTTCAGACGTCGAGGGCTAATTCTGTTTCCGATGATAAAAACCCATCTGTTTCCACCAAACAAGCTTTCAGGGGATCGTTTGCCACAGTTTGGCCCCATTTTTTAGTGAATTGCAGAACGTCAGATTTTTTCTAAAATTATGACCGCGCGGCTTAGGGGTTTTTTTTAAAAAAAAGTTGTTCAGACGTCGAGGGCTAATTCTGTTTCCGATGATAAAAACCCATCTGTTTCCACCGAAAAACCTTTCAGGGGATCGTTTGCAACAGTTTGGCACCATTTTTGAGTGAATTGCAGAACGTCAGATTTTTTCTGAAATTGTCACCGCGCGGCTTAGGGCTTTTTTCAAAAAAAAGTTGTTCAGACGTTGAGGGCTAATTCTGTTTCCGATGATAAAAACCCATCTGTTTCCACTATAAAAGCTTTCAGAGGATCGCTGGCAACAGTTTGGCACCATTTTTTTGTGAATTGCAGAAAGTCAGAATTTTTCTGAAATTGTGACCGCGCGGCTTAGGGATTTTTTCAGAAAAAAAGGTGTTCAGACGTCGAGGGCTAATTCTGTTTCCGATGATAAAAACCCATCTGTTTCCACCATAAAAGCTTTCAGAGTATCGCTGGCAACAGTTTGGCACCATTTTTGAGTGAATTGCAGAACGTCAGATTTTTTCTGAAATTGTGACCGCGTGGCTTAGGGATTTTTTTTTCAAAAAAAAGGTGTTCAGACGTCAAGGGCTAATTCTATTTCCGATAATAAAAACCCATCTGTTTCCACCAAAAAAGCTTTCAGACTATCGTTTGCAACAGTTTGGCACAATTTTTCAGTGAATTGCAGAACGACAGATTTTTTCTGAAATTGTGACCGCGCGGCTTAGGGATTTTTTCAAAAAAAAGGTGTTCAGAAGTCGAGGGCTAATTCTGTTTCCGATGATAAAAACCCATCTGTTTCCACTAAAAAACGTTTCCGGGGATCGTTTGCAACAGTTTGGCACCATTTTTGAGTGAATCCCAGAACGTCAGATTTTTTCTGAAATTGTGACCGCGCGGCTTAGGGATTTTTTCCAAAAAAAGGTGTTCAGACGTCGAGGGCTAATTCTGTTTCCGATGATAAAAACCCATCTGTTTCCACTATAAAAGCTTTCAGAGGATCGCTGGCAACAGTTTGGCACCATTTTTGAGTGAATTGCAGAACGTCAGATTTAATCTGAAATTGTCACCGCGCGGCTTAGGGATTTTTTCAAGAAAAAAGGTCTTCAGACGTCGAGGGCTAATTCTGTTTCCGATGATAAAAACCCATCTGTTTCCACCAAACAAGCTTTCAGGGGATCGTTTGCCACAGTTTGGCCCCATTTTTTAGTGAATTGCAGAACGTCAGATTTTTTCTAAAATTATGACCGCGCGGCTTAGGGGTTTTTTTTAAAAAAAAGTTGTTCAGACGTCGAGGGCTAATTCTGTTTCCGATGATAAAAACCCATCTGTTTCCACCGAAAAACCTTTCAGGGGATCGTTTGCAACAGTTTGGCACCATTTTTGAGTGAATTGCAGAACGTCAGATTTTTTCTGAAATTGTCACCGCGCGGCTTAGGGCTTTTTTCAAAAAAAAGTTGTTCAGACGTTGAGGGCTAATTCTGTTTCCGATGATAAAAACCCATCTGTTTCCACTATAAAAGCTTTCAGAGGATCGCTGGCAACAGTTTGGCACCATTTTTTTGTGAATTGCAGAAAGTCAGAATTTTTCTGAAATTGTGACCGCGCGGCTTAGGGATTTTTTCAGAAAAAAAGGTGTTCAGACGTCGAGGGCTAATTCTGTTTCCGATGATAAAAACCCATCTGTTTCCACCATAAAAGCTTTCAGAGTATCGCTGGCAACAGTTTGGCACCATTTTTGAGTGAATTCCAGAACGTCAGATTTTTTCTGAAATTGTGACTGCGGGGCTTACGGATTTTTTCAAAAAAAAAGTTTTTCAGACGATGAGGGCTAATTCTGTTTCCGATGATAAAAACCCATCTGTTTCCACCGAAAAACCTTTCAGGGGATGGTTTGCAACAGTTTGGCACCATTTTTGAGTGAATTGCAGCATGTCAGATTTTTTCTGAAATTGTGACCGCGCGCTTAGGGATTTTTTCTAAAAAAAGGTGTTCAAACGTCGAGGGCTAATTCTGTTTCCGATGATAAAAACCCATCTGTTTCCACCGAAAAACCTTTCAGGGGATCGTTTGCAATAGTTTGGCACCATTTTTGAGTGAATTGCAGCATGTCAGATTTTTTCTGAAATTGTGACCGCGCGGCTTAGGGATTTTTTCTAAAAAAAGGTGTTCAGACGTCGAGGGCTAATTCTGTTTCCGATGATAAAAACCCATATGTTTCCACCGAAAAACCTTTCAGGGGATCGTTTACAATAGTTTGGCACCATTTTTGAGTGAATTGCAGCATGTCAGATTTTTTCTGAAATTGTCACCGCGCGGCTTAGGGATTTTTCTTAAAAAAAAGTTGTTCAGACGTCGAGGGCTAATTCTGTTTCCGCTGATAAAAACCCATCTGTTTCCACCGAAGAACCTTTCAGGGGTCGTTTCCAACAGTTTGGCACAATTTTTGAGTTAATTGCAGAACGTCAGATTTTTTCTGAAATTGTGACCGCGCGGCTTAGGGATTTTTTCAAAAAAAAGGTGTTCAGAAGTCAAGGGCTAATTCTGTTTCCGATGATAAAAACCCATCTGTTTCCACCATAAAAGCTATCAGAGGATCGCTGGCACCAGTTTGGCACCATTTTTGAGTGAATTGCAGAACGTCAGATTTTTTCTGAAATTGTGACCGCGCGGCTTAGGGATTTTTTCAAAAAAAAGGTGTTCAGACGTCGAGGGCTAATTCTGTTTCCGATGATAAAAACCCATCTGTTTCCACCAAAAAAGATTTCAGGGGATCGTTTGCAACAGTTTGGCACCATTTTTGAGTGAATTGCAGAACGTCAGATTTTTTCTGAAATTATGACCGCGCGGCTTAGGGTTTTTTTTTAAAAAAAGTTGTTCAGACGATGAGGGCTAATTCTCTTTCTGATGATAAAAACCCATCTGTTTCCACCGAAAAAGCTTTCAGGGGATCGTTTACAACAGTTTGGCACCATTTTTGAGTGAATTGCAGAACGTCAGATTTTTTCTGAAATTTTGACCGCGCGGGTTAGGGCTTTTTTTAAAAAAAAGTTGTTCAGACGTTGAGGGCTAATTCTGTTTCCGATGATAAAAACCCATCTGTTTCCACTATAAAAGCTTTCAGAGGATCGCTGGCAACAGTTTGGCACCATTTTTGAGTGAATTGCAGAACGTCAGATTTTTTCTGAAATTGTGACCGCGCGGCTTAGGGATTTTTTCAAAAAAAAGGTGTTCAGACGTCGAGGGCTAATTCTGTTTCCGATGATAAAAACCCATCTGTTTCCACCGAAAAACCTTTTTGGGGATCGTTTGCAACAGTTTGGCACCATTTTTGAGTGAATTGCAGAACGTCAGATTTTTTCTGAAATTGTGACCGCGTGGCTTAGGGATTTTTTTTTCAAAAAAAAGGTGTTCAGACGTCAAGGGCTAATTCTATTTCCGATAATAAAAACCCATCTGTTTCCACCATAAAAGCTTTCAGAGGATCGTTTGCAAGAGTTTGGCACAATTTTTGAGTGAATTGCAGAACGACAGATTTTTTCTGAAATTGTGACCGCGCGGCTTAGGGATTTTTTCAAAAAAAAGGTGTTCAGAAGTCGAGGGCTAATTCTGTTTCCGATGATAAAAACCCATCTGTTTCCACTAAAAAACGTTTCCGGGGATCGTTTGCAACAGTTTGGCACCATTTTTGAGTGAATCCCAGAACGTCAGATTTTTTCTGAAATTGTGACCGCGCGGCTTAGGGATTTTTTCAAAAAAAAGGTGTTCAGACGTCGAGGGCTAATTCTGTTTCCGATGATAAAAACCCATCTGTTTCCACCAAAAAAGCTTTCAGAGGATCGTTTGCAACAGTTTGGCACCATTTTTGAGTGAATTGCAGAACGTCAGATTATTTCTGAAATTATGAGCGCGCGGCTTAGGGTTTTTTTTAAAAAAAAGTTGTTCAGACGATGAGGGCTAATTCTCATTCCGATGATAAAAACCCATCTGTTTCCACCAAAAAACCTTTCAGGGGATCGTTTACAACAGTTTGTGCACCATTTTTAAGTGAATTGCAGAACGTCAGATTTTTTCTGAAATTTTGACCGCGTGGCTTAGGGCTTTTTTTAAAAAAAAGGTGTTCAGACGTCAAGGGCTAATTCTGTTTCCGATGATAAAAACGCATCTGTTTCCACCAAAAAAGATTTCAGGGGATCGCTGGCAACAGTTTGGCACCATTTTTGAGTGAATTGCAGAACGTCAGATTTTTTCTGAAATTGTGACCGCGCGGCTGAGGGATTTTTTCAAAAAAAAGGTGTTCAGACGTCGAGGGCTAATTCTGTTTCCGATGATAAAAACCCATCTGTTTCCACCAAAAAAGATTTAAGGAGATCGTTTGCAACAGTTTGGCACCATTTTTGAGTCAATTGCAGAAAATCAGATTTTTTTTGAAATTGTGACCGCGGCTTAGGGATTTTTTCAAAAAAAAGGTCTTCAAACGTCGAGGGCTAATTCTGTTTCTGATGATAAAAACCCATCTGTTTCCACCAAACAAGCTTTCAGAGGATCGTTTGCAACAGTTTGGCACCATTTTTTAGTGAATTGCAGAATGTCAGATTTTTTCTAAAATTATGATGGCGCGGCTTAGGGGTTTTTTTTAAAAAAAGTTGTTCAGACGATGAGGGCCAATTCTGTTTCCGATGATAAAAACCCATCTGTTTCCACCGAAAAACGTTTCAGGGGATCGTTTGCAATAGTTTGGCACCTTTTTTGAGTGAATTGCAGAACGTCAGATTTTTTCTGAAATTGTGACCGCGCGGCTTAGGGCTTTTTTCAAAAAAAAATTGTTCAGACGTTGAGGGCTAATTCTGTTTCCGATGATAAAAACCCATCTGTTTCCACTATAAAAGCTTTCAGAGGATCGCTGGCAACAGTTTGGCACCATTTTTGAGTGAATTGCAGAACGTCAGATTTTTTCTGAAATTGTGACCGCGTGGCTTAGGGATTTTTTTTTCAAAAAAAAGGTGTTCAGACGTCAAGGGCTAATTCTATTTCCGATAATAAAAACCCATCTGTTTCCACCATAAAAGCTTTCAGACTATCGTTTGCAACAGTTTGGCACAATTTCTCAGTGAATTGCAGAACGACAGATTTTTTCTGAAATTGTGACCGCGCGGCTTAGGGATTTTTTCAAAAAAAAGGTGTTCAGAAGTCGAGGGCTAATTCTGTTTCCGATGATAAAAACCCATCTGTTTCCACTAAAAAACGTTTCCGGGGATCGTTTGCAACAGTTTGGCACCATTTTTGAGTGAATCCCAGAACGTCAGATTTTTTCTGAAATTGTGACCGCGCGGCTTAGGGATTTTTTCAAAAAAAAGGTGTTCAGACGTCGAGGGCTAATTCTTTTTCCGATGATAAAAACCCATCTGTTTCCACCAAAAAAGCTTTCAGAGGATCGTTTGCAACAGTTTGGCACCATTTTTGAGTGAATTGGAGAACGTCAGATTTTTTCTGAAATTATGACCGCGCGGCTTAGGGTTTTTTTTTTTAAAAAGTTGTTCAGACGATGAGGGCTAATTCTCTTTCCGATGATAAAAACCCATCTGTTTCCACCAAAAAACCTTTCAGGGGATCGTTTACAACAGTTTGGCACCATTTCTGAGTGAATTGCAGAACGTCAGATTTTTTCTGAAATTTTGACCGCGCGGCTTAGGGCTTTTTTTAAAAAAAAGTTGTTCAGACGTTGAGGGCTAATTCTGTTTCCGATGATAAAAACCCATCTGTTTCCACTATAAAAGCTTTCAGAGGATCGCTGGCAACAGTTTGGCACCATTTTTGAGTGAATTGCAGAACGTCAGATTTTTTCTGAAATTGTGACCGCGCGGCTTAGGGATTTTTTCAAAAAAAAGGTGTTCAGACGTCGAGGGCTAATTCTGTTTCTGATGATAAAAACCCAATGTTTCCACCAAAAAAGATTTCAGGAGATCGTCTGCAACAGTTTGGCACCATTTTTGAGTGAATTGCAGAACGTCAGAATTTTTCTGTAATTGTGACCGCGCGGCTTAGGGATTTTTTTTTTTAAAAAAGTTGTTCAGACGTCGAGGGCTAATTCTGTTTCCGATGATAAAAACCCATCTGTTTCCACCGAAAAACCTTTTTGGGGATCGTTTGCAACAGTTTGGCACCATTTTTGAGTGAATTGCAGAACGTCAGATTTTTTCTGAAATTGTGACCGCGTGGCTTAGGGATTTTTTCAAAAAAAAGGTGTTCAGACGTCGAGGGCTAATTCTTTTTCCGATGATAAAAACCCATCTGTTTCCACCAAAAAAGCTTTCAGAGGATCGTTTGCAACAGTTTGGCACCATTTTTGAGTGAATTGCAGAACGTCAGATTTTTTCTGAAATTATGACCGCGCGGCTTAGGGTTTTTTTTTAAACAAAGTTGTTCAGACGATGAGGGCTAATTCTCTTTCCGATGATAAAAACCCATCTGTTTCCACCAAAAAACCTTTCAGGGGATCGTTTACAACAGTTTGGCACCATTTTTGAGTGAATTGCAGAACGTCAGATTTTTTCTGAAATTGTGACCGCGCGGCTTAGGGCTTTTTTAAAAAAAAAGTTGTTCAGACGTTGAGGGCTAATTCTGTTTCCGATGATAAAAACCCATCTGTTTCCACTATAAAAGCTTTCAGAGGATCGCTGGCAACAGTTTGGCACCATTTTTGAGTGAATTGCAGAACGTCAGATTTTTTCTGAAATTGTGACCGCGCGGCTTAGGGATTTTTTCAAAATAAAGGTGTTCAGACGTCGAGGGCTAATTCTGTTTCCGATGATAAAAACCCAATGTTTCCACCAAAAAAGATTTCAGGAGATCGTCTGCAAGAGTTTGGCACCATTTTTGAGTGAATTGCAGAACGTCAGAATTTTTCTGAAATTGTGACCGCGCGGCTTAGGGATTTTTTTTTTTTAAAAAAGTTGTTCAGACGTCGAGGGCTAATTCTGTTTCCGATGATAAAAACCCATCTGTTTCCACCGAAAAACCTTTTTGGGGATCGTTTGCAACAGTTTGGCACCATTTTTGAGTGAATTGCAGAACGTCAGATTTTTTCTGAAATTGTGACCGCGTGGCTTAGGGATTTTTTTTTCAAAAAAAAGGTGTTCAGACGTCAAGGGCTAATTCTATTTCCGATAATAAAAACCCATCTGTTTCCACCATAAAAGCTTTCAGACTATCGTTTGCAACAGTTTGGCACAATTTTTCAGTGAATTGCAGAACGACAGATTTTTTCTGAAATTGTGACCGCGCGGCTTAGGGATTTTTTCAAAAAAAAGGTGTTCAGAAGTCGAGGGCTAATTCTGTTCCGATGATAAAAACCCATCTGTTTCCACTAAAAAACGTTTCCGGGGATCGTTTGCAACAGTTTGGCACCATTTTTGAGTGAATCCCAGAACGTCAGATTTTTTCTGAAATTGTGACCGCGCGGCTTAGGGATTTTTTCAAAAAAAAGGTGTTCAGACGTCGAGGGCTAATTCTTTTTCCGATGATAAAAACCCATCTGTTTCCACCAAAAAAGCTTTCAGAGGATCGTTTGCAACAGTTTGGCACCATTTTTGAGTGAATTGCAGAACGTCAGATTTTTTCTGAAATTTTGACCGCGCGGCTGAGGGCTTTTTTTAAAAAAAAGTTGTTCAGACGTTGAGGGCTAATTCTGTTTCCGATGATAAAAACCCATCTGTTTCCACTATAAAAGCTTTCAGAGGATCGCTGGCAACAGTTTGGCACCATTTTTGAGTGAATTGCAGAACGTCAGATTTTTTCTGAAATTGTGACCGCGCGGCTTAGGGATTTTTTCAAAAAAAAGGTGTTCAGACGTCAAGGGCTAATTCTGTTTCTGATGATAAAAACCCAATGTTTCCACCAAAAAAGATTTCAGGAGATCGTCTGCAACAGTTTGGCACCATTTTTGAGTGAATTGCAGAACGTCAGAATTTTTCTGTAATTGTGACCGCGCGGCTTAGGGATTTTTTTTTTTTAAAAAGTTGTTCAGACGTCGAGGGCTAATTCTGTTTCCGATGATAAAAACCCATCTGTTTCCACCGAAAAACCTTTTTGGGGATCGTTTGCAACAGTTTGGCACCATTTTTGAGTGAATTGCAGAACGTCAGATTTTTTCTGAAATTGTGACCGCGTGGCTTAGGGATTTTTTCAAAAAAAAGGTGTTCAGACGTCGAGGGCTAATTCTTTTTCCGATGATAAAAACCCATCTGTTTCCACCAAAAAAGCTTTCAGAGGATCGTTTGCAACAGTTTGGCACCATTTTTGAGTGAATTGCAGAACGTCAGATTTTTTCTGAAATTATGACCGCGCGGCTTAGGGTTTTTTTTTAAACAAAGTTGTTCAGACGATGAGGGCTAATTCTCTTTCCGATGATAAAAACCCATCTGTTTCCACCAAAAAACCTTTCAGGGGATCGTTTACAACAGTTTGGCACCATTTTTGAGTGAATTGCAGAACGTCAGATTTTTTCTGAAATTGTGACCGCGCGGCCTAGGGCTTTTTTAAAAAAAAAGTTGTTCAGACGTTGAGGGCTAATTCTGTTTCCGATGATAAAAACCCATCTGTTTCCACTATAAAAGCTTTCAGAGGATCGCTGGCAACAGTTTGGCACCATTTTTGAATGAGTTGCAGAACGTCAGATTTTTTCTGAAATTGTGACCGCGCGGCTTAGGGATTTTTTCAAAATAAAGGTGTTCAGACGTCGAGGGCTAATTCTGTTTCCGATGATAAAAACCCAATGTTTCCACCAAAAAAGATTTCAGGAGATCGTCTGCAAGAGTTTGGCACCATTTTTGAGTGAATTGCAGAACGTCAGAATTTTTCTGAAATTGTGACCGCGCGGCTTAGGGATTTTTTTTTTTTAAAAAAGTTGTTCAGACGTCGAGGGCTAATTCTGTTTCCGATGATAAAAACCCATCTGTTTCCACCGAAAAACCTTTTTGGGGATCGTTTGCAACAGTTTGGCACCATTTTTGAGTGAATTGCAGAACGTCAGATTTTTTCTGAAATTGTGACCGCGTGGCTTAGGGATTTTTTTTTCAAAAAAAAGGTGTTCAGACGTCAAGGGCTAATTCTATTTCCGATAATAAAAACCCATCTGTTTCCACCATAAAAGCTTTCAGACTATCGTTTGCAACAGTTTGGCACAATTTTTGAGTGAATTGCAGAACGACAGATTTTTTCTGAAATTGTGACCGCGCGGCTTAGGGATTTTTTCAAAAAAAAGGTGTTCAGAAGTCGAGGGCTAATTCTGTTTCTGATGATAAAAACCCATCTGTTTCCACTAAAAAACGTTTCCGGGGATCGTTTGCAACAGTTTGGCACCATTTTTGAGTGAATCCCAGAACGTCAGATTTTTTCTGAAATTGTGACCGCGCGGCTTAGGGATTTTTTCAAAAAAAAGGTGTTCAGACGTCGAGGGCTAATTCTTTTTCCGATGATAAAAACCCATCTGTTTCCACCAAAAAAGCTTTCAGAGGATCGTTTGCAACAGTTTGGCACCATTTTTGAGTGAATTGCAGAACGTCAGATTTTTTCTGAAATTATGACCGCGCGGCTTAGGGTTTTTTTTAAAAAAAAGTTGTTCAGACGATGAGGGCTAATTCTCTTTCCGATGATAAAAACCCATCTGTTTCCACCAAAAAACCTTTCAGGGGATCGTTTACAACAGTTTGGCACCATTTTTGAGTGAATTGCAGAACGTCAGATTTTTTCTGAAATTTTGACCGCGCGGCTTAGGGCTTTTTTTAAAAAAAAGTTGTTCAGACGTTGAGGGCTAATTCTGTTTCCGATGATAAAAACCCATCTGTTTCCACTATAAAAGCTTTCAGAGGATCGCTGGCAACAGTTTGGCACCATTTTTGAGTGAATTGCAGAACGTCAGATTTTTTCTGAAATTGTGACCGCGCGGCTTAGGGATTTTTTCAAAAAAAAGGTGTTCAGACGTCGAGGGCTAATTCTGTTTCTGATGATAAAAACCCAATGTTTCCACCAAAAAAGATTTCAGGAGATCGTCTGCAACAGTTTGGCACCATTTTTGAGTGAATTGCAGAACGTCAGAATTTTTCTGTAATTGTGACCGCGCGGCTTAGGGATTTTTTTTTTTAAAAAAGTTGTTCAGACGTCGAGGGCTAATTCTGTTTCCGATGATAAAAACCCATCTGTTTCCACCGAAAAACCTTTTTGGGGATCGTTTGCAACAGTTTGGCACCATTTTTGAGTGAATTGCAGAACGTCAGATTTTTTCTGAAATTGTGACCGCGTGGCTTAGGGATTTTTTCAAAAAAAAGGTGTTCAGACGTCGAGGGCTAATTCTTTTTCCGATGATAAAAACCCATCTGTTTCCACCAAAAAAGCTTTCAGAGGATCGTTTGCAACAGTTTGGCACCATTTTTGAGTGAATTGCAGAACGTCAGATTTTTTCTGAAATTATGACCGCGCGGCTTAGGGTTTTTTTTTAAACAAAGTTGTTCAGACGATGAGGGCTAATTCTCTTTCCGATGATAAAAACCCATCTGTTTCCACCAAAAAACCTTTCAGGGGATCGTTTACAACAGTTTGGCACCATTTTTGAGTGAATTGCAGAACGTCAGATTTTTTCTGAAATTGTGACCGCGCGGCTTAGGGCTTTTTTAAAAAAAAAGTTGTTCAGACGTTGAGGGCTAATTCTGTTTCCGATGATAAAAACCCATCTGTTTCCACTATAAAAGCTTTCAGAGGATCGCTGGCAACAGTTTGGCACCATTTTTGAGTGAGTTGCAGAACGTCAGATTTTTTCTGAAATTGTGACCGCGCGGCTTAGGGATTTTTTCAAAATAAAGGTGTTCAGACGTCGAGGGCTAATTCTGTTTCCGATGATAAAAACCCAATGTTTCCACCAAAAAAGATTTCAGGAGATCGTCTGCAAGAGTTTGGCACCATTTTTGAGTGAATTGCAGAACGTCAGAATTTTTCTGAAATTGTGACCGCGCGGCTTAGGGATTTTTTTTTTTTTAAAAAGTTGTTCAGACGTCGAGGGCTAATTCTGTTTCCGATGATAAAAACCCATCTGTTTCCACCGAAAAACCTTTTTGGGGATCGTTTGCAACAGTTTGGCACCATTTTTGAGTGAATTGCAGAACGTCAGATTTTTTCTGAAATTGTGACCGCGTGGCTTAGGGATTTTTTTTTCAAAAAAAAGGTGTTCAGACGTCAAGGGCTAATTCTATTTCCGATAATAAAAACCCATCTGTTTCCACCATAAAAGCTTTCAGACTATCGTTTGCAACAGTTTGGCACAATTTTTGAGTGAATTGCAGAACGACAGATTTTTTCTGAAATTGTGACCGCGCGGCTTAGGGATTTTTTCAAAAAAAAGGTGTTCAGAAGTCGAGGGCTAATTCTGTTTCTGATGATAAAAACCCATCTGTTTCCACTAAAAAACGTTTCCGGGGATCGTTTGCAACAGTTTGGCACCATTTTTGAGTGAATCCCAGAACGTCAGATTTTTTCTGAAATTGTGACCGCGCGGCTTAGGGATTTTTTCAAAAAAAAGGTGTTCAGACGTCGAGGGCTAATTCTTTTTCCGATGATAAAAACCCATCTGTTTCCACCAAAAAAGCTTTCAGAGGATCGTTTGCAACAGTTTGGCACCATTTTTGAGTGAATTGCAGAACGTCAGATTTTTTCTGAAATTATGACCGCGCGGCTTAGGGTTTTTTTTAAAAAAAAGTTGTTCAGACGATGAGGGCTAATTCTCTTTCCGATGATAAAAACCCATCTGTTTCCACCAAAAAACCTTTCAGGGGATCGTTTACAACAGTTTGGCACCATTTTTGAGTGAATTGCAGAACGTCAGATTTTTTCTGAAATTTTGACCGCGCGGCTTAGGGCTTTTTTTAAAAAAAAGTTGTTCAGACGTTGAGGGCTAATTCTGTTTCCGATGATAAAAACCCATCTGTTTCCACTATAAAAGCTTTCAGAGGATCGCTGGCAACAGTTTGGCACCATTTTTGAGTGAATTGCAGAACGTCAGATTTTTTCTGAAATTGTGACCGCGCGGCTTAGGGATTTTTTCAAAAAAAAGGTGTTCAGACGTCGAGGGCTAATTCTGTTTCTGATGATAAAAACCCAATGTTTCCACCAAAAAAGATTTCAGGAGATCGTCTGCAACAGTTTGGCACCATTTTTGAGTGAATTGCAGAACGTCAGAATTTTTCTGTAATTGTGACCGCGCGGCTTAGGGATTTTTTTTTTTAAAAAAGTTGTTCAGACGTCGAGGGCTAATTCTGTTTCCGATGATAAAAACCCATCTGTTTCCACCGAAAAACCTTTTTGGGGATCGTTTGCAACAGTTTGGCACCATTTTTGAGTGAATTGCAGAACGTCAGATTTTTTCTGAAATTGTGACCGCGTGGCTTAGGGATTTTTTCAAAAAAAAGGTGTTCAGACGTCGAGGGCTAATTCTTTTTCCGATGATAAAAACCCATCTGTTTCCACCAAAAAAGCTTTCAGAGGATCGTTTGCAACAGTTTGGCACCATTTTTGAGTGAATTGCAGAACGTCAGATTTTTTCTGAAATTATGACCGCGCGGCTTAGGGTTTTTTTTTAAACAAAGTTGTTCAGACGATGAGGGCTAATTCTCTTTCCGATGATAAAAACCCATCTGTTTCCACCAAAAAACCTTTCAGGGGATCGTTTACAACAGTTTGGCACCATTTTTGAGTGAATTGCAGAACGTCAGATTTTTTCTGAAATTGTGACCGCGCGGCTTAGGGCTTTTTTAAAAAAAAAGTTGTTCAGACGTTGAGGGCTAATTCTGTTTCCGATGATAAAAACCCATCTGTTTCCACTATAAAAGCTTTCAGAGGATCGCTGGCAACAGTTTGGCACCATTTTTGAGTGAGTTGCAGAACGTCAGATTTTTTCTGAAATTGTGACCGCGCGGCTTAGGGATTTTTTCAAAATAAAGGTGTTCAGACGTCGAGGGCTAATTCTGTTTCCGATGATAAAAACCCAATGTTTCCACCAAAAAAGATTTCAGGAGATCGTCTGCAAGAGTTTGGCACCATTTTTGAGTGAATTGCAGAACGTCAGAATTTTTCTGAAATTGTGACCGCGCGGCTTAGGGATTTTTTTTTTTTTAAAAAGTTGTTCAGACGTCGAGGGCTAATTCTGTTTCCGATGATAAAAACCCATCTGTTTCCACCGAAAAACCTTTTTGGGGATCGTTTGCAACAGTTTGGCACCATTTTTGAGTGAATTGCAGAACGTCAGATTTTTTCTGAAATTGTGACCGCGTGGCTTAGGGATTTTTTTTTCAAAAAAAAGGTGTTCAGACGTCAAGGGCTAATTCTATTTCCGATAATAAAAACCCATCTGTTTCCACCATAAAAGCTTTCAGACTATCGTTTGCAACAGTTTGGCACAATTTTTGAGTGAATTGCAGAACGACAGATTTTTTCTGAAATTGTGACCGCGCGGCTTAGGGATTTTTTCAAAAAAAAGGTGTTCAGAAGTCGAGGGCTAATTCTGTTTCTGATGATAAAAACCCATCTGTTTCCACTAAAAAACGTTTCCGGGGATCGTTTGCAACAGTTTGGCACCATTTTTGAGTGAATCCCAGAACGTCAGATTTTTTCTGAAATTGTGACCGCGCGGCTTAGGGATTTTTTCAAAAAAAAGGTGTTCAGACGTCGAGGGCTAATTCTTTTTCCGATGATAAAAACCCATCTGTTTCCACCAAAAAAGCTTTCAGAGGATCGTTTGCAACAGTTTGGCACCATTTTTGAGTGAATTGCAGAACGTCAGATTTTTTCTGAAATTATGACCGCGCGGCTTAGGGTTTTTTTTAAAAAAAAGTTGTTCAGACGATGAGGGCTAATTCTCTTTCCGATGATAAAAACCCATCTGTTTCCACCAAAAAACCTTTCAGGGGATCGTTTACAACAGTTTGGCACCATTTTTGAGTGAATTGCAGAACGTCAGATTTTTTCTGAAATTTTGACCGCGCGGCTTAGGGCTTTTTTTAAAAAAAAGTTGTTCAGACGTTGAGGGCTAATTCTGTTTCCGATGATAAAAACCCATCTGTTTCCACTATAAAAGCTTTCAGAGGATCGCTGGCAACAGTTTGGCACCATTTTTGAGTGAATTGCAGAACGTCAGATTTTTTCTGAAATTGTGACCGCGCGGCTTAGGGATTTTTTCAAAAAAAAGGTGTTCAGACGTCGAGGGCTAATTCTGTTTCCGATGATAAAAACCCATCTGTTTCCACTAAAAAACGTTTCCGGGGATCGTTTGCAACAGTTTGGCACCATTTTTGAGTGAATCCCAGAACGTCAGATTTTTTCTGAAATTGTGACCGCGCGGCTTAGGGATTTTTTCAAAAAAAAGGTGTTCAGACGTCGAGGGCTAATTCTTTTTCCGATGATAAAAACCCATCTGTTTCCACCAAAAAAGCTTTCAGAGGATCGTTTGGCACCATTTTTGAGTGAATTGCAGAACGTCAGATTTTTTCTGAAATTATGACCGCGCGGCTTAGGGTTTTTTTTTAAAAAAAGTTGTTCAGACGATGAGGGCTAATTCTCTTTCCGATGATAAAAACCCATCTGTTTCCACCAAAAAACCTTTCAGGGGATCGTTTACAACAGTTTGGCACCATTTTTGAGTGAATTGCAGAACGTCAGATTTTTTCTGAAATTTTGACCGCGCGGCTTAGGGCTTTTTTTAAAAAAAAGTTGTTCAGACGTTGAGGGCTAATTCTGTTTCCGATGATAAAAACCCATCTGTTTCCACTATAAAAGCTTTCAGAGGATCGCTGGCAACAGTTTGGCACCATTTTTGAGTGAATTGCAGAACGTCAGATTTTTTCTGAAATTGTGACCGCGCGGCTTAGGGATTTTTTCAAAAAAAAGGTGTTCAGACGTCGAGGGCTAATTCTGTTTCTGATGATAAAAACCCAATGTTTCCACCAAACAAGCTTTCAGAGGATCGTTTGCAACAGTTTGGCACCATTTTTTAGTGAATTGCAGAATGTCAGAATTTTTGTAAAATTATGATGGCGCGGCTTAGGGGTTTTTTTTAAAAAAAGTTGTTCAGACGATGAGGGCCAATTCTGTTTCCGATGATAAAAACCCATCTGTTTCCACCGAAAAACGTTTCAGGGGATCGTTTGCAATAGTTTGGCACCTTTTTTGAGTGAATTGCAGAACGTCAGATTTTTTCTGAAATTGTGACCGCGCGGCTTAGGGCTTTTTTCAAAAAAAAATTGTTCAGACGTTGAGGGCTAATTCTGTTTCCGATGATAAAAACCCATCTGTTTCCACTATAAAAGCTTTCAGAGGATCGCTGGCAACAGTTTGGCACCATTTTTGAGTGAATTGCAGAACGTCAGATTTTTTCTGAAATTGTGACCGCGTGGCTTAGGGATTTTTTTTTCAAAAAAAAGGTGTTCAGACGTCAAGGGCTAATTCTATTTCCGATAATAAAAACCCATCTGTTTCCACCATAAAAGCTTTCAGACTATCGTTTGCAACAGTTTGGCACAATTTTTCAGTGAATTGCAGAACGACAGATTTTTTCTGAAATTGTGACCGCGCGGCTTAGGGATTTTTTCAAAAAAAAGGTGTTCAGAAGTCGAGGGCTAATTCTGTTTCCGATGATAAAAACCCATCTGTTTCCACTAAAAAACGTTTCCGGGGATCGTTTGCAACAGTTTGGCACCATTTTTGAGTGAATCCCAGAACGTCGATTTTTTCTGAAATTGTGACCGCGCGGCTTAGGGGTTTTTTCAAAAAAAAGGTGTTCAGACGTCGAGGGCTAATTCTGTTTCCGATGATAAAAACCCATCTGTTTCCACCAAAAAAGCTTTCAGAGGATCGTTTGCAACAGTTTGGCACCATTTTTGAGTGAATTGCAGAACGTCAGATTATTTCTGAAATTATGACCGCGCGGCTTAGGGTTTTTTTTTTAAAAAAGTTGTTCAGACGATGAGGGCTAATTCTCTTTCCGATGATAAAAACCCATCTGTTTCCACCAAAAAACCTTTCAGGGGATCGTTTACAACAGTTTGGCACCATTTTTGAGTGAATTGCAGAACGTCAGATTTTTTCTGAAATTGTGACCGCGCGGCTTAGGGCTTTTTTAAAAAAAAAGTTGTTCAGACGTTGAGGGCTAATTCTGTTTCCGATGATAAAAACCCATCTGTTTCCACTATAAAAGCTTTCAGAGGATCGCTGGCAACAGTTTGGCACCATTTTTGAGTGAATTGCAGAACGTCAGATTTTTTCTGAAATTGTGACCGCGCGGCTTAGGGATTTTTTCAAAAAAAAGGTGTTCAGACGTCGAGGGCTAATTCTGTTTCCGATGATAAAAACCCAATGTTTCCACCAAAAAAGATTTCAGGAGATCGTCTGCAACAGTTTGGCACCATTTTTGAGTGAATTGCAGAACGTCAGAATTTTTCTGAAATTGTGACCGCGCGGCTTAGGGATTTTTTTTTTTTTAAAAAGTTGTTCAGACGTCGAGGGCTAATTCTGTTTCCGATGATAAAAACCCATCTGTTTCCACCGAAAAACCTTTTTGGGGATCGTTTGCAACAGTTTGGCACCATTTTTGAGTGAATTGCAGAACGTCAGATTTTTTCTGAAATTGTGACCGCGTGGCTTAGGGATTTTTTTTTCAAAAAAAAGGTGTTCAGACGTCAAGGGCTAATTCTATTTCCGATAATAAAAACCCATCTGTTTCCACCATAAAAGCTTTCAGACTATCGTTTGCAACAGTTTGGCACAATTTTTCAGTGAATTGCAGAACGACAGATTTTTTCTGAAATTGTGACCGCGCGGCTTAGGGATTTTTTCAAAAAAAAGGTGTTCAGACGTCGAGGGCTAATTCTGTTTCTGATGATAAAAACCCAATGTTTCCACCAAACAAGCTTTCAGAGGATCGTTTGCAACAGTTTGGCACCATTTTTTAGTGAATTGCAGAATGTCAGATTTTTTCTAAAATTATGATGGCGCGGCTTAGGGGTTTTTTTTAAAAAAAGTTGTTCAGACGATGAGGGCCAATTCTGTTTCCGATGATAAAAACCCATCTGTTTCCACCGAAAAACGTTTCAGGGGATCGTTTGCAATAGTTTGGCACCTTTTTTGAGTGAATTGCAGAACGTCAGATTTTTTCTGAAATTGTGACCGCGCGGCTTAGGGCTTTTTTCAAAAAAAAATTGTTCAGACGTTGAGGGCTAATTCTGTTTCCGATGATAAAAACCCATCTGTTTCCACTATAAAAGCTTTCAGAGGATCGCTGGCAACAGTTTGGCACCATTTTTGAGTGAATTGCAGAACGTCAGATTTTTTCTGAAATTGTGACCGCGTGGCTTAGGGATTTTTTTTTCAAAAAAAAGGTGTTCAGACGTCAAGGGCTAATTCTATTTCCGATAATAAAAACCCATCTGTTTCCACCATAAAAGCTTTCAGACTATCGTTTGCAACAGTTTGGCACAATTTTTCAGTGAATTGCAGAACGACAGATTTTTTCTGAAATTGTGACCGCGCGGCTTAGGGATTTTTTCAAAAAAAAGGTGTTCAGAAGTCGAGGGCTAATTCTGTTTCCGATGATAAAAACCCATCTGTTTCCACTAAAAAACGTTTCCGGGGATCGTTTGCAACAGTTTGGCACCATTTTTGAGTGAATCCCAGAACGTCGATTTTTTCTGAAATTGTGACCGCGCGGCTTAGGGATTTTTTCAAAAAAAAGGTGTTCAGACGTCGAGGGCTAATTCTGTTTCCGATGATAAAAACCCATCTGTTTCCACCAAAAAAGCTTTCAGAGGATCGTTTGCAACAGTTTGGCACCATTTTTGAGTGAATTGCAGAACGTCAGATTATTTCTGAAATTATGACCGCGCGGCTTAGGGTTTTTTTTTTAAAAAAGTTGTTCAGACGATGAGGGCTAATTCTCTTTCCGATGATAAAAACCCATCTGTTTCCACCAAAAAACCTTTCAGGGGATCGTTTACAACAGTTTGGCACCATTTTTGAGTGAATTGCAGAACGTCAGATTTTTTCTGAAATTGTGACCGCGCGGCTTAGGGCTTTTTTAAAAAAAAAGTTGTTCAGACGTTGAGGGCTAATTCTGTTTCCGATGATAAAAACCCATCTGTTTCCACTATAAAAGCTTTCAGAGGATCGCTGGCAACAGTTTGGCACCATTTTTGAGTGAATTGCAGAACGTCAGATTTTTTCTGAAATTGTGACCGCGCGGCTTAGGGATTTTTTCAAAAAAAAGGTGTTCAGACGTCGAGGGCTAATTCTGTTTCCGATGATAAAAACCCAATGTTTCCACCAAAAAAGATTTCAGGAGATCGTCTGCAACAGTTTGGCACCATTTTTGAGTGAATTGCAGAACGTCAGAATTTTTCTGAAATTGTGACCGCGCGGCTTAGGGATTTTTTTTTTTTTAAAAAGTTGTTCAGACGTCGAGGGCTAATTCTGTTTCCGATGATAAAAACCCATCTGTTTCCACCGAAAAACCTTTTTGGGGATCGTTTGCAACAGTTTGGCACCATTTTTGAGTGAATTGCAGAACGTCAGATTTTTTCTGAAATTGTGACCGCGTGGCTTAGGGATTTTTTTTTCAAGAAAAAGGTGTTCAGACGTCAAGGGCTAATTCTATTTCCGATAATAAAAACCCATCTGTTTCCACCATAAAAGCTTTCAGACTATCGTTTGCAACAGTTTGGCACAATTTTTCAGTGAATTGCAGAACGACAGATTTTTTCTGAAATTGTGACCGCGCGGCTTAGGGATTTTTTCAAAAAAAGGTGTTCAGACGTCAAGGGCTAATTCTATTTCCGATAATAAAAACCCATCTGTTTCCACCATAAAAGCTTTCAGATTATCGTTTGCAACAGTTTGGCACAATTTTTCAGTGAATTGCAGAACGACAGATTTTTTCTGAAATTGTGACCGCGCGGCTTAGGGATTTTTTCAAAAAAAAGGTGTTCAGAAGTCGAGGGCTAATTCTGTTTCCGATGATAAAAACCCATCTGTTTCCACCAAAAAACCTTTCAGGGGATCGTTTACAACAGTTTGGCACCATTTCTGAGTGAATTGCAGAACGTCAGATTTTTTCTGAAATTGTGACCGCGCGGCTTAGGGCTTTTTTTAAAAAAAAGTTGTTCAGACGTTGAGGGCTAATTCTGTTTCCGATGATAAAAACCCATCTGTTTCCACTATAAAAGCTTTCAGAGGATCGCTGGCAACAGTTTGGCACCATTTTTGAGTGAATTGCAGAACGTCAGATTTTTTTCTGAAATTGTGACCGCGCGGCTTAGGGATTTTTTCAAAAAAAAGGTGTTCAGACGTCGAGGGCTAATTCTGTTTCTGATGATAAAAACCCAATGTTTCCACCAAAAAAGATTTCAGGAGATCGTCTGCAACAGTTTGGCACCATTTTTGAGTGAATTGCAGAACGTCAGAATTTTTTTGTAATTGTGACCGCGCGGCTTAGGGATTTTTTTTTTTAAAAAAGTTGTTCAGACGTCGAGGGCTAATTCTGTTTCCGATGATAAAAACCCATCTGTTTCCACCGAAAAACCTTTTTGGGGATCGTTTGCAACAGTTTGGCACCATTTTTGAGTGAATTGCAGAACGTCAGATTTTTTCTGAAATTGTGACCGCGCGGCTTAGGGTTTTTTTTTAAAAAAAGTTGTTCAGACGATGAGGGTTAATTCTGTTTCCGATGATAAAAACCCATCTGTTTCCACCAAAAAACCTTTCAGGGGATCGTTTACAACAGTTTGGCACCATTTTTGAGTGAATTGCAGAACGTCAGATTTTTTCTGAAATTGTGACCGCGCGGCTTAGGGGTTTTTTTAAAAAAAAGTTGTTCAGACGATGAGGGCTAATTCTGTTTCCGATGATAAAAACCCATCTGTTTCCACCAAAACACCTTTCAGGGGATCGTTTGCAACAGTTTGGCACCATTTTTGAGTGAATTGCAGAACGTCAGATTTTTTCTGAAATTGTGACCGCGCGGCTTAGGGCTTTTTTCAAAAAAAAGTTGTTCAGACGATGAGGGCTAATTCTTTTTCCGATGATAAAAACCCATCTGTTTCCACCAAGAAAGATTTCAGGAGATCGTCTGCAACAGTTTGGCACCATTTTTGAGTGAATGGCAGAACGTCAGAATTTTTCTGAAATTGAGACCGCGCGGCTTAGGGATTTTTTCAAAAAAATGGTGTTCAGACGTCGAGGGCTAATTCTGTTTCCGATGATAAAAACCCATCTGTTTCCACCAAAAAAGATTTCAGGAGATCGTCTGCAACAGTTTGGCACCATTTTTGAGTGAATGGCAGAACGTCAGAATTTTTCTGAAATTGTGACCGCGCGGCTTAGGGATTTTTTCAAAAAAATGGTGTTCAGACGTCGAGGGCTAATTCTGTTTCCGATGATAAAAACCCATCTGTTTCCACCAAAAAAGCTTTCAGAGGATCCTTTGCTACAGTTTGGCACCATTTTTGAGTGAATTGCAGAACGTCAGAATTTTTCTGAAATTGTGACCGCGCGGCTTAGGGATTTTTTTTTTTAAAAAAGTTGTTCAGACGTCGAGGGCTAATTCTGTTTCCGATGATAAAAACCCATCTGTTTCCACCGAAAAACCTTTTTGGGGATCGTTTGCAACAGTTTGGCACCATTTTTGAGTGAATTGCAGAACGTCAGATTTTTTCTGAAATTGTGACCGCGTGGCTTAGGGATTTTTTCAAAAAAAAGGTGTTCAGACGTCGAGGGCTAATTCTTTTTCCGATGATAAAAACCCATCTGTTTCCACCAAAAAAGCTTTCAGAGGATCGTTTGCAACAGTTTGGCACCATTTTTGAGTGAATTGCAGAACGTCAGATTTTTTCTGAAATTATGACCGCGCGGCTTAGGGTTTTTTTTAAAAAAAAGTTGTTCAGACGATGAGGGCTAATTCTCTTTCCGATGATAAAAACCCATCTGTTTCCACCAAAAAACCTTTCAGGGGATCGTTTACAACAGTTTGGCACCATTTTGGAGTGAATTGCAGAACGTCAGATTTTTTCTGAAATTGTGACCGCGCGGCTTAGGGCTTTTTTTAAAAAAAAGTTGTTCTGACGTTGAGGGCTAATTCTGTTTCCGATGATAAAAACCCATCTGTTTCCACTATAAAAGCTTTCAGAGGATCGCTGGCAACAGTTTGGCACCATTTTTGAGTGAATTGCAGAACGTCAGATTTTTTCTGAAATTGTGACCGCGCGGCTTAGGGATTTTTTCAAAAAAAAGGTCTTCAGACGTCGAGGGCTAATTCTGTATCCGATGATAAAAACCCAATGTTTCCACCAAAAAAGATTTCAGGAGATCGTCTGCAACAGTTTGGCACCATTTTTGAGTGAATTGCAGAACGTCAGAATTTTTCTGAAATTGTGACCGCGCGGCTTAGGGATTTTTTTTTTTTAAAAGTTGTTCAGACGTCGAGGGCTAATTCTGTTTCCGATGATAAAAACCCATCTGTTTCCACCGAAAAACCTTTTTGGGGATCGTTTGCAACAGTTTGGCACCATTTTTGAGTGAATTGCAGAACGTCAGAATTTTTCTGAAATTGTGACCGCGTGGCTTAGGGATTTTTTTTTCAAAAAAAAGGTGTTCAGACGTCAAGGGCTAATTCTGTTTCCGATGATAAAAACCCATCTGTTTCCACTAAAAAAGGTTTCCGCGGATCGTTTGCAACAGTTTGGCACCATTTTTGAGTGAATCCCAGAACGTCAGATTTTTTCTGAAATTGTGACCGCGCGGCTTAGGGATTTTTTCAAAAAAAAGGTGTTCAGACGTCGAGGGCTAATTCTGTTTCCGATGATAAAAACCCATCTGTTTCCACCAAAAAAGCTTTCAGGGGATCGTTTGCATCAGTTTGGTACCATTTTTGAGTGAATCCCAGAACGTCAGATTTTTTCTGAAATTGTGACCGCGCGGCTTAGGGATTTTTTTCAAAAAAAAGGTGTTCATACGTCGAGGGCTAATTCTGTTTCCGATGATAAAAACCCATCTGTTTCCACCAAAAAAGCTTTCAGAGGATCCTTTGCTACACTTTGGCACCATTTTTGAGTGAATTGCAGAACGTCAGATTTTTTCTGAAATTGTGACCGCGCGGCTTAGGGATTTTTTCAAAAAAATGGTGTTCAGACGTCGAGGGCTAATTCTGTTTCCGATGACAAAAACCCATCTGTTTCCACCAAAAAAGCTTTCAGAGGATCGTTTGCAACAGTTTGGCACCATTTTTGAGTGAATTGCAGAACGTCAGATTTTTTCTGAAATTGTGACCGCGCGGCTTAGGGCTTTTTTCAAAAAAAAGTTGTTCAGACGTTGAGGGCTAATTCTGTTTCTGATGATAAAAACCCATCTGTTTCCACTATAAAAGCTTTCAGAGGATCGCTGGCAACAGTTTGGCACCATTTTTGAGTGAATTGCAGAACGTCAGATTTTTTTCTGAAATTGTGACCGTGCGGCTTAGGGATTTTTTCAAAAAAATGGTGTTCAGATGTCGAGGGCTAATTCTGTTTCCGATGATAAAAACCCATCTGTTTCCACCAAAAAAGATTTCAGGAGATCGTCTGCAACAGTTTGGCACCATTTTTGAGTGAATTGCAGAACGTCAGAATTTTTCTGAAATTGTGACCGCGCGGCTTAGGGATTTTTTTTTTAAAAAAAGTTGTTCAGACGTCGAGGGCTAATTCTGTTTCCGATGATAAAAACCCATCTGTTTCCACTGAAAAACCTTTTTGGGGATCGTTTGCAACAGTTTGGCACCATTTTTGAGTGAATTGCAGAACGTCAGTTTTTTTCTGAAATTGTGACCGCGCGGCTTAGGGGTTTTTTTTAAAAAAAGTTGTTCAGACGATGAGGGTTAATTCTGTTTCCGATGATAAAAACCCATCTGTTTCCACCAAAAAAGCTTTCAGAGGATCCTTTGCTACAGTTTGGCACCATTTTTGAGTGAATTGCAGAACGTCAGATTTTTTCTGAAATTGTGACCGCGCGGCTTAGGGGTTTTTTTTAAAAAAAGTTGTTCAGACGATGAGGGCTAATTCTGTTTCCGATGATAAAAACCCATCTGTTTCCACCAAAAAACCTTTCAGGGGATCGTTTGCAACAGTTTGGCACCATTTTTGAGTGAATTGCAGAACGTCAGATTTTTTCTGAAATTGTGACCGCGCGGCTTAGGGCTTTTTTCAAAAAAAAGTTGTTCAGACGATGAGGGCTAATTCTTTTTCCGATGATAAAAACCCATCTGTTTCCACCAAAAAAGATTTCAGGAGATCGTCTGCAACAGTTTGGCACCATTTTTGAGTGAATGGCAGAACGTCAGAATTTTTCTGAAATTGTGACCGCGCGGCTTAGGGATTTTTTCAAAAAAATGGTGTTCAGACGTCGAGGGCTAATTCTGTTTCCGATGATAAAAACCCATCTGTTTCCACCAAAAAAGATTTCAGGAGATCATCTGCAACAGTTTGGCACCATTTTTGAGTGAATTGCAGAACGTCAGATTTTTTCTGAAATTGTGACCGTGCGGCTTAGGGATTTTTTCAAAAAAATGGTGTTCAGATGTCGAGGGCTAATTCTGTTTCCGATGATAAAAACCCATCTGTTTCCACCAAAAAAGATTTCAGGAGATCGTCTGCAACAGTTTGGCACCATTTTTGAGTGAATTGCAGAACGTCAGAATTTTTCTGAAATTGTGACCGCGCGGCTTAGGGATTTTTTTTTTTTAAAAGTTGTTCAGACGTCGAGGGCTAATTCTGTTTCCGATGATAAAAACCCATCTGTTTCCACTGAAAAACCTTTTTGGGGATCGTTTGCAACAGTTTGGCACTATTTTTGAGTGAATTGCAGAACGTCAGATTTTTTTCTGAAATTGTGACCGCGTGGCTTAGGGATTTTTTTTTCAAAAAAAAGGTGTTCAGACGTCAAGGGCTAATTCTATTTCCGATAATAAAAACCCATCTGTTTCCACCATAAAAGGTTTCAGAGGATCGTTTGCAACAGTTTGGCACAATTTTTGAGTCAATTGCAGAACGTCAGATTTTTCTGAAATTGTGACCGCGCGGCTTAGGGATTTTTTCAAAAAAAGGTGTTCAGAAGTCGAGGGCTAATTCTGTTTCCGATGATAAAAACCCATCTGTTTCCCCTAAAAAACGTTTCCGGGGATCGTTTGCAACAGTTTGGCACCATTTTTGAGTGAATTGCAGAACGTCAGATTTTTTCTGAAATTGTGACCGCGCGGCTTAGGGCTTTTGTCAAAAAAAAGGTGTTCAGACGTCGAGGGCTAATTCTGTTTCCGATGATAAAAACCCATCTGTTTCCACCATAAAAGCTTTCAGAGGATCGCTGGCAACAGTTTGGCACCATTTTTGAGTGAAT
This sequence comes from Podarcis pityusensis, assembly GCF_964106645.2. Classification (NCBI taxonomy): domain Eukaryota; kingdom Metazoa; phylum Chordata; class Lepidosauria; order Squamata; family Lacertidae; genus Podarcis; species Podarcis pityusensis. The sequence continues at coordinate 95,295,839 of NC_138027.1, read as the reverse complement.
TGCAGAACGTCAGATTTTTTCTGAAATTGTGACCGTGCGGCTTAGGGATTTTTTCAAAAAAATGTTGTTCAGATGTCGAGGGCTAATTCTGTTTCCGATGATAAAAACCCATCTGTTTCCACCAAAAAAGATTTCAGGAGATCGTCTGCAACAGTTTGGCACCATTTTTGAGTGAATTGCAGAACGTCAGAATTTTTCTGAAATTGTGACCGTGCGGCTTAGGGATTTTTTTTTTAAAAAAAGTTGTTCAGACGTCGAGGGCTAATTCTGTTTCCGATGATAAAAACCCATCTGTTTCCACTGAAAAACCTTTTTGGGGATCGTTTGCAACAGTTTGGCACCATTTTTGAGTGAATTGCAGAACGTCAGATTTTTTCTGAAATTGTGACCGCGCGGCTTAGGGGTTTTTTTAAAAAAAAGTTGTTCAGACGATGAGAGTTAATTCTGTTTCCGATGATAAAAACCCATCTGTTTCCACCAAAAAAGCTTTCAGAGGATCCTTTGCTACAGTTTGGCACCATTTTTGAGTGAATTGCAGAACGTCAGATTTTTTCTGAAATTGTGACCGCGCGGCTTAGGGGTTTTTTTTAAAAAAAGTTGTTCAGACGATGAGGGCTAATTCTGTTTCCGATGATAAAAACCCATCTGTTTCCACCAAAAAACCTTTCAGGGGATCGTTTGCAACAGTTTGGCACCATTTTTGAGTGAATTGCAGAACGTCAGATTTTTTCTGAAATTGTGACCGCGCGGCTTAGGGCTTTTTTCAAAAAAAAGTTGTTCAGACGATGAGGGCTAATTCTGTTTCCGATGATAAAAACCCATCTGTTTCCACCAAAAAAGATTTCAGGAGATCGTCTGCAACAGTTTGGCACCATTTTTGAGTGAATGGCAGAACGTCAGAATTTTTCTGAAATTGTGACCGCGCGGCTTAGGGATTTTTTCAAAAAAATGGTGTTCAGACGTCGAGGGCTAATTCTGTTTCCGATGATAAAAACCCATCTGTTTCCACCAAAAAAGATTTCAGGAGATCGTCTGCAACAGTTTGGCACCATTTTTGAGTGAATTGCAGAACGTCAGAATTTTTCTGAAATTGTGACCGCGCGGCTTAGGGCTTTTTTCAAAAAAAAGTTGTTCAGACGATGAGGGCTAATTCTGTTTCCGATGATAAAAACCCATCTGTTTCCACCAAAAAAGATTTCAGGAGATCGTCTGCAACAGTTTGGCACCATTTTTCAGTGAATGGCAGAACGTCAGAATTTTTCTGAAATTGTGATCGCGCGGCTTAGGGATTTTTTCAAAAAAATGGTGTTCAGACGTCGAGGGCTAATTCTGTTTCCGATGATAAAAACCCATCTGTTTCCACTGAAAAACCTTTTTGGGGATCGTTTGCAACAGTTTGGCACTATTTTTGAGTGAATTGCAGAACGTCAGATTTTTTTCTGAAATTGTGACCGCGTGGCTTAGGGATTTTTTTTTTCAAAAAAAAGGTGTTCAGACGTCAAGGGCTAATTCTATTTCCGATAATAAAAACCCATCTGTTTCCACCATAAAAGCTTTCAGAGGATCGTTTGCAACAGTTTGGCACAATTTTTGAGTCAATTGCAGAACGTCAGATTTTTCTGAAATTGTGACCGCGCAGCTTAGGGCTTTTTTCAAAAAACGGTGTTCAGAAGTCGAGGGCTAATTCTGTTTCCGATGATAAAAACCCATCTGTTTCCCCTAAAAAACGTTTCCGGGGATCGTTTGCAACAGTTTGGCACCATTTTTGAGTGAATTGCAGAACGTCAGATTTTTTCTGAAATTGTGACCGCGCGGCTTAGGGGTTTTTTTAAAAAAAAGTTGTTCAGACGATGAGAGTTAATTCTGTTTCCGATGATAAAAACCCATCTGTTTCCACCAAAAAAGCTTTCAGAGGATCCTTTGCTACAGTTTGGCACCATTTTTGAGTGAATTGCAGAACGTCAGATTTTTTCTGAAATTGTGACCGCGCGGCTTAGGGGTTTTTTTTAAAAAAAGTTGTTCAGACGATGAGGGCTAATTCTGTTTCCGATGATAAAAACCCATCTGTTTCCACCAAAAAACCTTTCAGGGGATCGTTTGCAACAGTTTGGCACCATTTTTGAGTGAATTGCAGAACGTCAGATTTTTTCTGAAATTGTGACCGCGCGGCTTAGGGCTTTTTTCAAAAAAAAGTTGTTCAGACGATGAGGGCTAATTCTGTTTCCGATGATAAAAACCCATCTGTTTCCACCAAAAAAGATTTCAGGAGATCGTCTGCAACAGTTTGGCACCATTTTTGAGTGAATGGCAGAACGTCAGAATTTTTCTGAAATTGTGACCGCGCGGCTTAGGGATTTTTTCAAAAAAATGGTGTTCAGACGTCGAGGGCTAATTCTGTTTCCGATGATAAAAACCCATCTGTTTCCACCAAAAAAGATTTCAGGAGATCGTCTGCAACAGTTTGGCACCATTTTTGAGTGAATTGCAGAACGTCAGAATTTTTCTGAAATTGTGACCGCGCGGCTTAGGGCTTTTTTAAAAAAAAAGTTGTTCAGACGATGAGGGCTAATTCTGTTTCCGATGATAAAAACCCATCTGTTTCCACCAAAAAAGATTTCAGGAGATCGTCTGCAACAGTTTGGCACCATTTTTCAGTGAATGGCAGAACGTCAGAATTTTTCTGAAATTGTGATCGCGCGGCTTAGGGATTTTTTCAAAAAAATGGTGTTCAGACGTCGAGGGCTAATTCTGTTTCCGATGATAAAAACCCATCTGTTTCCACTGAAAAACCTTTTTGGCGATCGTTTGCAACAGTTTGGCACTATTTTTGAATGAATTGCAGAACGTCAGATTTTTTTCTGAAATTGTGACCGCGTGGCTTAGGGATTTTTTTTTCAAAAAAAAGGTGTTCAGACGTCAAGGGCTAATTCTATTTCCGATAATAAAAACCCATCTGTTTCCACCATAAAAGCTTTCAGAGGATCGTTTGAAACAGTTTGGCACAATTTTTGAGTCAATTGCAGAACGTCAGATTTTTCTGAAATTGTGACCGCGCGGCTTAGGGATTTTTTCAAAAAAAGGTGTTCAGAAGTCGAGGGCTAATTCTGTTTCCGATGATAAAAACCCATCTGTTTCCCCTAAAAAACGTTTCCGGGGATCGTTTGCAACAGTTTGGCACCATTTTTGAGTGAATTGCAGAACGTCAGATTTTTTCTGAAATTGTGACCGCGCGGCTTAGGGCTTTTTTCAAAAAAAAGGTGTTCAGACGTCGAGGGCTAATTCTGTTTCCGATGATAAAAACCCATCTGTTTCCACCAAACAAGCTTTCAGGGGATCGCTGGCAACAGTTTGGCACCATTTTTGAGTGAATTGCAGAGCGTCAGATTTTTTCTGAAATTATGACCGCGCGGCTTAGGGGTTTTTTTTTAAAAAAGTTGTTCAGACGATGAGGGCTAATTCTGTTTCCGATGATAAAAACCCATCTGTTTCCACCGAAAAACGTTTCAGGGGATCGTTTGCAATAGTTTGGCACCATTTTTGAGTGAATTGCAGAACGTCAGATTTTTTCTGAAATTGTGACTGCGCGGCTTAGGGCTTTTTCAAAAAAAAATTGTTCAGACGTTGAGGGCTAATTCTGTTTCCGATGATAAAAACCCATCTGTTTCCACTATAAAAGCTTTCAGAGGATCGCTGGCAACAGTTTGGCACCATTTTTGAGTGAATTGCAGAACGTCAGATTTTTTCTGAAATTTTCACCGCGCGGGTTAGGGACTTTTTCAAAAAAAAAGGTGTTCAGACGTCAAGGGCTAATTCTGTTTCCGATGATAAAAACCCATCTGTTTCCACCAAAAAAGATTTCAGGAGATCGTTTACAACAGCTTGGCACCATTTTTGAGTGAATTGCAGAACGTCAGATTTTTTCTGAAATTTTGACCGCGCGGCTTAGGGATTTTTTCAAAAAAAAGGTGTTCAGACGTCGAGGGCTAATTCTGTTTCCGATGATAAAAACCCATCTGTTTCCACCATAAAAGCTTTCAGAGGATCGCTGGCAACAGTTTGGCACCATTTTTGAGTGAATTGCAGAGCGTCAGATTTTTTCTGAAATTGTGACCGCGCGGCTTAGGGATTTTTTCAAAAAAAAGGTGTTCAGACGTCGAGGGCTAATTCTGTTTCCGATGATAAAAACCCATCTGTTTCCACCATAACAGATTTCAGGAGATCGTTTGCAACAGTTTGGCACCATTTTTGAGTGAATTGCAGAATGTCAGATTTTTTCTGAAATTATGACCGCGCGGCTTACTTTTTTTTTTAAAAAAAAGTTGTTCAGACGATGAGGGCTAATTCTGTTTCCGATGATAAAAACCCATCTGTTTCCACCGAAAAACCTTTCAGGGGATGGTTTGCAACAGTTTGGCACCATTTTTGAGTGAATTGCAGAACGTCAGAAATTTTCTGAAATTGTGACCGTGCGGCTTAGGGATTTTTTCAAAAAAAATGGTGTTCAGAGGTCGAGGGCTAATTCTGTTTCCGATGATAAAAACCCATCTGTTTCCACCGAAAAACCTTTCAGGGGATCGTTTGCAATAGTTTGGCACCATTTTTGAGTGAATTGCTGCATGTCAGATTTTTTCTGAAATTGTGACCGCGCGGCTTAGGGATTTTTTCAAAAAAAAGGTGTTCAGACGTCGAGGGCTAATTCTGTTTCCGATGATAAAAAACCATCTGTTTCCACCGAAAAACCTTTCAGGGGATCGTTTGCAATAGTTTGGCACCATTTTTGAGTGAATTGCAGCATGTCAGATTTTTTCTGAAATTGTGACCGCGCGGCTTAGGGATTTTTTTTTTAAAAAAGTTGTTCAGACTTCGAGGGCTAATTCTGTTTCCGCTGATAAAAACCCATGTGTTTCCACCGAAGAACCTTTCAGGGGTCGTTTCCAACAGTTTGGCACCATTTTTGAGTGAATTGCAGAACGTCAGATTTTTTCTGAAATTGTGACCGCGCGGCTTAGGGATTTTTTTCAAAAAAAAGGTGTTCAGACGTCGAGGGCTAATTCTGTTTCCGATGATAAAAACCCATCTGTTTCCACCATAACAGCTTTCAGAGGATCGCTGGCAACAGTTTGGCACCATTTTTGAGTGAATTGCAGAACGTCAGATTTTTTCTGAAATTGTGACCGCGCGCCTTAGGGATTTTTTCAAAAAAAAGGTGTTCAGACGTCGAGGGCTAATTCTGTTTCCGATGATAAAAACCCATCTGTTTCCACCAAAAAAGATTTAAGGAGATCGTTTACAACAGTTTGGCACCATTTTTGAGTCAATTGCAGAAAGTCAGATTTTTTCTGAAATTGTGACCGCGGCTTAGGGATTTTTTCAAAAAAAAGGTCTTCAGACGTCGAGGGCTAATTCTGTTTCTGATGATAAAAACCCATCTGTTTCCACCAAACAAGCTTTCAGAGCATCGTTTGCAACAGTTTGGCACCATTTTTTAGTGAATTGCAGAACGTCAGATTTTTTCTAAAATTATGATGGCGCGGCTTAGGGGTTTTTTTTTTAAAAAGTTGTTCAGACGATGAGGGCTAATTCTGTTTCCGATGATAAAAACCCATCTGTTTCCACCGAAAAACGTTTCAGGGGATCGTTTGCAATAGTTTGGCACCATTTTTGAGTGAATTGCAGAACGTCAGATTTTTTCTGAAATTGTGACTGCGCGGCTTAGGGCTTTTTCAAAAAAAAATTGTTCAGACGTTGAGGGCTAATTCTGTTTCCGATGATAAAAACCCATCTGTTTCCACTATAAAAGCTTTCAGAGGATCGCTGGCAACAGTTTGGCACCATTTTTGAGTGAATTGCAGAACGTCAGATTTTTTCTGAAATTTTCACCGCGCGGGTTAGGGACTTTTTCAAAAAAAAAGGTGTTCAGACGTCAAGGGCTAATTCTGTTTCCGATGATAAAAACCCATCTGTTTCCACCAAAAAAGATTTCAGGAGATCGTTTACAACAGCTTGGCACCATTTTTGAGTGAATTGCAGAACGTCAGATTTTTTCTGAAATTTTGACCGCGCGGCTTAGGGATTTTTTCAAAAAAAAGGTGTTCAGACGTCGAGGGCTAATTCTGTTTCCGATGATAAAAACCCATCTGTTTCCACCATAAAAGCTTTCAGAGGATCGCTGGCAACAGTTTGGCACCATTTTTGAGTGAATTGCAGAGCGTCAGATTTTTTCTGAAATTGTGACCGCGCGGCTTAGGGATTTTTTCAAAAAAAAGGTGTTCAGACGTCGAGGGCTAATTCTGTTTCCGATGATAAAAACCCATCTGTTTCCACCATAACAGATTTCAGGAGATCGTTTGCAACAGTTTGGCACCATTTTTGAGTGAATTGCAGAATGTCAGATTTTTTCTGAAATTATGACCGCGCGGCTTACTTTTTTTTTTAAAAAAAAGTTGTTCAGACGATGAGGGCTAATTCTGTTTCCGATGATAAAAACCCATCTGTTTCCACCGAAAAACCTTTCAGGGGATGGTTTGCAACAGTTTGGCACCATTTTTGAGTGAATTGCAGAACGTCAGAAATTTTCTGAAATTGTGACCGTGCGGCTTAGGGATTTTTTCAAAAAAAATGGTGTTCAGAGGTCGAGGGCTAATTCTGTTTCCGATGATAAAAACCCATCTGTTTCCACCGAAAAACCTTTCAGGGGATCGTTTGCAATAGTTTGGCACCATTTTTGAGTGAATTGCTGCATGTCAGATTTTTTCTGAAATTGTGACCGCGCGGCTTAGGGATTTTTTCAAAAAAAAGGTGTTCAGACGTCGAGGGCTAATTCTGTTTCCGATGATAAAAAACCATCTGTTTCCACCGAAAAACCTTTCAGGGGATCGTTTGCAATAGTTTGGCACCATTTTTGAGTGAATTGCAGCATGTCAGATTTTTTCTGAAATTGTGACCGCGCGGCTTAGGGATTTTTTTTTTAAAAAAGTTGTTCAGACTTCGAGGGCTAATTCTGTTTCTGATGATAAAAACCCATGTGTTTCCACCAAACAAGCTTTCAGGGGTCGTTTCCAACAGTTTGGCACCATTTTTGAGTGAATTGCAGAACGTCAGATTTTTTCTGAAATTGTGACCGCGCGGCTTAGGGATTTTTTTCAAAAAAAAGGTGTTCAGACGTCGAGGGCTAATTCTGTTTCCGATGATAAAAACCCATCTGTTTCCACCATAACAGCTTTCAGAGGATCGCTGGCAACAGTTTGGCACCATTTTTGAGTGAATTGCAGAACGTCAGATTTTTTCTGAAATTGTGACCGCGCGCCTTAGGGATTTTTTCAAAAAAAAGGTGTTCAGACGTCGAGGGCTAATTCTGTTTCCGATGATAAAAACCCATCTGTTTCCACCAAAAAAGATTTAAGGAGATCGTTTACAACAGTTTGGCACCATTTTTGAGTCAATTGCAGAAAGTCAGATTTTTTCTGAAATTGTGACCGCGGCTTAGGGATTTTTTCAAAAAAAAGGTCTTCAGACGTCGAGGGCTAATTCTGTTTCTGATGATAAAAACCCATCTGTTTCCACCAAACAAGCTTTCAGAGCATCGTTTGCAACAGTTTGGCACCATTTTTTAGTGAATTGCAGAATGTCAGATTTTTTCTAAAATTATGACGGCGCGGCTTAGGGGTTTTTTTTAAAAAAAGTTGTTCAGACGATGAGGGCTAATTCTGTTTCCGATGATAAAAACCCATCTGTTTCCACCGAAAAACGTTTCAGGGAATCGTTTGCAATAGTTTGGCACCATTTTTGAGTGAATTGCAGATCGTCAGATTTTTTCTGAAATTGTGACCGCGCGGCTTAGGGCTTTTTTCAAAAAAAAGTTGTTCAGACGTTGAGGGCTAATTCTGTTTCCGATGATAAAAACCCATCTGTTTCCACTATAAAAGCTTTCAGAGGATCGCTGGCAACAGTTTGGCACCATTTTTGAGTGAATTGCAGAACGTCAGATTTTTTCTGAAATTTTCACCGCGCGGGTTAGGGATTTTTTCAAAAAAAAAGGTGTTCAGACGTCAAGGGCTAATTCTGTTTCCGATGATAAAAACCCATCTGTTTCCACCAAAAAAGCTTTCAGAGGAGCGTTTACAACAGTTTGGCACCATTTTTGAGTGAATTGCAGAACGTCAGATTTTTTCTGAAATTTTGACCGCGCGGCTTAGGGATTTTTTCAAAAAAAAGGTGTTCAGACGTCGAGGGCTAATTCTGTTTCCGATGATAAAAACCCATCTGTTTCCACCAAAAAAGATTTCAGGAGATCGTTTGCAACAGTTTGGCACCATTTTTGAGTGAATTGCAGAACGTCAGATTTTTACTGAAATTGTGACCGCGTGGCTTAGGGATTTTTTTTTCAAAAAAAAGGTGTTCAGACGTCAAGGGCTAATTCTATTTCCGATAATAAAAAACCCATTTGTTTCCAACATAAAAGCTTTCAGAGGATCGTTTGCAACAGTTTGGCACAATTTTTGAGTGAATTGCAGAATGTCAGATTTTTTCTAAAATTATGACGGCGCGGCTTAGGGGTTTTTTTTAAAAAAAGTTGTTCAGACGATGAGGGCTAATTCTGTTTCCGATGATAAAAACCCATCTGTTTCCACCGAAAAACGTTTCAGGGATTCGTTTGCAATAGTTTGGCACCATTTTTGAGTGAATTGCAGAACGTCAGATTTTTTCTGAAATTGTGACCGCGCGGCTTAGGGCTTTTTTCAAAAAAAAGTTGTTCAGACGTTGAGGGCTAATTCTGTTTCCGATGATAAAAACCCATCTGTTTCCACTATAAAAGCTTTCAGAGGATCGCTGGCAACAGTTTGGCACCAGTTTTGAGTGAATTGCAGAACGTCAGATTTTTTCTGAAATTTTCACCGCGCGGGTTAGGGATTTTTTCAAAAAAAAAGGTGTTCAGACGATGAGGGCTAATTCTGTTTCCGATGATAAAAACCCATCTGTTTCCACGGAAAAACGTTTCAGGGGATCGTTTGCAATAGTTTGGCACCATTTTTGAGTGAATTGCAGAACGTCAGATTTTTTCTGAAATTGTGACCGCGCGGCTTAGGGCTTTTTTCAAAAAAAAGTTGTTCAGACGTTGAGGGCTAATTCTGTTTCCGATGATAAAAACCCATCTGTTTCCATTATAAAAGCTTTCAGAGGATCGCTGGCAACAGTTTGGCACCATTTTTGAGTGAATTGCAGAACGTCAGATTTTTTCTGAAATTGTGACCGCGTGGCTTAGGGATTTTTTTTTCAAAAAAAAGGTGTTCAGACGTCAAGGGCTAATTCTATTTCCGATAATAAAAACCCATCTGTTTCCACCAAAAAAGCTTTCAGGGGATCGTTTGCATCAGTTTGGCACCATTTTTGAGTGAATTGCAGAACGTCAGATTTTTTCTGAAATTGTGACCGCGCGGCTTAGGGATTTTTTCAAAAAAAAGGTGTTCAGACGTCGAGGGCTATTTCTGTTTCCGATGATAAAAACCCATCTGTTTCCACCAAAAAAGCTTTCAGGGGATCGTTTGCATCAGTTTGGCACCATTTTTGAGTGAATTGCAGAACGTCAGATTTTTTCTGAAATTGTGACCGCGCGGCTTAGGGATTTTTTTTTCAAAAAAAAGGTGTTCAGACGTCAAGGGCTAATTCTATTTCCGATAATAAAAACCCATTTGTTTCCACCATAAAAGCTTTCAGAGGATCGTTTGCAACAGTTTGGCACCATTTTTGAGTGAATTGCAGAAAGACAGATTTTTTCTGAAATTGTGACCGCGCGGCTTAGGGTTTTTTTTTAAAAAAAGTTGTTCAGACGATGAGGGCTAATTCTGTTTCCGATGATAAAAACCCATCTGTTTCCACGGAAAAACGTTTCAGGGGATCGTTTGCAATAGTTTGGCACCATTTTTGAGTGAATTGCAGAACGTCAGATTTTTTCTGAAATTGTGACCGCGCGGCTTAGGGCTTTTTTCAAAAAAAAGTTGTTCAGACGTTGAGGGCTAATTCTGTTTCCGATGATAAAAACCCATCTGTTTCCATTATAAAAGCTTTCAGAGGATCGCTGGCAACAGTTTGGCACCATTTTTGAGTGAATTGCAGAACGTCAGATTTTTTCTGAAATTGTGACCGCGTGGCTTAGGGATTTTTTTTTCAAAAAAAAGGTGTTCAGACGTCAAGGGCTAATTCTATTTCCGATAATAAAAACCCATCTGTTTCCACCAAAAAAGCTTTCAGGGGATCGTTTGCATCAGTTTGGCACCATTTTTGAGTGAATTGCAGAACGTCAGATTTTTTCTGAAATTGTGACCGCGCGGCTTAGGGATTTTTTCAAAAAAAAGGTGTTCAGACGTCGAGGGCTATTTCTGTTTCCGATGATAAAAACCCATCTGTTTCCACCAAAAAAGCTTTCAGGGGATCGTTTGCATCAGTTTGGCACCATTTTTGAGTGAATTGCAGAACGTCAGATTTTTTCTGAAATTGTGACCGCGCGGCTTAGGGATTTTTTTCAAAAAAAAGGTGTTCATACGTCGAGGGCTAATTCTGTTTCCGATGATAAAAACCCATCTGTTTCCACCAAAAAAGCTTTCAGAGGATCCTTTGCTACAGTTTGGCAGCATTTTTGAGTGAATTGCAGAACGTCAGATTTTTTCTGAAATTGTGACCGCGCGGCTTAGGGATTTTTTCAAAAAAAAGGTGTTCAGACGTCGAGGGCTAATTCTGTTTCCGATGACAAAAACCCATCTGTTTCCACCAAACAAGCTTTCAGGGGATCGTTTGCAACAGTTTGGCCCCATTTTTTAGTGAATTGCAGAACGTCAGATTTTTTCTAAAATTATGCCCGCGCGGCTTAGTGATTTTTTTTTTTTTTAAAGTTGTTCAGACGTCGAGGGCTAATTCTGTTTCCGATGATAAAAACCCATCTATTTCCACCAAAAAAGCTTTCAGAGGATCGTTTCCAACAGTTTGGCACCATTTTTGAGTGAATTGCAGAACGTCAGATTTTTTCTGAAATTGTGACCGCGCGGCTTAGGGATTTTTTAAAAAAAAAGGTGTTCAGACGTCGAGGGCTAATTCTGTTTCCGATGACAAAAACCCATCTGTTTCCACCAAAAAAGCTTTCAGAGGATCGCTGGCAACAGTTTGGCACCATTTTTGAGTGAATTGCAGCATGTCAGATTTTTTCTGAAATTGTGACCGCGCGGCTTAGGGATTTTTTTTAAAAAAAGTTGTTCAGACGTCGAGGGCTAATTCTGTTTCCGCTGATAAAAAACCCATCTGTTTCCAACGAAAAACCTTTCAGGGGATCGTTTCCAACAGTTTGCACAATTTTTGAGTGAATTGCAGAACGTCAGATTTTTTCTGAAATTGTGACCGCGCGGCTTAGGGATTTTTTTTAAAAAAAGTTGTTCAGACGTCGAGGGCTAATTCTGTTTCCGCTGATAAAAAACCCATCTGTTTCCAACGAAAAACCTTTCAGGGGATCGTTTCCAACAGTTTGCACAATTTTTGAGTGAATTGCAGAACGTCAGATTTTTTCTGAAATTGTGACCGCGCGGCTTAGGGATTTTTTCAAAAAAAAGGTGTTCAGAAGTCGAGGGCTAATTCTGTTTCCGATGATAAAAACGCATCTGTTTCCACCAATAAAGATTTCAGGAGATCGTTTGCAACAGTTTGGCACCATTTTTGAGTGAATTGCAGAGCGTCAGATTTTTTTTGAAATTGTGACCGCGCGGCTTAGGGATTTTTTCAAAAAAAAGTGTTCAGACGTCGAGGGCTAATTCTGTTTCCGATGATAAAAAAACATCTGTTTCCACCGAAAAACCTTTCAGGGGATGGTTTGCAACAGTTTGGCACCATTTTTGAGTGAATTGCAGAACGTCAGAATTTTTCTGAAATTGTGACCGTGCGGCTTAGGGATTTTTTCAAAAAAATGGTGTTCAGACGTCGAGGGCTAATTCTGTTTCCGATGAGAAAAACCCATCTGTTTCCACCAAAAAAGATTTAAGGAGATCGTTTGCAACAGTTTGGCACCATTTTTGAGTCAATTGCAGAAAGTCAGATTTTTTCTGAAATTGTGACCGCGGCTTAGGGATTTTTTCAAAAAAAAGGAGTTCAGACGTCGAGGGCTAATTCTGTTTCCGATGATAAAAACGCATCTGTTTCCACCGAAGAACCTTTCAGGGGTCGTTTCCAACTGTTTGGCACAATTTTTGAGTTAATTGCAGAACGTCAGATTTTTTCTGAAATTGTGACCGCGCGGCTTAGGGATTTTTTTCAAAAAAAAGGTGTTCAGACGTCGAGGGCTAATTCTGTTTCCGATGATAAAAACCCATCTGTTTCCACCGAAAAACGTTTCAGGGGATCGTTTGCAATAGTTTGGCACCATTTTTGAGTGAATTGCAGAACGTCAGATTTTTTCTGAAATTGTGACCGCGCGGCTTAGGGATTTTTTCAAAAAAAAAGGTGTTCAGAAGTCGAGGGCTAATTCTCTTTCCGATGATAAAAACCCATCTGTTTCCACTAAAAAACGTTTCCGGGGATCGTTTGCAACAGTTTGGCACCATTTTTGAGTGAATCCCAGAACGTCAGATTTTTTCTGAAATTGTGACCGCGCGGCTTAGGGATTTTTTCAAAAAAAAGGTGTTCATACGTCGAGGGCTAATTCTGTTTCCGATGATAAAAACCCATCTGTTTCCACCAAAAAAGCTTTCAGAGGATCCTTTGCTACAGTTTGGCACCATTTTTGAGAGAATTGCAGAACGTCAGATTTTTTCTGAAATTGTGACCGCGCGGCTTAGGGATTTTTTCAAAAAAAAGGTGTTCAGACGTCGAGGGCTAATTCTGTTTCCGATGACAAAAACCCATCTGTTTCCACGAAACAAGCTTTTAGGGGATCGTTTGCAACAGTTTGGCCCCATTTTTTAGTGAATTGCAGAACGTCAGATTTTTTCTAAAATTATGACCGCGCGGTTTAGTGATTTTTTTTTTTTTTAAAGTTGTTCAGACGTCGAGGGCTAATTCTGTTTCCGATGATAAAAACCCATCTATTTCCACCAAAAAAGCTTTCAGAGGATCGTTTGCAACAGTTTGGCACCATTTTTGAGTGAATTGCAGAACGTCAGATTTTTGCTGAAATTGTGACCGCGCGGCTTAGGGATTTTTTCAAAAAAAAGGTGTTCAGACGTCGAGGGCTAATTCTGTTTCCGATGATAAAGACCCATCTGTTTCCACCAAAAAAGCTTTCAGAGGATCGTTTGCAACAGTTTGGCACCATTTTTGAGTGAATTGCAGAACGTCAGATTTTTTCTGAAATTATGACCACGCGCCTTAGGGATTTTTTCAAAAAAAAGGTGTTCAGACGTCGAGGGCTAATTCTGTTTCCGATGATAAAAACCCATCTGTTTCCACCGAAAAACCTTTCAGGGGATCGTTTGCAATAGTTTGGCACCATTTTTGAGTGAATTGCAGCATGTCAGATTTTTTTTGAAATTGTGACTGCGCGGCTTAGGGATTTTTTTAAAAAAAAGTTGTTCAGACGTCGAGGGCTAATTCTGTTTCCGCTGATAAAAAAACCCATCTGTTTCCAACGAAAAACCTTTCAGGGGATCGTTTCCAACAGTTTGGCACAATTTTTGAGTGAATTGCAGAACGTCAGATTTTTTCTGAAATTGTGACCGCGCGGCTTAGGGATTTTTTCAAAAAAAAGGTGTTCAGAAGTCGAGGGCTAATTCTGTTTCCGATGATAAAAACGCATCTGTTTCCACTATAAAAGATTTCAGGAGATCGTTTGCAACAGTTTGGCACCATTTTTGAGTGAATTGCAGAGCGTCAGATTTTTTTTGAAATTGTGACCGCGCGGCTTAGGGATTTTTTCAAAAAAAAGTGTTCAGACGTCGAGGGCTAATTCTGTTTCCGATGATAAAAACCTATCTGTTTCCACCGAAAAACCTTTCAGGGGATGGTTTGCAACAGTTTGGCACCATTTTTGAGTGAATTGCAGAACGTCAGAATTTTTCTGAAATTGTGACCGTGCGGCTTAGGGATTTTTTCAAAAAAATGGTGTTCAGACGTCGAGGGCTAATTCTGTTTCCGATGATAAAAACCCATCTGTTTCCACCGAAAAACCTTTCAGGGGATCGTTTTCAATAGTTTGGCACCATTTTTGAGTGAATTGCAGCATGTCAGATTTTTTCTGAAATTGTGACCGCGCGGCTTAGGGATTTTTTTTTAAAAAAAGGTGTTCAGACGTCGAGGGCTAATTCTGTTTCCGATGATAAAAACCCATCTGTTTCCACCATAACAGCTTTCAGAGGATCGCTGGCAACAGTTTGGCACCATTTTTGAGTGAATTGCAGAACGTCAGATTTTTTCTGAAATTGTGACCGCACGGCTTAGGGATTTTTTCAAAAAAAAGGTGTTCAGATGTCGAGGGCTAATTCTGTTTCCGATGATAAAAACCCATCTGTTTCCACCAAAAAAGATTTAAGGAGATCCTTTGCAAAAGTTTGGCACCATTTTTGAGTCAATTGCAGAACGTCAGATTTTTTCTGAAATTGTGACCGCACGGCTTAGGGATTTTTTCAAAAAAAAGGTCTTCAGAGGTCGAGGGCTAATTCTGTTTCTGATGATAAAAACTCATCTGTTTCCACCAAAAAAGCTTTCAGGGGATCGTTTCCAACAGTTTGGCACAATTTTTGAGTGAATTGCAGAACGTCAGATTTTTTCTGAAATTGTGACCGCGCGGCTTAGGGATTTTTTCAAAAAAAAGGTGTTCAGAAGTCGAGGGCTAATTCTGTTTCCGATGATAAAAACGCATCTGTTTCCACCAAAAAAGCTTTCAGGGGATCGTTTCCAACAGTTTGGCACAATTTTTGAGTGAATTGCAGAACGTCAGATTTTTTCTGAAATTGTGACCGCGCGGCTTAGGGATTTTTTCAAAAAAAAGGTGTTCAGAAGTCGAGGGCTAATTCTGTTTCCGATGATAAAAACGCATCTGTTTCCACCAAAAAAGATTTCAGGAGATCGTTTGCAACAGTTTGGCACCATTTTTGAGTGAATTGCAGAGCGTCAGATTTTTTTTGAAATTGTGACCGCGCGGCTTAGGGATTTTTTCAAAAAAAAGTGTTCAGACGTCGAGGGCTAATTCTGTTTCCGATGATAAAAACCTATCTGTTTCCACCGAAAAACCTTTCAGGGGATGGTTTGCAACAGTTTGGCACCATTTTTGAGTGAATTGCAGAACGTCAGATTTTTGCTGAAATTGTGACCGTGCGGCTTAGGGATTTTTTCAAAAAAATGGTGTTCAGACGTCGAGGGCTAATTCTGTTTCCGATGATAAAAACCCATCTGTTTCCACCGAAAAACCTTTCAGGGGATCGTTTTCAATAGTTTGGCACCATTTTTGAGTGAATTGCAGCATGTCAGATTTTTTCTGAAATTGTGACCGCACGGCTTAGGGATTTTTTCAAAAAAAAGGTGTTCAGATGTCGAGGGCTAATTCTGTTTCCGATGATAAAAACCCATCTGTTTCCACCAAAAAAGATTTAAGGAGATCCTTTGCAAAAGTTTGGCACCATTTTTGAGTCAATTGCAGAACGTCAGATTTTTTCTGAAATTGTGACCGCACGGCTTAGGGATTTTTTCCAAAAAAAGGTCTTCAGAGGTCGAGGGCTAATTCTGTTTCTGATGATAAAAACTCATCTGTTTCCACCAAAAAAGCTTTCAGAGGATCGTTTGCAACAGTTTGGCACCATTTTTTAGTGAATTGCAGAATGTCAGATTTTTTCTAAAATTATGACGGCGCGGCTTAGGGATTTTTTTTTTTTAAAAAGTTGTTCAGACATCGAGGGCTAATTCTGTTTCCGATGATAAAAACCAATCTCTTTCCACTGAAAAACCTTTTTGGGGATCGTTTGCAACAGTTTGGCACCATTTTTGAGTGAATTGCAGAACGTCAGATTTTTTCTGAAATTGTGACCGCGTGGCATAGGGATTTTTTTTTCAAAAAAAAGGTGTTCAGACGTCAAGGGCTAATTCTGTTTCCGATGATAAAAACCCATCTGTTTCCACCAAAAACTATTTCAGGAGATCGTTTGCAACAGTTTGGCACTATTTTTGAGTGAAATACAGAACGTCAGATTTTTTCTGAAATTGTGACCGCGGCTTAGGGATTTTTTCAAAAAAAAGGTGTTCAGACGTCGAGGGCTAATTCTGTTTCCGATGATAAAAACCCATCTGTTTCCACCGAAAAACCTTTCAGGGGATCGTCTGAAACAGTTTGGCACCATTTTTGAGTGAATTGCAGAACGTCAGAATTTTTCTGAAATTGTGACCGCGCGGCTTAGTGATTTTTTTTTTTAAAAAAGTTGTTCAGACGTCGAGGGCTAATTCTGTTTCCGATGATAAAAACCCATCTATTTCCACCGAAAAAGCTTTTTGGGGATCGTTTCAACAGTTTGGCACCATTTTTGAGTGAATTCCAGAACGTCAGATTTTTTCTGAAATTGTGACCGCGCGGCTTAGGGATTTTTTCAAAAAAAAGGTGTTCAGACGTCGAGGGCTAATTCTGTTTCCGATGATAAAAACCCATCTGTTTCCACCAAAAAAGATTTCAGGGGATGGTTTCCAACAGTTTGGCACCATTTTTGAGTGAATTGCAGAACGTCAGATTTTTTCTAAAATTGTGGCTGCGCAGCTTAGGGGTTTTTTCAAAAAAAAGGTGTTCAGACGTGGAGCGCTAATTCTGTTTCCGATGCTAAAAACCCATCTGTTTCCACCGAAAAACCTTTCAGGGGATCGTTTGCAACAGTTTGGCACCATTTTTGAGTGAATTGCAGAATGTCAGAATTTTTCTGAAATTGTGACCGGGCGGCTTAGGGATTTTTTCAAAAAAAAAGGTGTTCAGACGTCAAGGGCTAATTCTGTTTCCGATGATAAAAACCCATCTGTTTCCACCATAACAGCTTTCAGAGGATCCCTGGCAACAGTTTGGCACCATTTTTGAGTGAATTGCAGAACGTCAGATTTTTTCTGAAATTGTGACCGCACGGCTTAGGGATTTTTTCAAAAAAAAGGTCTTCAGAGGTCGAGGGCTAATTCTGTTTCTGATGATAAAAACTCATCTGTTTCCACCAAACAAGCTTTCAGACGATCGTTTGCAACAGTTTGGCATCATTTTTTAGTGAATTGCAGAATGTCAGATTTTTTCTAAAATTATGACGGCGCGGCTTAGGGGTTCTTTTTAAAAAAAGTTGTTCAGACGATGAGGGCTAATTCTGTTTCCGATGATAAAAACCCATCTGTTTCCACTATAAAAGCTTTCAGAGGATCGCTGGCAACAGTTTGGCACCATTTTTGAGTGAATTGCAGAACGTCAGATTTTTTCTGAAATTGTCACCGCGCGGCTTAGCGATTTTTTCAAAAAAAAAGGTGTTCAGACGTCGAGGGCTAATTCTGTTTCCGATGATAAAAACCCATCTGTTTAGACCAAAAAAGCTTTCAGAGGATCGTTTGCTACAGTTTGGCACCATTTTTGAGTGAATTGCAGAACCTCAGATTTTTTCTGAAATTATGACCGCGAGGCTTAGGGATTTTTTCAAAAAAATGGTGTTCAAGACGTCGAGGGCTAATTCTGTTTCCGATGATAAAAACCCATCTGTTTCCACCAAAAAAGATTTCAGGAGATCGTCTGCAACAGTTTGGCACCATTTTTGAGTGAATTGCAGAACGTCAGAATTTTTCTGAAATTGTGACCGCGCGGCTTAGGGATTTTTTTTTTTAAAAAAGTTGTTCAGACGTCGAGGGCGAATTCTGTTTCCGATGATAAAAACCCATCTGTTTCCACTGAAAAACCTTTTTGGGGATCGTTTGCAACAGTTTGGCACCTTTTTTGAGTGAATTGCAGAACGTCAGATTTTTTCTGAAATTGTGACCGCGTGGCTTAGGGATTTTTTTTTCAAAAAAAAGGTGTTCAGACGTCAAGGGCTAATTCTATTTCCGACAATAAAAACCCATCTGTTTCCACCATAAAAGCTTTCAGAGGATCGTTTGCAACAGTTTGGCACCATTTTTGAGTGAATCCCAGAACGTCAGATTTTTTCTGAAATTGTGACCGCGCGGCTTAGGGATTTTTTCAAAAAAAAGGTGTTCAGACGTCGAGGGCTAATTCTGTTTCCGATGATAAAAACCCATCTGTTTCCACCGAAAAAGCTTTCAGAGGATCGCTGGCAACAGTTTGGCACCATTTTTGAGTGAATTGCAGAACGTCAGATTTTTTCTGAAATTGTGACCGCACGGCTTAGGGATTTTTTCAAAAAAAAAGGTGTTCAGACGTCGAGGGCTAATTCTGTTTCCGATGATAAAAACCTATCTGTTTCCACCGAAAAACCTTTCACGGGATGGTTTGCAACAGTTTGGCACCATTTTTGAGTGAATTGCAGAACGTCAGAATTTTTCTGAAATTGTGACCGTGCGGCTTAGGGATTTTTTCAAAAAAATGGTGTTCAGACGTCGAGGGCTAATTCTGTTTCCGATGATAAAAACCCATCTGTTTCCACCGAAAAACCTTTCAGGGGATCGTTTTCAATAGTTTGGCACCATTTTTGAGTGAATTGCAGCATGTCAGATTTTTTCTGAAATTGTGACCGCGCGGCTTAGGGATTTTTTTTTTAAAAAAGGTGTTCAGACGTCGAGGGCTAATTCTGTTTCCGATGATAAAAACCCATCTGTTTCCACCATAACAGCTTTCAGAGGATCGCTGGCAACAGTTTGGCACCATTTTTGAGTGAAATGCAGAACGTCAGATTTTTTCTGAAATTGTGACCGCACGGCTTAGGGATTTTTTCAAAAAAAAGGTGTTCAGACGTCGAGGGCTAATTCTGTTTCCGATGATAAAAACCCATCTGTTTCCACCAAAAAAGATTTAAGGAGATCCTTTGCAAAAGTTTGGCACCATTTTTGAGTGAATTGCAGAACGTCAGATTTTTTCTGAAATTGTGACCGCACGGCTTAGGGATTTTTTCAAAAAAAAGGTCTTCAGAGGTCGAGGGCTAATTCTGTTTCTGATGATAAAAACCCATCTGTTTCCACCAAACAAGCTTTCAGAGGATCGTTTGCAACAGTTTGGCATCATTTTTTAGTGAATTGCAGAATGTCAGATTTTTTCTAAAATTATGACGGCGCGGCTTAGGGGTTCTTTTTAAAAAAAGTTGTTCAGACGATGAGGGCTAATTCTGTTTCCGATGATAAAAACCCCTCTGTTTCCACCGAAAAACGTTTCAGGGGATCGTTTGCAATAGTTTGGCACCATTTTTGAGTGAATTGCAGAACGTCAGATTTTTTCTGAAATTGTGACTGCGCGGCTTAGGGCTTTTTTCAAAAAAAAAGTTGTTCAGACGTTGAGGGCTAATTCTGTTTCCGATGATAAAAACCCATCTGTTTCCACTATAAAAGCTTTCAGAGGATCGCTGGCAACAGTTTGGCACCATTTTTGAGTGAATTGCAGAACGTCAGATTTTTTCTGAAATTATGACCGCGAGGCTTAGGGATTTTTTCAAAAAAAAAGGTGTTCAGACGTCGAGGGCTAATTCTGTTTCCGAT
Source organism: Podarcis pityusensis (assembly GCF_964106645.2). NCBI lineage: Eukaryota > Metazoa > Chordata > Lepidosauria > Squamata > Lacertidae > Podarcis > Podarcis pityusensis. The sequence goes on along the minus strand of NC_138027.1, from coordinate 95,276,228 downwards.
GATAAAAACCCATCTGTTTAGACCAAAAAAGCTTTCAGAGGATCGTTTGCTACAGTTTGGCACCATTTTTGAGTGAATTGCAGAACCTCAGATTTTTTCTGAAATTATGACCGCGAGGCTTAGGGATTTTTTCAAAAAAATGGTGTTCAAGACGTCGAGGGCTAATTCTGTTTCCGATGATAAAAACCCATCTGTTTCCACCAAAAAAGATTTCAGGAGATCGTCTGCAACAGTTTGGCACCATTTTTGAGTGAATTGCAGAACGTCAGAATTTTTCTGAAATTGTGACCGCGCGGCTTCGGGATTTTTTTTTTTTAAAAAGTTGTTCAGACGTCGAGGGCTAATTCTGTTTCCGATGATAAAAACCCATCTGTTTCCACTGAAAAACCTTTTTGGGGATCGTTTGCAGCAGTTTGGCACCTTTTTTGAGTGAATTGCAGAACGTCAGATTTTTTCTGAAATTGTGACCGCGTGGCTTAGGGATTTTTTTTTCAAAAAAAAGGTGTTCAGACGTCAAGGGCTAATTCTGTTTCCGATGATAAAAACCCATCTGTTTCCACCGAAAAAGCTTTCAGAGGATCGCTGGCAACAGTTTGGCACCATTTTTGAGTGAATTGCAGAACGTCAGATTTTTTCTGAAATTGTGACCGCACGGCTTAGGGATTTTTTCAAAAAAAAAGGTGTTCAGACGTCGAGGGCTAATTCTGTTTCCGATGATAAAAACCTATCTGTTTCCACCGAAAAACCTTTCACGGGATGGTTTGCAACAGTTTGGCACCATTTTTGAGTGAATTGCAGAACGTCAGAATTTTTCTGAAATTGTGACCGTGCGGCTTAGGGATTTTTTCAAAAAAATGGTGTTCAGACGTCGAGGGCTAATTCTGTTTCCGATGATAAAAACCCATCTGTTTCCACCGAAAAACCTTTCAGGGGATCGTTTTCAATAGTTTGGCACCATTTTTGAGTGAATTGCAGCATGTCAGATTTTTTCTGAAATTGTGACCGCGCGGCTTAGGGATTTTTTTTTTTAAAAAAGGTGTTCAGACGTCGAGGGCTAATTCTGTTTCCGATGATAAAAACCCATCTGTTTCCACCATAACAGCTTTCAGAGGATCGCTGGCAACAGTTTGGCACCATTTTTGAGTGAAATGCAGAACGTCAGATTTTTTCTGAAATTGTGACCGCACGGCTTAGGGATTTTTTCAAAAAAAAGGTGTTCAGACGTCGAGGGCTAATTCTGTTTCCGATGATAAAAACCCATCTGTTTCCACCAAAAAAGATTTAAGGAGATCCTTTGCAAAAGTTTGGCACCATTTTTGAGTGAATTGCAGAACGTCAGATTTTTTCTGAAATTGTGACCGCACGGCTTAGGGATTTTTTCAAAAAAAAGGTCTTCAGAGGTCGAGGGCTAATTCTGTTTCTGATGATAAAAACCCATCTGTTTCCACCAAACAAGCTTTCAGAGGATCGTTTGCAACAGTTTGGCATCATTTTTTAGTGAATTGCAGAATGTCAGATTTTTTCTAAAATTATGACGGCGCGGCTTAGGGGTTCTTTTTAAAAAAAGTTGTTCAGACGATGAGGGCTAATTCTGTTTCCGATGATAAAAACCCCTCTGTTTCCACCGAAAAACGTTTCAGGGGATCGTTTGCAATAGTTTGGCACCATTTTTGAGTGAATTGCAGAACGTCAGATTTTTTCTGAAATTGTGACTGCGCGGCTTAGGGCTTTTTTCAAAAAAAAAGTTGTTCAGACGTTGAGGGCTAATTCTGTTTCCGATGATAAAAACCCATCTGTTTCCACTATAAAAGCTTTCAGAGGATCGCTGGCAACAGTTTGGCACCATTTTTGAGTGAATTGCAGAACGTCAGATTTTTTCTGAAATTATGACCGCGAGGCTTAGGGATTTTTTCAAAAAAAAAGGTGTTCAGACGTCGAGGGCTAATTCTGTTTCCGATGATAAAAACCCATCTGTTTAGACCAAAAAAGCTTTCAGAGGATCGTTTGCTACAGTTTGGCACCATTTTTGAGTGAATTGCAGAACCTCAGATTTTTTCTGAAATTATGACCGCGAGGCTTAGGGATTTTTTCAAAAAAATGGTGTTCAAGACGTCGAGGGCTAATTCTGTTTCCGATGATAAAAACCCATCTGTTTCCACCAAAAAAGATTTCAGGAGATCGTCTGCAACAGTTTGGCACCATTTTTGAGTGAATTGCAGAACGTCAGAATTTTTCTGAAATTGTGACCGCGCGGCTTCGGGATTTTTTTTTTTTAAAAAGTTGTTCAGACGTCGAGGGCTAATTCTGTTTCCGATGATAAAAACCCATCTGTTTCCACTGAAAAACCTTTTTGGGGATCGTTTGCAGCAGTTTGGCACCTTTTTTGAGTGAATTGCAGAACGTCAGATTTTTTCTGAAATTGTGACCGCGTGGCTTAGGGATTTTTTTTTCAAAAAAAAGGTGTTCAGACGTCAAGGGCTAATTCTATTTCCGACAATAAAAACCCATCTGTTTCCACCATAAAAGCTTTCAGAGGATCGTTTGCAACAGTTTGGCACCATTTTTGAGTGAATTGCAGAACGTCAGATTTTTTCTGAAATTGTGACCGCGCGGCTTAGGGATTTTTTCAAAAAAAAGGTGTTCAGACGTCGAGGGCTAATTCTGTTTCCGATGATAAAAACCCATCTGTTTCCACCGAAAAAGCTTTCAGAGGATCGCTGGCAACAGTTTGGCACCATTTTTGAGTGAATTGCAGAACGTCAGATTTTTTCTGAAATTGTGACCGCACGGCTTAGGGATTTTTTCAAAAAAAAAGGTGTTCAGACGTCGAGGGCTAATTCTGTTTCCGATGATAAAAACCTGTCTGTTTCCACCGAAAAACCTTTCACGGGATGGTTTGCAACAGTTTGGCACCTTTTTTGAGTGAATTGCAGAACGTCAGATTTTTTCTGAAATTGTGACCGCGTGGCTTAGGGATTTTTTTTTCAAAAAAAAGGTGTTCAGACGTCAAGGGCTAATTCTATTTCCGACAATAAAAACCCATCTGTTTCCACCATAAAAGCTTTCAGAGGATCGTTTGCAACAGTTTGGCACCATTTTTGAGTGAATTGCAGAACGTCAGATTTTTTCTGAAATTGTGACCGCGCGGCTTAGGGATTTTTTCAAAAAAAAGGTGTTCAGACGTCGAGGGCTAATTCTGTTTCCGATGATAAAAACCCATCTGTTTCCACCAAAAAAGATTTAAGGAGATCCTTTGCAAAAGTTTGGCACCATTTTTGAGTGAATTGCAGAACGTCAGATTTTTTCTGAAATTGTGACCGCACGGCTTAGGGATTTTTTCAAAAAAAAGGTCTTCAGAGGTCGAGGGCTAATTCTGTTTCTGATGATAAAAACTCATCTGTTTCCACCAAAAAAGCTTTCAGAGGATCGTTTGCAACAGTTTGGCACCATTTTTTAGTGAATTGCAGAATGTCAGATTTTTTCTAAAATTATGACGGCGCGGCTTAGGGGTTCTTTTTAAAAAAAGTTGTTCAGACGATGAGGGCTAATTCTGTTTCCGATGATAAAAACCCATCTGTTTCCACCGAAAAACGTTTCAGGGGATCGTTTGCAATAGTTTGGCACCATTTTTGAGTGAATTGTAGAACGTCAGATTTTTTCTGAAAATGTGACCGCGCGGCTTAGGGCTTTTTTCAAAATAAGTTGTTCAGACGTTGAGGGCTAATTCTGTTTCCGATGATAAAAACCCATCTGTTTCCACCGAAAAAGCTTTCAGGGGATCGTTTACAACAGTTTGGCACCATTTTTGAGTGAATTGCAGAACGTCAGATTTTTTCTGAAATTGTGACCGCGCGGCTTAGGGATTTTTTCAAAAAAATGGTGTTCAGACGTCGAGGGCTAATTCTGTTTCCGATGATAAAAACCCATCTGTTTCCACCAAAAAAGATTTCAGGAGATCGTCTGCAACAGTTTGGCACCAATTTTGAGTGAATTGCAGAACGTCAGAATTTTTCTGAAATTGTGACCGCGCGGCTTAGGGTTTTTTTTTTTTAAAAAGTTGTTCAGACGTCGAGGGCTAATTCTGTTTCCGATGATAAAAACCCATCTGTTTCCACTGAAAAACCTTTTTGGGGATCGTTTGCAACAGTTTGGCACCATTTTTGAGTGAATTGCAGAACGTCAGATTTTTTCTGAAATTGTGACCGCGTGGCATAGGGATTTTTTTTTCAAAAAAAAGGTGTTCAGACGTCAAGGGCTAATTCTATTTCCGATAATAAAAACCCATCTGTTTCCACCATAAAAGCTTTCAGAAGATCGTTTGCAACAGTTTGGCACCATTTTTGAGTGAATCCCAGAACGTCAGATTTTTTCTGAAATTGTGACCGCGCGGCTTAGGGATTTTTTTTAAAAAAAGGTGTTCAGACGTCGAGGGCTAATTCTGTTTCCGATGATAAAAACCCATCTGTTTCCACTATAAAAGCTTTCAGAGGATCGCTGGCAACAGTTTGGCACCATTTTTGAGTGAATTGCAGAACGTCAGATTTTTTCTGAAATTGTGACCGCGCGGCTTAGGGATTTTTTCAAAAAAAAAGGTGTTCAGACGTCGAGGGCTAATTCTGTTTCCGATGATAAAAACCCATCTATTTCCACCGAAAAAGCTTTTTGGGGATCGTTTGCAACAGTTTGGCACCATTTTTGAGTGAATTACAGAACGTCAGATTTTTTCTGAAATTGTGACCGCGCGGCTTAGGGATTTTTTCAAAAAAAAGGTGTTCAGACGTCGAGGGCTAATTCTGTTTCCGATGATAAAACCCCATCTGTTTCCACCAAAAACTATTTCAGGAGATCGTTTGCAACAGTTTGGCACTATTTTTGAGTGAAATACAGAACGTCAGATTTTTTCTGAAATTGTGACCGCGCGGCTTAGGGTTTTTTTTAAAAAAAAGTTCTTCAGACGATGAGGGCTAATTCTGTTTCCGATGATAAAAACCCATCTGTTTCCATCGAAAAACCTTTCAGGGGATGGTTTGCAACAGTTTGGCACCATTATTGAGTGAATTGCAGAACGTCAGAATTTTTCTGAAATTGTGACCGTGCGGCTTAGGGATTTTTTCAGAAAAAAAGGTGCTCAGACGTCGAGGGCTAATTCTGTTTCCGATGATAAAAACCCATCTGTTTCCACCAAAAAAGCTTTCAGAGGATGGCTGGCAACAGTTTGGGACCATTTTTGAGTGAATTGCAGAACGTCAGATTTTTTCTGAAATTGTGACCGCGCGGCTTAGGGATTTTTTCAAAAAAAAAGGTGTTCAGACGTCGAGGGCTAATTCTGTTTCCGATGATAAAAACCCATCTGTTTCCACCATAAAAGCTTTCAGAGGATCGCTGGCAACAGTTTGGCACCATTTTTGAGTGAATTGCAGAACGTCAGATTTTTTCTGAAATTGTGACCGCGCGGCTTAGGGATTTTTTCAAAAAAAAGGTTTTCAGACGTCGAGGGCTAATTCTGTTTCCTATGATAAAAACCCATCTGTTTCCACCAGAAAAGCTTTCAGAGGATCGCTGGCAACAGTTTGGCACCATTTTTGAGTGAATTGCCGAACGTCAGATTTTTTCTGAAATTGTGACCGCGCGGGTTAGGAATTTTTTCAAAAATGTTGTTCAGACGTTGAGGGCTAATTCTGTTTCCGATGATAAAAACCCATCTGTTTCCACCGAAAAACCTTTCAGGGGATCGTTTGCAATAGTTTGGCACCATTTTTGAGTGAATTGCAGAATGTCAGATTTTTTCTGAAATTGTGACTGCGCGGCTTAGGAATTTTTTCAAAAATGTTGTTCAGACGTTGAGGGCTAATTCTGTTTCCGATGATAAAAACCCATCTGTTTCCACCAAAAAAGCTTTCAGGGGATCGTTTACAACAGTTTGGCACCATTTTTGAGTGAATTGCAGAACGTCAGATTTTTTCTGAAATTGTGACCGCGCGGCTTAGGGATTTTTTTCAAAAAAAAGGTGTTCAGAAGTCGAGGGCTAATTCTGTTTCCGATGATAAAAACCCATCTGTTTCCACCAAAAAATATTTAAGGAGATCATTTGCAACAGTTTGGCACCATTTTTGAGTGAATTGCAGAACGTCAGATTTTTTCTAAAATTGTGGCCGCGCAGCTTAGGGTTTTTTCAAAAAAAAGGTGTTCAGACGTGGAGCGCTAATTCTGTTTCCGATGCTAAAAACCCGTTTCCACCGAAAAACCTTTCAGGGGATCGTTTGCAACAGTTTGGCACCATTTTTGAGTGAATTGCAGAATGTCAGAATTTTTCTGAAATTGTGACCGGGCGGCTTAGGGATTTTTTCAAAAAAAAAGGTGTTCAGACGTCAAGGGCTAATTCTGTTTCCGATGATAAAAACCCATCTGTTTCTACCATAACAGCTTTCAGAGGATCCCTGGCAACAGTTTGGCACCATTTTTGAGTGAATTGCAGAACGTCAGATTTTTTCTGAAATTGTGACCGCACGGCTTAGGGATTTTTTCAAAAAAATGGTGTTCAAGACGTCGAGGGCTAATTCTGTTTCCGATGATAAAAACCCATCTGTTCCCACCAAAAAAGATTTCAGGAGATCGTCTGCAACAGTTTGGCACCATTTTTGAGTGAATTGCAGAACGTCAGAATTTTTCTGAAATTGTGACCGCACGGCTTAGGGATTTTTTTTTTTTAAAAAGTTGTTCAGACGTCGAGGGCTAATTCTGTTTCCGATGATAAAAACCCATCTGTTTCCACTGAAAAACCTTTTTGGGGATCGTTTGCAACAGTTTGGCACCTTTTTTGAGTGAATTGCAGAACGTCAGATTTTTTCTGAAATTGTGACCGCGTGGCTTAGGGATTTTTTTTTCAAAAAAAAGGTGTTCAGACGTCAAGGGCTAATTCTATTTCCGACAATAAAAACCCATCTGTTTCCACCATAAAAGCTTTCAGAGGATCGTTTGCAACAGTTTGGCACCATTTTTGAGTGAAGCCCAGAACGTCAGATTTTTTCTGAAATTGTGACCGCGCGGCTTAGGGATTTTATCAAAAAAAAGGTGTTCAGACGTCGAGGGCTAATTCTGTTTCCGATGATAAAAACCCATCTGTTTCCACTATAAAAGCTTTCAGAGGATCGCTGGCAACATTTTGGCACCATTTTTGAGTTAATTGCAGAACGTCAGATTTTTTCTGAAATTGTGACCGCGCGGCTTAGGGATTTTTTCAAAAAAAAGGTGTTCAGACGTCGAGGGCTAATTCTGTTTCCGATGATAAAAACCCATCTATTTCCACCGAAAAAGCTTTTTGGGGATCGTTTGCAACAGTTTGGCACAATTTTTGAGTGAATTGCAGAACGTCAGATTTTTGCTGAAATTGTGACCGCGCGGCTTAGGGATTTTTTCAAAAAAAAGGTGTTCAGACGTCGAGGGCTAATTCTGTTTCCGATGATAAAAACCCATCTGTTTCCACCAAAAAAGATTTCAGGAGATCGTTTGCAACAGTTTGGCACCATTTTTGAGTGAATTGCAGAATGTCAGATTTTTTCTGAAATTATGACTGCGCGGCTTAGGGTTTTTTTAAAAAAAAAGTTGTTCAGACGATGCGGGCTAATTCTGTTTCCGATGATAAAAACCCATCTGTTTCCACCGAAAAACCTTTCAGGGGATGGTTTGCAACAGTTTGGCACCATTTTTGAGTGAATTGCAGAACGTCAGAATTTTTCTGAAATTGTGACCGTGCGGCTTAGGGATTTTTTCAGAAAAAAAGGTGTTCAGACGTCGAGGGCTAATTCTGTTTCCGATGATAAAAACCCATCTGTTTCCACCAAAAAAGCTTTCAGAGGATGGCTGGCAACAGTTAGGCACCATTTTTGAGTGAATTGCAGAACGTCAGATTTTTTCTGAAATTGTGACCGCGCGGCTTAGGGATTTTTTCAAAAAAAAAGGTGTTCAGACATCGAGGGCTAATTCTGTTTCCGATGATAAAAACCCATCTGTTTCCACCATAAAAGCTTTCAGAGGATCGCTGGCAACAGTTTGGCACCATTTTTGAGTGAATTGCAGAACGTCAGATTTTTTCTGAAATTGTGACCGCGCGGCTTAGGGTTTTTTTTCCAAAAAAAGGTGTTCAGACTTCGAGGGCTAATTCTGTTTCCGATGATAAAAACCCATCTGTTTCCACCAAAAAAGATTTCAGGAGATCGTTTGCAACAGTTGGCACCATTTTTGAGTGAATTGCAGAATGTCAGATTTTTTCTGAAATTATGACCGCACGGCTTAGGGATTTTTTCAAAAAAAAGGTGTTCAGACGTCGAGGGCTAATTCTGTTTCCGATGATAAAAACCCATCTGTTTCCACCGAAAAACCTGTCAGGGGATCGTTTGCAATAGTTTGGCACCATTTTTGAGTGAATTGCAGAATGTCAGATTTTTTCTGAAATTGTGACCGCGCGGCTTAGGGATTTTTTCAAAAATGTTGTTCAGACGTTGTAGTCTAATTCTGTTTCCGATGATAAAAACCCATCTGTTTCCACCGAAAAAGCTTTCAGGGGATCGTTTGCAACAGTTTGGCACCATTTTTGAGTGAATTGCAGAACGTCAGATTTTTTCTGAAATTGTGACCGCGCGGCTTAGGGATTTTTTTCAAAAAAAAGGTGTTCAGAAGTCGAGGGCTAATTCTGTTTCCGATGATAAAAACCCATCTGTTTCCACCAAAAAAGATTTAAGGAGATCATTTGCCACAGTTTGGCACCATTTTTGAGTGAATTGCAGAACGTCAGATTTTTTCTAAAATTGTGGCCGCGCAGCTTAGGGGTTTTTTCAAAAAAAAGGTGTTCAGACGTGGAGCGCTAATTCTGTTTCCGATGCTAAAAACCCATCTGTTTCCACCGAAAAACCTTTCAGGGGATCGTTTGCAACAGTTTGGCACCATTTTTGAGTGAATCCCAGAACGTCAGATTTTTTCTGAAATTGTGACCGCGCGGCTTAGGGATTTTTTCAAAAAAATGGTGTTCAGACGTCGAGGGCTAATTCTGTTTCCGATGATAAAAACCCATCTTTTTCCACCGAAAAACCTTTCAGGGGATCGTTTGCAACAGTTTGGCACCATTTTTGAGTGAATAACAGAACGTCAGATTTTTCCTGAAATTGTGACCGCGCGGCTTAGGGATTTTTTCAAAAAAATGGTGTTCAGACGTCGAGGGCTAATTCTGTTTCCGATGATAAAAACCCATCTGTTTCCACCAAAAAACCTTTCAGGGGATCGTTTGCAACAGTACGGCACCATTTTTGAGTGAATTGCAGAACGTCAGATTTTTTCTGAAATTGTGACCGCGCGGCATAAGGATTTTTTCAAAAAAAGGGTGTTCAGACGTCGAGGGCTAATTCTGTTTCCCATGATAAAAACCAATCTGTTTCCACCATAACAGCTTTCAGAGGATCGCTGGCAACAGTTTGGCACCATTTTTGACTGAATTGCAGAACGTCAGATTTTTTCTGGAATTGTGACCGGGCGGCTTAGGGATTTTTTCAAAAAAAAGGTGTTCAGACGTCGAGGGCTAATTCTATTTCCGATGATAAAAACCCATCTGTTTCCACCAAAAAAGATTTCAGGAGATCGTTTGCAACAGTTTGGCACCATTTTTGAGTGAAATACAGAACGTCAGATTTTTTTGAAATTGTGACCGCGCGGCTTAGGGATTTTTTTCAAAAAAAAGGTGTTCAGACGTCGAGGGCTAATTCTGTTTCCGCTGATAAAAACCCATCTGTTTCCACCGAAAAACCTTTCAGGGGATCGTTTACAATAGTTTGGCACCATTTTTGAGTGAATTACAGAATGTCAGATTTTTTCTGAAATTGTGACCGCGCGGCTTAGGGATTTTTTCAAAAATGTTCTTCAGACGTTGAGGGCTAATTCTGTTTCCGATTATAAAAACCCATCTGTTTCCACCAAACAAGCTTTCAGGGGATCGTTTGCAACAGTTTGACACCATTTTTGAGTGAATTGCAGAACGTCAGATTTTTTCTGAAATTGTGACCGCGCGGCTTAGGGATTTTTTCAAAAAAAAGGTGTTCAGACGTTGAGGGCTAATTCTGTTTCCCATGATAAAAACCCATCTGTTTCCACCATAACAGCTTTCAGAGGATCGCTGGCAACAGTTTGGCACCATTTTTGAGTGAATTGCAGAACGTCAGATATTTTCTGAAATTGTGACCGCGCGGCTTAGGGATTTTTTCAAAAAAAAGGTGTTCAGACGTCGAGGGCTAATTCTGTTTCCCATGATAAAAACCCATCTGTTTCCACCATAACAGCTTTCAGAGGATCGCTGGCAACAGTTTGGCACCATTTTTGAGTGAATTGCAGAACGTCAGATTTTTTCTGGAATTGTGACCGCGCGGCTTAGGGATTTTTTCAAAAAAAAGGTGTTCAGACGTCGAGGACTAATTCTATTTCCGATGATAAAAACCCATCTGTTTCCACCAAAAAAGATTTCAGGAGATCGTTTGCAACAGTTTGGCACCATTTTTGAGTGAAATACAGAACGTCAGATTTTTTTGAAATTGTGACCGCGCGGCTTAGGGATTTTTTCAAAAAAAAGGTGTTCAGACGTTGAGGGCTAATTCTGTTTCCGATGAGAAAAACCCATCTGTTTCCACCATAACAGCTTTCAGAGGATCGCTGGCAACAGTTTGGCACCATTTTTGAGTGAATTGCAGAACGTCAGATATTTTCTGAAATTGTGACCGCGCGGCTTAGGGATTTTTTCAAAAAAAAGGTGTTCAGACGTCGAGGGCTAATTCTGTTTCCCATGATAAAAACCCATCTGTTTCCACCGAAAAACCTGTCAGGGGATCGTTTGCAATAGTTTGGCACCATTTTTGAGTGAATTGCAGAATGTCAGATTTTTTCTGAAATTGTGACCGCGCGGCTTAGGGATTTTTTCAAAAATGTTGTTCAGACGTTGTAGTCTAATTCTGTTTCCGATGCTAAAAACCCATCTGTTTCCACCGAAAAACCTTTCAGGGGATCGTTTGCAACAGTTTGGCACCATTTTTGAGTGAATCCCAGAACGTCAGATTTTTTCTGAAATTGTGACCGCGCGGCTTAGGGATTTTTTCAAAAAAAAGGTGTTCAGACGTCGAGGGCTAATTCTGTTTCCGCTGATAAAAACCCATCTGTTTCCACCGAAAAACCTTTCAGGGGATCGTTTGCAATAGTTTGGCACCATTTTTGAGTGAATTACAGAACGTCAGATTTTTTCTGAAATTGTGACCGCGCGGCTTAGGGATTTTTTCAAAAAAAAGGTGTTCAGACGTTGAGGGCTAATTCTGTTTCCGATGAGAAAAACCCATCTGTTTCCACCATAACAGCTTTCAGAGGATCACTGGCAACAGTTTGGCACCATTTTTGAGTGAATTGCAGAACGTCAGATATTTTCTGAAATTGTGACCGCGCGGCTTAGGGATTTTTTCAAAAAAAAGGTGTTCAGACGTCGAGGGCTAATTCTGTTTCCCATGATAAAAACCCATCTGTTTCCACCATAACAGCTTTCAGAGGATCGCTGGCAACAGTTTGGCACCATTTTTGAGTGAATTGCAGAACGTCAGATTTTTTCTGGAATTGTGACCGCGCGGCTTAGGGATTTTTTCAAAAAAAAGGTGTTCAGACGTCGAGGACTAATTCTATTTCCGATGATAAAAACCCATCTGTTTCCACCAAAAAAGATTTCAGGAGATCGTTTGCAACAGTTTGGCACCATTTTTGAGTGAAATACAGAACGTCAGATTTTTTTGAAATTGTGACCGCGCGGCTTAGGGATTTTTTCAAAAAAAAGGTGTTCAGACGTTGAGGGCTAATTCTGTTTCCGATGAGAAAAACCCATCTGTTTCCACCATAACAGCTTTCAGAGGATCGCTGGCAACAGTTTGGCACCATTTTTGAGTGAATTGCAGAACGTCAGATATTTTCTGAAATTGTGACCGCGCGGCTTAGGGATTTTTTCAAAAAAAAGGTGTTCAGACGTCGAGGGCTAATTCTGTTTCCCATGATAAAAACCCATCTGTTTCCACCATAACAGCTTTCAGAGGATCGTTTGCAACAGTTTGGCACCATTTTTGAGTGAAATACAGAACGTCAGATTTTTTTGAAATTGTGACCGCGCGGCTTAGGGATTTTTTTCAAAAAAAAGGTGTTCAGACGTCGAGGGCTAATTGTGTTTCCGCTGATAAAAACCCATCTGTTTCCACCGAAAAACCTTTCAGGGGATCGTTTGCAATAGTTTGGCACCATTTTTGAGTGAATTACAGAACGTCAGATTTTTTCTGAAATTGTGACCGCGCGGCTTAGGGATTTTTTCAAAAATGTTGTTCAGACGTTGAGGGCTAATTCTGTTTCCGATTATAAAAACCCATCTGTTTCCACCAAACAAGCTTTCAGGGGATCGTTTGCAACAGTTTGACACCATTTTTGAGTGAATTGCAGAACGTCAGATTTTTTCTGAAATTGTGACCGCGCGGCTTAGGGATTTTTTCAAAAAAAAGGTGTTCAGACGTTGAGGGCTAATTCTGTTTCCGATGAGAAAAACCCATCTGTTTCCACCATAACAGCTTTCAGAGGATCGCTGGCAACAGTTTGGCACCATTTTTGAGTGAATTGCAGAACGTCAGATATTTTCTGAAATTGTGACCGCGCGGCTTAGGGATTTTTTCAAAAAAAAGGTGTTCAGACGTCGAGGGCTAATTCTGTTTCCCATGATAAAAACCCATCTGTTTCCACCATAACAGCTTTCAGAGGATCGTTTGCAACAGTTTGGCACCATTTTTGAGTGAAATACAGAACGTCAGATTTTTTTGAAATTGTGACCGCGCGGCTTAGGGATTTTTTTCAAAAAAAAGGTGTTCAGACGTCGAGGGCTAATTGTGTTTCCGCTGATAAAAACCCATCTGTTTCCACCGAAAAACCTTTCAGGGGATCGTTTGCAATAGTTTGGCACCATTTTTGAGTGAATTACAGAACGTCAGATTTTTTCTGAAATTGTGACCGCGCGGCTTAGGGATTTTTTCAAATAAAAAGTTTTTCAGACGTCGAGGGCTAATTCTGTTTCCGATGATAAAAACCCATCTGTTTCCACCAAAAAAGATTTCAGGAGATCGTTTGCAACAGTTTGGCACCATTTTTGAGTGAAATACAGAACGTCAGATTTTTTTGAAATTGTGACCGCGCGGCTTAGGGATTTTTTTCAAAAAAAAGGTGTTCAGACGTCGAGGGCTAATTCTGTTTCCGCTGATAAAAACCCATCTGTTTCCACCGAAAAACCTTTCAGGGGATCGTTTGCAATAGTTTGGCACCATTTTTGAGTGAATTACAGAACGTCAGATTTTTTCTGAAATTGTGACCGCGCGGCTTAGGGATTTTTTCAAAAATGTTGTTCAGACGTTGAGGGCTAATTCTGTTTCCGATTATAAAAACCCATCTGTTTCCACCAAACAAGCTTTCAGGGGATCGTTTGCAACAGTTTGACACCATTTTTGAGTGAATTGCAGAACGTCAGATTTTTTCTGAAATTGTGACCGCGCGGCTTAGGGATTTTTTCAAAAAAAAGGTGTTCAGACGTCGAGGGCTAATTCTGTTTCCCATGATAAAAACCCATCTGTTTCCACCATAACAGCTTTCAGAGGATCGCTGGCAACAGTTTGGCACCATTTTTGAGTGAATTGCAGAACGTCAGATTTTTTCTGGAATTGTGACCGCGCGGCTTAGGGATTTTTTCAAAAAAAAGGTGTTCAGACGTCGAGGGCTAATTCTATTTCCGATGATAAAAACCCATCTGTTTCCACCATAACAGCTTTCAGAGGATCGTTTGCAACAGTTTGGCACCATTTTTGAGTGAAATACAGAACGTCAGATTTTTTTGAAATTGTGACCGCGCGGCTTAGGGATTTTTTTCAAAAAAAAGGTGTTCAGACGTCGAGGGCTAATTGTGTTTCCGCTGATAAAAACCCATCTGTTTCCACCGAAAAACCTTTCAGGGGATCGTTTGCAATAGTTTGGCACCATTTTTGAGTGAATTACAGAACGTCAGATTTTTTCTGAAATTGTGACCGCGCGGCTTAGGGATTTTTTCAAATAAAAAGTTTTTCAGACGTCGAGGGCTAATTCTGTTTCCGATGATAAAAACCCATCTGTTTCCACCAAACAAGCTTTCAGGGGATCGTTTGCAACAGTTTGACACCATTTTTGAGTGAATTGCAGAACGTCAGATTTTTTCTGAAATTGTGACCACGGGGCTTACTGATTTTTTTTTAAAAAAATTGTTCAGACTTCGCGGGCTAATTCTCTTTCCGATGATAAAAACCCATCTGTTTCCACCGAAAAACCTTTCAGGGGATCGTTTGCAACAGTTTGGCACCATTTTTGAGTGAATCCCAGAACGTCAGATTTTTTCTGAAATTGTGACTGCGTGGCATAAGGATTTTTTCAAAAAAAGGGTGTTCAGACGTCGAGGGCTAATTCTGTTTCCCATGATAAAAACCCATCTGTTTCCACCATAACAGCTTTCAGAGGATCGCTGGCAACAGTTTGGCACCATTTTTGACTGAATTGCAGAACGTCAGATTTTTTCTGGAATTGTGACCGCGCGGCTTAGGGATTTTTTCAAAAAAAAGGTGTTCAGACGTCGAGGGCTAATTCTATTTCCGATGATAAAAACCCATCTGTTTCCACCAAAAAAGATTTCAGGAGATCGTTTGCAACAGTTTGGCACCATTTTTGAGTGAAATACAGAACGTCAGATTTTTTTGAAATTGTGACCGCGCGGCTTAGGGATTTTTTTCAAAAAAAAGGTGTTCAGACGTCGAGGGCTAATTCTGTTTCCGCTGATAAAAACCCATCTGTTTCCACCGAAAAACCTTTCAGGGGATCGTTTGCAATAGTTTGGCACCATTTTTGAGTGAATTACAGAACGTCAGATTTTTTCTGAAATTGTGACCGCGCGGCTTAGGGATTTTTTCAAAAATGTTGTTCAGACGTTGAGGGCTAATTCTGTTTCCGATTATAAAAACCCATCTGTTTCCACCAAACAAGCTTTCAGGGGATCGTTTGCAACAGTTTGACACCATTTTTGAGTGAATTGCAGAACGTCAGATTTTTTCTGAAATTGTGACCGCGCGGCTTAGGGATTTTTTCAAAAAAAAGGTGTTCAGACGTCGAGGGCTAATTCTGTTTCCCATGATAAAAACCCATCTGTTTCCACCATAACAGCTTTCAGAGGATCGCTGGCAACAGTTTGGCACCATTTTTGAGTGAATTGCAGAACGTCAGATTTTTTCTGGAATTGTGACCGCGCGGCTTAGGGATTTTTTCAAAAAAAAGGTGTTCAGACGTCGAGGGCTAATTCTATTTCCGATGATAAAAACCCATCTGTTTCCACCAAAAAAGATTTCAGGAGATCGTTTGCAACAGTTTGGCACCATTTTTGAGTGAAATACAGAACGTCAGATTTTTTTGAAATTGTGACCGCGCGGCTTAGGGATTTTTTTCAAAAAAAAGGTGTTCAGACGTCGAGGGCTAATTCTGTTTCCGCTGATAAAAACCCATCTGTTTCCACCGAAAAACCTTTCAGGGGATCGTTTGCAATAGTTTGGCACCATTTTTGAGTGAATTACAGAACGTCAGATTTTTTCTGAAATTGTGACCGCGCGGCTTAGGGATTTTTTCAAAAATGTTGTTCAGACCTTGAGGGCTAATTCTGTTTCCGATTATAAAAACCCATCTGTTTCCACCAAACAAGCTTTCAGGGGATCGTTTGCAACAGTTTGACACCATTTTTGAGTGAATTGCAGAACGTCAGATTTTTTCTGAAATTGTGACCGCGCGGCTTAGGGATTTTTTCAAAAAAAAGGTGTTCAGACGTTGAGGGCTAATTCTGTTTCCGATGAGAAAAACCCATCTGTTTCCACCATAACAGCTTTCAGAGGATCGCTGGCAACAGTTTGGCACCATTTTTGTGTGAATTGCAGAACGTCAGATATTTTCTGAAATTGTGACCGCGCGGCTTAGGGATTTTTTCAAAAAAAAGGTGTTCAGACGTCGAGGGCTAATTCTGTTTCCCATGATAAAAACCCATCTGTTTCCACCATAACAGCTTTCAGAGGATCGTTTGCAACAGTTTGGCACCATTTTTGAGTGAAATACAGAACGTCAGATTTTTTTGAAATTGTGACCGCGCGGCTTAGGGATTTTTTTCAAAAAAAAGGTGTTCAGACGTCGAGGGCTAATTCTGTTTCCGCTGATAAAAACCCATCTGTTTCCACCGAAAAACCTTTCAGGGGATCGTTTGCAATAGTTTGGCACCATTTTTGAGTGAATTACAGAACGTCAGATTTTTTCTGAAATTGTGACCGCGCGGCTTAGGGATTTTTTCAAAAAAAAGGTGTTCAGACGTCGAGGACTAATTCTATTTCCGATGATAAAAACCCATCTGTTTCCACCAAAAAAGATTTCAGGAGATCGTTTGCAACAGTTTGGCACCATTTTTGAGTGAAATACAGAACGTCAGATTTTTTTGAAATTGTGACCGCGCGGCTTAGGGATTTTTTCAAAAAAAAGGTGTTCAGACGTTGAGGGCTAATTCTGTTTCCGATGAGAAAAACCCATCTGTTTCCACCATAACAGCTTTCAGAGGATCGCTGGCAACAGTTTGGCACCATTTTTGAGTGAATTGCAGAACGTCAGATATTTTCTGAAATTGTGACCGCGCGGCTTAGGGATTTTTTCAAAAAAAAGGTGTTCAGACGTCGAGGGCTAATTCTGTTTCCCATGATAAAAACCCATCTGTTTCCACCATAACAGCTTTCAGAGGATCGCTGGCAACAGTTTGGCACCATTTTTGACTGAATTGCAGAACGTCAGATTTTTTCTGGAATTGTGACCGCGCGGCTTAGTGATTTTTTCAAAAAAAAGGTGTTCAGACGTCGAGGGCTAATTCTATTTCCGATGATAAAAACCCATCTGTTTCCACCAAAAAAGATTTCAGGAGATCGTTTGCAACAGTTTGGCACCATTTTTGAGTGAAATACAGAACGTCAGATTTTTTTGAAATTGTGACCGCGCGGCTTAGGGATTTTTTTCAAAAAAAAGGTGTTCAGACGTCGAGGGCTAATTCTGTTTCCGCTGATAAAAACCCATCTGTTTCCACCGAAAAACCTTTCAGGGGATGGTTTGCAACAGTTTGGCACCATTTTTGAGTGAACTGCAGAACGTCAGAATTTTTCTGAAATTGTGACCGTGCGGCTTAGGGATTTTTTCAAAAAAAAGGTGTTCAGACGTCGAGGGCTAATTCTGTTTCCGATGATAAAAACCCATCTGTTTCCACCGAAAAACCTGTCAGGGGATCGTTTGCAATAGTTTGGCACCATTTTTGAGTGAATTGCAGAACGTCAGATTTTTTCTGAAATTGTGACCGCGCGGCTTAGGGATTTTTTCAAAAATGTTGTTCAGACGTTGAGGGTTAATTCTGTTTCCGATGATATAAACCCATCTGTTTCCACCGAAAAAGCTTTCAGGGGATCGTTTGCAACAGTTTGGCACCATTTTTGAGTGAATTGCAGAACGTCAGATTTTTTCTGAAATTGTGACCGCGCGGCTTAGGGATTTTTTCAAAAAAAAGTTGTTCAGAAGTCGAGGGCTAATTCTGTTTCCGATGATAAAAACCCATCTGTTTCCACCAAACAAGCTTTCAGGGGATCGTTTGCAACAGTTTGAAACCATTTTTGAGTGAATTGCAGAACGTCAGATTTTTTCTGAAATTGTGACCGCGCGGCTTAGGGATTTTTTCAAAAAAAAGGTGTTCAGACATCGAGGGCTAATTCTGTTTCCGATGAGAAAAACCCATCTGTTTCCACCATAACAGCTTTCAGAGGATCGCTGGCAACAGTTTGGCACCATTTTTGAGTGAATTGCAGAACGTCAGATATTTTCTGAAATTGTGACCGCGCGGCTTAGGGATTTTTTCAAAAAAAAGGTGTTCAGACGTCGAGGGCTAATTCTGTTTCCGATGAGAAAAACCCATCTGTTTCCACCATAACAGCTTTCAGAGGATCGCTGGCAACAGTTTGGCACCATTTTTGAGTGAATTGCAGAACGTCAGATATTTTCTGAAATTGTGACCGCGCGGCTTAGGGATTTTTTCAAAAAAAAAGGTGTTCAGACGTCGAGGGCTAATTCTGTTTCCGATGATATAAACCCATCTGTTTCCACCGAAAAAGCTTTCAGGGGATCGTTTGCAATAGTTTGGCACCATTTTTGAGTGAATTACAGAACGTCAGATTTTTTCTGAAATTGTGACCGCGCGGCTTAGGGATTTTTTCAAAAATGTTGTTCAGACGTTGAGGGCTAATTCTGTTTCCGATGATATAAACCCATCTGTTTCCACCGAAAAAGCTTTCAGGGGATCGTTTGCAACAGTTTGGCACCATTTTTGAGTGAATTGCAGAACGTCAGATTTTTTCTGAAATTGTGACCGCGCGGCTTTGGGATTTTTTTCAAAAAAAAGGAGTTCAGACGTCGAGGGCTAATTCTATTTCCGATGATAAAAACCCATCTGTTTCCACCGAAAAACCTTTCAGGGGATCGTTTGCAACAGCTTGGCACCATTTTTGAGTGAATTGCAGAGTGTCAGATTTTTGCTGAAATTGTGACCGCGCGGCTTAGGGATTTTTCCCAAAAAAAGTTGTTCAGACGTCGAGGGCTAATTCTGTTTCCGATGATAAAAACCCATCTGTTTCCACCGAAAAACCTTTCAGGGGATCGTTTGCAACAGCTTGGCACCATTTTTGAGTGAATTGCAGAGTGTCAGATTTTTGCTGAAATTGTGACCTCGCGGCTTAGGGATTTTTTCAAAAAAAAGTCGTTCAGACGTCGAGGGCTAATTCTGTTTCCGATGATAAAAACCCATCTGTTTCCACCGAACAAACTTTCAGGGGATCGTTTGCAACAGTTTGGCACCATTTTTGAGTGAATTGCAGAACGTCAGATTTTTTCTGGAATTGTGACCGCGCGGCTCAGGGATTTTTTTTAAAAAAAGTTGTTCAGACATCGAGGGCTAATTCTGTTTTCGATGATAAAAACCCATCTGTTTCCACCGAAAAACCTTTCAGGGGATCGTTTGCAACAGTTTGGCACCATTTTTGAGTGAATTGCAGAACGTCAGATTTTTGCTGAAATTGTGACCGCGCGGCTTAGGGATTTTTTCAAAAAAAAGGTGTTCAGACGTCGAGGGCTAATTCTGTTTTCGATGATAAAAACCCATCTGTTTCCACCGAAAAAGCTTTCAGTGGATCGTTTGCAACAGCTTGGCACCATTTTTGAGTGAATTGCAGAACGTCAGATTTTTTCTGAAATTGTGACCGCGCGGCTTAGGGATTTTTCCCAAAAAAAGTTGTGCAGACGTCGAGGGCTAATTCTGTTTCCGATGATAAAAACCCATCTGTTTCCACCGAAAAAGCTTTCAGGGGATCGTTTGCAACAGCTTGGCACCATTTTTGAGTGAATTGCAGAACGTCAGATTTTTTCTGAAATTGTGTCCGCGCGGCTTAGGGATGTTTTCCAAAAAAAAGCTGTTCGGACGTCAAGGGCTAATTCTGTTTCCGATGATAAAAACCCATCTGTTTCCACCGAAAAACCTTTCAGGGGATCGTTTGCAACAGCTTGGTACCATTTTTGAGTGAATTGCAGAATGTAAGATTTTTGCTGAAATTGTGATCGCGCGGCTTTGGGATTTTTTCAAATAAAAAGTTTTTCAGACGTCGAGGGCTAATTCTGTTTCCGATGATAAAAACCCATCTGTTTCCACCGAAGAAGCTTTCAGGGGATTGTTTGCAACAGCTTGGCACCATTTTTGAGTGAATTGCAGAACGTCAGATTTTTTCTGAAATTGTGACCGCGCGGCTTAGGGATTTTTTCAAAAAAAAGGTGTTCAGACGTCGAGGGCTAATTCTGTTTCCGATGATAAAAACCCATCTGTTTGCATTGAAAAACCTTTCAGGAGATCATTTGCAACAGTTTGGAACCATTTTTGAGTGAATTGCAGAACGTTATATTTTTTCTGAAATAGTGACCGCGCGGCTTAGGGATTTTTTCCAAAAAAAAGCTGTTCGGACGTCAAGGGCTAATTCTGTTTCCGATGATAAAAACCCATCTGTTTCCACCGAAAAACCTTTCAGGGGATCGATTGCAACAGTTTTTTTTTTGTTGTTTTTTTTTTTGCATTTTAAAATTTTATTGATTTCCCATTATTTATACATTATATCCATATTTCAATACATCTCGTACATTTTGAACTTCCTTCAGCGTCATTGACATTCATTCGTATTTATATCTTTAAAACACATTCCATTCTTTCATATTGCCATTCGTTCCTCCCTTCATACATTATTTCTATTAAACAATACTTATTAGTTCTTTACAGTGCCTCTTTAAATCCCACTAGCGTTGTATTTACAAAACATTCATTCTCCAGATAACCCACAAATTTCCCCCAGTCCTCAATAAACCTTTGATCCTTAATATATCTGATTTTCCCTGTTAATTTATCCAACTCGGCGTATTCTGTCAGTTTTACTCTCCACTCTGCTACCGTTGGGATTTCTTCCTGCTTCCACTTCTGAGCTATCACAATTCTGGCTGCCGTTACCGCATACTGGAAGAGTTTGCAATCCTTTCTTCTGATATCCTTTCCCACAATACCTAATAAAAAGGCTTCTGGCTTTTTTACAAAAGTATAACTTAACATCTTTTTCATTTCGTTATAAATTTCATCCCAAAAGCTTTTAACTTTCTTACACTCCCACCATTGATGATAGAAAGTCCCTTCCTTTTGTTTACATTTCCAGCATTTGTTATCTGCCTTATACATCTTAGCCAGTTTTACAGGTGTCATATACCACCTGTAGAGCATCTTCATCACATTTTCCCTCAGTAACGTGCATGCCGTAAATTTTATGTTCACTCTCCATAACTTTTCCCAATCCTCCAGTTGAATGTTGTAGCCGAAATCCCTTGCCCATTGTAATATCACTGATTTTACTTCCTCATCCTTCGTATTCCACTCTAACAATATTTTATACATTTTTGACAGGTTTTTATATTCGTTTTTGAGTGAATTGCAGAACGTTATATTTGACCGCGCGGCTTTGGGATTTTTTCAAAAAAAAGTTGTTCAGACGTCGAGGGCTAATTCTGTTTCCGATGATAAAAACCCATCTGTTTCCACCGAAAAAGCTTTCAGGGGATCGTTTGCAACAGCTTGGCACCATTTTTGAGTGAATTGCAGAACTTCAGATTTTTGATGAAATTGTGACCGCGCGGCTTAGGGATTTTTCCCAAAAAAAGTTGTTCAGACGTCGAGGGCTAATTCTGTTTCCGATGATAAAAACCCATCTGTTTCCACCGATAAAGCTTTCAGGGGATCGTTTGCAACAGCTTGGCACCATTTTTGAGTGAATTGCAGAACGTCAGATTTTTTCTGAAATTGTGACCACGCGGCTTAGGGATGTTTTCCAAAAAAAAGCTGTTCGGACGTCAAGGGCTAATTCTGTTTCCGATGATAAAAACCCATCTGTTTCCACCGAAAAACCTTTCAGGGGATCATTTGCAACAACTTGGCACCATTTTTGAGTGAATTGCAGAATGTCAGATTTTTCCTGAAATTGTGACCGCGCGGCTTAGGGATTTTTTCAAAAAGAAGGTGTTCAGACGTCGAGCGCTAATTCTGTTTCCGATGATAAAAACCCATCTGTTTCCACCGAAAAAGCTTTCAGGGGATCGTTTGCAACAGTTTGGCACCATTTTTGAGTGAATTGCAGAACGTCAGATTTTTTCTGAAATTGTGACCGCGCGGCTTAGGGATTTTTTCAAAAAAAAGGTGTTCAGACGTCGAGGGCTAATTCTGTTTCCGATGATAAAAACCCATCTGTTTGCATTGAAAAACCTTTCAGGAGATCGTTTGCAACAGTTTGGAACCATTTTTGAGTGAATTGCAGAACGTTAGATTTTTTCTGAAATTGTGACCGCGCGGCTTAGGGATTTTTTCAAATAAAAAGTTTTTCAGACGTCGAGGGCTAATTCTGTTTCCGATGATAAAAACCCATCTGTTTCCACCGAAAAAGCTTTCAGGGGATTGTTTGCAACAGCTTGGCACCATTTTTGAGTGAATTGCAGAACGTCAGATTTTTTCTGAAATTGTGACCGCGCGGCTTAGGGATTTTTTCAAAAAAAAGGTGTTCAGACGTCGAGGGCTAATTCTGTTTCCGATGATAAAAACCCATCTGTTTGCATTTAAAAACCTTTCAGGAGATCATTTGCAACAGTTTGGAACCATTTTTGAGTGAATTGCAGAACGTTATATTTTTTCTGAAATAGTGACCGCGCGGCTTAGGGATTTTTTCCAAAAAAAAGCTGTTCGGACGTCAAGGGCTAATTCTGTTTCCGATGATAAAAACCCATCTGTTTCCACCGAAAAACCTTTCAGGGGATCGATTGCAACAGTTTTTTTTTTGTTGTTTTTTTTTTTGCATTTTAAAATTTTATTGATTTCCCATTATTTATACATTATATCCATATTTCAATACATCTCGTACATTTTGAACTTCCTTCAGCGTCATTGACATTCATTCGTATTTATATCTTTAAAACACATTCCATTCTTTCATATTGCCATTCGTTCCTCCCTTCATACATTATTTCTATTAAACAATACTTATTAGTTCTTTACAGTGCCTCTTTAAATCCCACTAGCGTTGTATTTACAAAACATTCATTCTCCAGATAACCCACAAATTTCCCCCAGTCCTCAATAAACCTTTGATCCTTAATATATCTGATTTTCCCTGTTAATTTATCCAACTCGGCGTATTCTGTCAGTTTTACTCTCCACTCTGCTACCGTTGGGATTTCTTCCTGCTTCCACTTCTGAGCTATCACAATTCTGGCTGCCGTTACCGCATACTGGAAGAGTTTGCAATCCTTTCTTCTGATATCCTTTCCCACAATACCTAATAAAAAGGCTTCTGGCTTTTTTACAAAAGTATAACTTAACATCTTTTTCATTTCGTTATAAATTTCATCCCAAAAGCTTTTAACTTTCTTACACTCCCACCATTGATGATAGAAAGTCCCTTCCTTTTGTTTACATTTCCAGCATTTGTTATCTGCCTTATACATCTTAGCCAGTTTTACAGGTGTCATATACCACCTGTAGAGCATCTTCATCACATTTTCCCTCAGTAACGTGCATGCCGTAAATTTTATGTTTACTCTCCATAACTTTTCCCAATCCTCCAGTTGAATGTTGTAGCCGAAATCCCTTGCCCATTGTAATATCACTGATTTTACTTCCTCATCCTTCGTATTCCACTCTAACAATATTTTATACATTTTTGACAGGTTTTTATATTCGTTTTTGAGTGAATTGCAGAACGTTATATTTGACCGCGCGGCTTTGGGATTTTTTCAAAAAAAAGTTGTTCAGACGTCGAGGGCTAATTCTGTTTCCGATGATAAAAACCCATCTGTTTCCACCGAAAAAGCTTTCAGGGGATCGTTTGCAACAGCTTGGCACCATTTTTGAGTGAATTGCAGAACTTCAGATTTTTTCTGAAATTCTGACCGCGCGGCTTAGGGATTTTTTCAAAAAAAAGTTGTTCAGACGTCGAGGGCTAATTCTGTTTCCGATGATAAAAACCCATCTGTTTCCACCGAAAAAGCTTTCAGGGGATCGTTTGCAACAGCTTGGCACCATTTTTGAGTGAATTGCAGAACGTCAGATTTTTTCTGAAATTGTGACCGCGCGGCTTAGGGATTTTTTCAAAAAGAAGGTGTTCAGACGTCGAGCGCTAATTCTGTTTCCGATGATAAAAACCCATCTGTTTCCACCGAAAAAGCTTTCAGGGGATCGTTTGCAACAGCTTGGCACCATTTTTGAGTGAATTGCAGAATGTCAGATTTTTGCTGAAATTGTGACGGCGCGGCTTTGGGATTTTTTCAAATAAAAAGTTTTTCAGACGTCGAGGGCTAATTCTGTTTCCGATGATAAAAACCCATCTGTTTCCACCGAAAAAGCTTTCAGGGGATCGTTTGCAACAGCTTGGCACCATTTTTGAGTGAATTGCAGAACGTCAGATTTTTTCTGAAATTGTGACCGCGCGGCTTTGGGATTTTTTCAAATAAAAAGTTGTTCAGACGTCGAGGGCTAATTCTGTTTCCGATGATAAAAACCCATCTGTTTCCACCGAAAAAGCTTTCAGGGGATCGTTTGCAACAGCTTGGCACCATTTTTGAGTGAATTGCAGAACGTCAGATTTTTTCTGAAATTGTGACCGCGCGGCTTAGGGATGTTTTCCAAAAAAAAGCTGTTCGGACGTCAAGGGCTAATTCTGTTTCCGATGATAAAAACCCATCTGTTTCCGCCGAAAAACCTTTCAGGGGATCATTTGCAACAGCTTGGCACCATTTTTGAGTGAATTGCAGAATGTCAGATTTTTTCTGAAATTGTGACCGCGCGGCTTAGGGATTTTTTCAAAAAGAAGGTGTTCAGACGTCGAGCGCTAATTCTGTTTCCGATGATAAAAACCCATCTGTTTCCACCGAAAAAGCTTTCAGGGGATCGTTTGCAACAGCTTGGCACCATTTTTGAGTGAATTGCAGAATGTCAGATTTTTTCTGAAATTGTGACCGCGCGGCTTTGGTATTTTTTCAAATAAAAAGTTTTTCAGACGTCGAGGGCTAATTCTGTTTCTGATGATAAAAACCCATCTGTTTCCACCGAAAAAGCTTTCAGGGGATCGTTTGCAACAGCTTGGCACCATTTTTGAGTGAATTGCAGAACGTCAGATTTTTTCTGAAATTGTGACCGCGCGGCTTTGGGATTTTTTCAAATAAAAAGTTGTTCAGACGTCGAGGGCTAATTCTGTTTCCGATGATAAAAACCCATCTGTTTCCACCGAAAAAGCTTTCAGGGGATCGTTTGCAACAGCTTGGCACCATTTTTGAGTGAATTGCAGAACGTCAGATTTTTTCTGAAATTGTGACCGCGCGGCTTTGGGATTTTTTCAAATAAAAAGTTGTTCAGACGTCGAGGGCTAATTCTGTTTCCGATGATAAAAACCCATCTGTTTCCACCGAAAAAGCTTTCAGGGGATCGTTTGCAACAGCTTGGCACCATTTTTGAGTGAATTGCAGAACGTCAGATTTTTTCTGAAATTGTGACCGCGCGGCTTTGGTATTTTTTCAAATAAAAAGTTTTTCAGACGTCGAGGGCTGATTCTGTTTCTGATGATAAAAACCCATCTGTTTCCACCGAAAAACCTCTCAGGGGATCATTTGCAACAGTTTGGCACCATTTTTGAGTGAATTGCAGAATGTCAGATTTTTCCTGAAATTGTGACCGCGCGGCTTAGGGATTTTTTCAAAAAAAAGGTGTTCAGACGTCGAGCGCTAATTCTGTTTCCGATGATAAAAACCCATATGTTTGCATTGAAAAACCTTTCAGGGGATCGTTTGCAACAGCTTGGAACCATTTTTGAGTGAATTGCAGAACGTCAGATTTTTTCTGAAATTGTGACCGCGCGGCTTAGGGATTTTTTAAAAAAAAAGTTGTTCAGACATCGAGGGCTAATTCTGTTTCCGATCATAAAAACCCATTTGTTTCCACAGAAAAACCTTTCAGGGGATCGTTTGCAACAGTTTGGCACCATTTTTGAGTGAATTGCAGAAAAGTCAGATTTTTGCTGAAATTGTGACCGCGCGGCTTAGGGATTTTTTCAAAAAAAAGGTGTTCAGACGTCGAGGGCTAATTCTGTTTCGGATGATAAAAACCGATCTGCTTCCACCAAAAAAACTTTCAGGGGATCGTTTGCAACAGTTTGGCACCATTTTTGAGTGAATTGCAGAACGTCAGATTTTTTCTGAAATTGTGACCGCGCGGCTTAGGGTTTTTTTTTAAAAAAAGTTTTTTAGACATCGAGGGCTAATTCTGTTTCCGATGATAAAAACCCATCTGTTTCCACCAAAAAACCTTTCAGGGGATCGTTTGCAACAGTTTGGCACCATTTTTGAGTGAATTGCAGAACGTCAGATTTTTTCTGAAATTGTGACCGCGCGGCTTTGGGATTTTTTAAAAAAAAAGCTGTTCGGACGTCAAGGGCTAATTCTGTTTCCGATGATAAAAACCCATCTGTTTCCACTGAAAAACCTTTCAGGGGATCATTTGCAACAGCTTGGCACCATTTTTGAGTGAATTGCAGAATGTCAGATTTTTCCTGAAATTGTGTCCGCGCGGCTTAGGGATTTTTTCAAAAAGAAGGTGTTCAGACGTCGAGGGCTAATTCTGTTTCCGATGATAAAAACCCATCTGTTTCCACCGAAAAAGCTTTCAGTGGATCGTTTGCAACAGCTTGGCACCATTTTTGAGTGAATTGCAGAACTTCAGATTTTTTCTGAAATTGTGACCGGGCGGCTTAGGGATTTTTTCAAAAAAAAGTTGTTCAGACGTCGAGGGCTAATTCTGTTTCCGATGATAAAAACCCATCTGTTTCCACCGAAAAAGCTTTCAGGGGATCGTTTGCAACAGCTTGGCACCATTTTTGAGTGAATTGCAGAATGTCAGATTTTTCCTGAAATTGTGACCGCGCGGCTTAGGGATTTTTTCAAAAAAAAGGTGTTCAGACGTCGAGCGCTAATTCTGTTTCCGATGATAAAAACCCATATGTTTGCATTGAAAAACCTTTCAGGGGATCGTTTGCAACAGCTTGGAACCATTTTTGAGTGAATTGCAGAACGTCAGATTTTTTCTGAAATTGTGACCGCGCGGCTTAGGGATTTTTAAAAAAAAAAGTTGTTCAGACATCGAGGGCTAATTCTGTTTCCGATCATAAAAACCCATTTGTTTCCACAGAAAAACCTTTCAGGGGATCGTTTGCAACAGTTTGGCACCATTTTTGAGTGAATTGCAGAAAAGTCAGATTTTTGCTGAAATTGTGACCGCGCGGCTTAGGGATTTTTTCAAAAAAAAGGTGTTCAGACGTCGAGGGCTAATTCTGTTTCGGATGATAAAAACCGATCTGCTTCCACCAAAAAAACTTTCAGGGGATCGTTTGCAACAGTTTGGCACCATTTTTGAGTGAATTGCAGAACGTCAGATTTTTTCTGAAATTGTGACCGCGCGGCTTAGGGTTTTTTTTTAAAAAAAGTTTTTTAGACATCGAGGGCTAATTCTGTTTCCGATGATAAAAACCCATCTGTTTCCACCAAAAAACCTTTCAGGGGATCGTTTGCAACAGTTTGGCACCATTTTTGAGTGAATTGCAGAACGTCAGATTTTTTCTGAAATTGTGACCGCGCGGCTTAGGGATTTTTTAAAAAAAAAGCTGTTCGGACGTCAAGGGCTAATTCTGTTTCCGATGATAAAAACCCATCTGTTTCCACTGAAAAACCTTTCAGGGGATCATTTGCAACAGCTTGGTACCATTTTTGAGTGAATTGCAGAACTTCAGATTTTTTCTGAAATTGTGACCGGGCGGCTTAGGGATTTTTTCAAAAAAAAGTTGTTCAGACGTCGAGGGCTAATTCTGTTTCCGATGATAAAAACCCATCTGTTTCCACCGAAAAAGCTTTCAGGGGATCGTTTGCAACAGCTTGGCACCATTTTTGAGTGAATTGCAGAACGTCAGATTTCTTCTGAAATTGTGACCGCGCGGCTTAGGGATGTTTTCCAAAAAAAAGCTGTTCGGACGTCAAGGGCTAATTCTGTTTCCGATGATAAAAACCCATCTGTTTCCACCGAAAAACCTTTTGGGGGATCATTTGCAACAGCTTGGCACCATTTTTGAGTGAATTGCAGAATGTCAGATTTTTCCTGAAATTGTGACCGCGCGGCTTAGGGATTTTTTCAAAAAAAAGGTGTTCAGACGTCGAGCGCTAATTCTGTTTCCGATGATAAAAACCCATATGTTTGCATTGAAAAACCTTTCAGGGGAACGTTTGCAACAGCTTGGCACCATTTTTGAGTGAATTGCAGAATGTCAGATTTTTCCTGAAATTGTGACCGCGCGGCTTTGGTATTTTTTCAAATAAAAGTTGTTCAGATGTCGAGGGCTAATTCTGTTTCCCATGATAAAAACTCACCTGTTTCCACCGAAAAAGCTTTCAGGGGATCGTTTGCAACAGCTTGGCACCATTTTTGAGTGAATTGCAGAATGTCAGATTTTTGCTGAAATTGTGACCGCGCGGCTTTGGGATTTTTTTTTTTAAAAAGTTGTTCACACGTCGAGGGCTAATTCTGTTTCCGATGATAAAAACCCATCTGTTTCCACCGAAAAAGCTTTCAGGGGATCGTTTGCAACAGCTTGGCACCATTTTTGAGTGAATTGCAGAATGTCAGATTTTTGCTGAAATTGTGACCGCGCGGCTTAGGGATTTTTTCAAAAAAAAGTTGTTCAGACGTCGAGCGCTAATTCTGTTTCCGATGATAAAAACCCATATGTTTGCATTGAAAAACCTTTCAGGGGATCGTTTGCAACAGCTTGGAACCATTTTTGAGTGAATTGCAGAACGTCAGATTTTTTCTGAAATTGTGACCGCGCGGCTTAGGGGTTTTTTAAAAAAAAAGGTGTTCAGACGTCGAGGGCTAATTCTGTTTTCGATGATAAAAACCCATCTGTTTCCACCGAAAAAGCTTTCAGTGGATCGTTTGCAACAGCTTGGCACCATTTTTGAGTGAATTGCAGAACGTCAGATTTTTTCTGAAATTGTGACCGCGCGCCTTAGGGATTTTTCCCAAAAAAAGTTGTTCAGACGTGGAGGGCTAATTCTGTTTCCGATGATAAAAACCCATCTGTTTCCACCGAAAAAGCTTTCAGGGGATCGTTTGCAACAGCTTGGCACCATTTTTGAGTGAATTGCTGAACTTCAGATTTTTTCTGAAATTGTGACCGCGCGGCTTAGGGATTTTTTCAAAAAAAAGTTGTTCAGACGTCGAGGGCTAATTCTGTTTCCGATGATAAAAACCCATCTGTTTCCACCGAAAAAGCTTTCAGGGGATCGTTTGCAACAGCTTGGCACCATTTTTTAGTGAATTGCAGAACGTCAGATTTTTGCTGAAATTGTGACCGCGCGGCTTAGGGATGTTTTCCAAAAAAAAGCTGTTCGGATGTCAAGGGCTAATTCTGTTTCCGATGATAAAAACCCATCTGTTTCCGCCGAAAAACCTTTCAGGGGATCATTTGCAACAGCTTGGCACCATTTTTGAGTGAATTGCAGAATGTCAGATTTTTGCTGAAATTGTGACCGCGCGGCTTTGGGATTTTTTCAAATAAAAAGTTTTTCAGACGTCGAGGGCTAATTCTGTTTCCGATGATAAAAACCCATCTGTTTCCACCGAAAAACCTTTCAGGGGATCGTTTGCAACATCTTGGCACCATTTTTGAGTGAATTGCAGAACGTCAGATTTTTTCTGAAATTGTGACCGCGCGGCTTTGGTATTTTTTCAAATAAAAAGTTTTTCAGACGTCGAGGGCTAATTCTGTTTCCGATGATAAAAACCCATCTGTTTCCACCGAAAAACCTCTCAGGGGATCGTTTGCAACAGCTTGGAACCATTTTTGAGTGAATTGCAGAACGTCAGATTTTTTCTGAAATTGTGACCGCGCGGCTTAGGGATTTTAAAAAAAAAAAGTTGTTCAGACATCGAGGGCTAATTCTGTTTCCGATCATAAAAACCCATTTCTTTCCACAGAAAATCCTTTCAGGGGATCGTTTGCAACAGTTTGGCACCATTTTTGAGTGAATTGCAGAACGTCAGATTTTTGCTGAAATTGTGACCGCGAGGCTTAGGGATTTTTTCAAAAAAAAGGTGTTCAGACGTCGAGGGCTAATTCTGTTTTCGATGATAAAAACCCATCTGTTTCCACCGAAAAAGCTTTCAGTGGATCGTTTGCAACAGCTTGGCACCATTTTTGAGTGAATTGCAGAACGTCAGATTTTTTCTGAAATTGTGACCGCGCGGCTTAGGGATTTTTCCCAAAAAAAGTTGTTCAGACGTCGAGGGCTAATTCTGTTTCCGATGATAAAAACCCATCTGTTTCCACCGAAAAAGCTTTCAGGGGATCGTTTGCAACAGCTTGGCACCATTTTTGAGTGAATTGCAGAACGTCAGATTTCTTCTGAAATTGTGACCGCGCGGCTTAGGGATTTTTTCAAAAAAAAGTCGTTCAGACTTCGAGGGCTAATTCTGTTTCCGATGATAAAAACCCATCTGTATCTACCAAAAAAGCTTTCAGGGGATCGTTTGCAACAGCTTGGAACTATTTTTGAGTGAATTGCAGAATGTCAGATTTTTGCTGAAATTGTGACCGCGCGGCTTAGGGATTTTTTCAAAAAGAAGGTGTTCAGACGTTGAGGGCTAATTCTGTTTCCGATGATAAAAACCCATCTGTTTCCACCGAAAAAGCTTTCAGGGGATCGTTTGCAACAGTTTGGCACCATTTTTGAGTGAATTGCAGAACGTCAGATTTTTGATGAAATTGTGACCGCGCGGCTTAGGGATTTTTTCAAAAAAAAAGTTGTTCGGACGTCAAAGGCTAATTCTGTTTCCGATGATAAAAACCCATCTGTTTCCACCGAAAAACCTTTCAGGGGATCGTTTGCAACAGCTTGGCACCATTTTTGAGCGAATTGCAGAACGTCAGATTTTTTCTGAAATTGTGACCGCGCGGCTTAGGGATTTTTTCAAATAAAAGTTGTTCAGATGTCGAGGGCTAATTCTGTTTCCCATGATAAAAACTCACCTGTTTCCACCGAAAAAGCTTTCAGGGGATCGTTTGCAACAGCTTGGCACCATTTTTGAGTGAATTGCAGAATGTCAGATTTTTGCTGAAATTGTGACCGCGCGGCTTTGGGATTTTTTTTTTTAAAAAGTTGTTCACACGTCGAGGGCTAATTCTGTTTCCGATGATAAAAACCCATCTGTTTCCACCGAAAAAGCTTTCAGGGGATCGTTTGCAACAGCTTGGCACCATTTTTGAGTGAATTGCAGAATGTCAGATTTTTGCTGAAATTGTGACCGCGCGGCTTAGGGATTTTTTCAAAAAAAATTTTTCAGACGTCGAGCGCTAATTCTGTTTCCGATGATAAAAACCCATATGTTTGCATTGAAAAACCTTTCAGGGGATCGTTTGCAACAGCTTGGAACCATTTTTGAGTGAATTGCAGAACGTCAGATTTTTTCTGAAATTGTGACCGCGCGGCTTAGGGGTTTTTTAAAAAAAAAGGTGTTCAGACGTCGAGGGCTAATTCTGTTTTCGATGATAAAAACCCATCTGTTTCCACCGAAAAAGCTTTCAGTGGATCGTTTGCAACAGCTTGGCACCATTTTTGAGTGAATTGCAGAACGTCAGATTTTTTCTGAAATTGTGACCGCGCGCCTTAGGGATTTTTCCCAAAAAAAGTTGTTCAGACGTGGAGGGCTAATTCTGTTTCCGATGATAAAAACCCATCTGTTTCCACCGAAAAAGCTTTCAGGGGATCGTTTGCAACAGCTTGGCACCATTTTTGAGTGAATTGCTGAACTTCAGATTTTTTCTGAAATTGTGACCGCGCGGCTTAGGGATTTTTTCAAAAAAAAGTTGTTCAGACGTCGAGGGCTAATTCTGTTTCCGATGATAAAAACCCATCTGTTTCCACCGAAAAAGCTTTCAGGGGATCGTTTGCAACAGCTTGGCACCATTTTTTAGTGAATTGCAGAACGTCAGATTTTTGCTGAAATTGTGACCGCGCGGCTTAGGGATGTTTTCCAAAAAAAAGCTGTTCGGATGTCAAGGGCTAATTCTGTTTCCGATGATAAAAACCCATCTGTTTCCGCCGAAAAACCTTTCAGGGGATCATTTGCAACAGCTTGGCACCATTTTTGAGTGAATTGCAGAACGTCAGATTTTTTCTGAAATTGTGACCGCGCGGCTTTGGTATTTTTTCAAATAAAAAGTTTTTCAGACGTCGAGGGCTAATTCTGTTTCCGATGATAAAAACCCATCTGTTTCCACCGAAAAACCTCTCAGGGGATCGTTTGCAACAGCTTGGAACCATTTTTGAGTGAATTGCAGAACGTCAGATTTTTTCTGAAATTGTGACCGCGCGGCTTAGGGATTTTAAAAAAAAAAAGTTGTTCAGACATCGAGGGCTAATTCTGTTTCCGATCATAAAAACCCATTTCTTTCCACAGAAAATCCTTTCAGGGGATCGTTTGCAACAGTTTGGCACCATTTTTGAGTGAATTGCAGAACGTCAGATTTTTGCTGAAATTGTGACCGCGAGGCTTAGGGATTTTTTCAAAAAAAAGTCGTTCAGACGTCGAGGACTAATTCTGTTTTCGATGATAAAAACCCATCTGTTTCCACCGAAAAAGCTTTCAGTGGATCGTTTGCAACAGCTTGGCACCATTTTTGAGTGAATTGCAGAATGTCAGATTTTTTCTGAAATTGTGACCGCGCGGCTTAGGGATTTTTTCAAAAAAAAGTCGTTCAGACGTCGAGGACTAATTCTGTTTCCGATGATAAAAACCCATCTGTATCTACCAAAAAAGCTTTCAGGGGATCGTTTGCAACAGCTTGGCACCATTTTTGAGTGAATTGCAGAACGTCAGATTTCTTCTGAAATTGTGACCGCGCGGCTTAGGGATTTTTTCAAAAAAAAGTCGTTCAGACTTCGAGGGCTAATTCTGTTTCCGATGATAAAAACCCATCTGTATCTACCAAAAAAGCTTTCAGGGGATCGTTTGCAACAGCTTGGAACTATTTTTGAGTGAATTGCAGAATGTCAGATTTTTGCTGAAATTGTGACCGCGCGGCTTAGGGATTTTTTCAAAAAGAAGGTGTTCAGACGTTGAGGGCTAATTCTGTTTCCGATGATAAAAACCCATCTGTTTCCACCGAAAAAGCTTTCAGGGGATCGTTTGCAACAGTTTGGCACCATTTTTGAGTGAATTGCAGAACGTCAGATTTTTGATGAAATTGTGACCGCGCGGCTTAGGGATTTTTTCAAAAAAAAAGTTGTTCGGACGTCAAAGGCTAATTCTGTTTCCGATGATAAAAACCCATCTGTTTCCACCGAAAAACCTTTCAGGGGATCGTTTGCAACAGCTTGGCACCATTTTTGAGCGAATTGCAGAACGTCAGATTTTTTCTGAAATTGTGACCGCGCGGCTTAGGGATTTTTTCAAATAAAAGTTGTTCAGATGTCGAGGGCTAATTCTGTTTCCCATGATAAAAACTCACCTGTTTCCACCGAAAAAGCTTTCAGGGGATCGTTTGCAACAGCTTGGCACCATTTTTGAGTGAATTGCAGAATGTCAGATTTTTGCTGAAATTGTGACCGCGCGGCTTTGGGATTTTTTTTTTTAAAAAGTTGTTCACACGTCGAGGGCTAATTCTGTTTCCGATGATAAAAACCCATCTGTTTCCACCGAAAAAGCTTTCAGGGGATCGTTTGCAACAGCTTGGCACCA
This sequence comes from Podarcis pityusensis, assembly GCF_964106645.2. Taxonomy (NCBI): domain Eukaryota; kingdom Metazoa; phylum Chordata; class Lepidosauria; order Squamata; family Lacertidae; genus Podarcis; species Podarcis pityusensis. The sequence continues at coordinate 95,242,669 of NC_138027.1, read as the reverse complement.
TTTTTGAGTGAATTGCAGAATGTCAGATTTTTGCTGAAATTGTGACCGCGCGGCTTAGGGATTTTTTCAAAAAAAAGTTGTTCAGACGTCGAGCGCTAATTCTGTTTCCGATGATAAAAACCCATATGTTTGCATTGAAAAACCTTTCAGGGGATCGTTTGCAACAGCTTGGAACCATTTTTGAGTGAATTGCAGAACGTCAGATTTTTTCTGAAATTGTGACCGCGCGGCTTAGGGGTTTTTTTAAAAAAAAGGTGTTCAGACGTCGAGGGCTAATTCTGTTTTCGATGATAAAAACCCATCTGTTTCCACCGAAAAAGCTTTCAGTGGATCGTTTGCAACAGCTTGGCACCATTTTTGAGTGAATTGCAGAACGTCAGATTTTTTCTGAAATTGTGACCGCGCGCCTTAGGGATTTTTCCCAAAAAAAGTTGTTCAGACGTGGAGGGCTAATTCTGTTTCCGATGATAAAAACCCATCTGTTTCCACCGAAAAAGCTTTCAGGGGATCGTTTGCAACAGCTTGGCACCATTTTTGAGTGAATTGCTGAACTTCAGATTTTTTCTGAAATTGTGACCGCGCGGCTTAGGGATTTTTTCAAAAAAAAGTTGTTCAGACGTCGAGGGCTAATTCTGTTTCCGATGATAAAAACCCATCTGTTTCCACCGAAAAAGCTTTCAGGGGATCGTTTGCAACAGCTTGGCACCATTTTTTAGTGAATTGCAGAACGTCAGATTTTTGCTGAAATTGTGACCGCGCGGCTTAGGGATGTTTTCCAAAAAAAAGCTGTTCGGATGTCAAGGGCTAATTCTGTTTCCGATGATAAAAACCCATCTGTTTCCGCCGAAAAACCTTTCAGGGGATCGTTTGCAACAGCTTGGCACCATTTTTGAGTGAATTGCAGAACGTCAGATTTTTTCTGAAATTGTGACCGCGCGGCTTTGGTATTTTTTCAAATAAAAAGTTTTTCAGACGTCGAGGGCTAATTCTGTTTCCGATGATAAAAACCCATCTGTTTCCACCGAAAAACCTCTCAGGGGATCGTTTGCAACAGCTTGGAACCATTTTTGAGTGAATTGCAGAACGTCAGATTTTTTCTGAAATTGTGACCGCGCGGCTTAGGGATTTTTAAAAAAAAAAGTTGTTCAGACATCGAGGGCTAATTCTGTTTCCGATCATAAAAACCCATTTCTTTCCACAGAAAATCCTTTCAGGGAATCGTTTGCAACAGTTTGGCACCATTTTTGAGTGAATTGCAGAACGTCAGATTTTTGCTGAAATTGTGACCGCGAGGCTTAGGGATTTTTTCAAAAAAAAGGTGTTCAGACGTCGAGGGCTAATTCTGTTTTCGATGATAAAAACCCATCTGTTTCCACCGAAAAAGCTTTCAGTGGATCGTTTGCAACAGCTTGGCACCATTTTTGAGTGAATTGCAGAACGTCAGATTTTTTCTGAAATTGTGACCGCGCGGCTTAGGGATTTTTCCCAAAAAAAGTTGTTCAGACGTCGAGGGCTAATTCTGTTTCCGATGATAAAAACCCATCTGTTTCCACCGAAAAAGCTTTCAGGGGATCGTTTGCAACAGCTTGGCACCATTTTTGAGTGAATTGCAGAATGTCAGATTTTTGCTGAAATTGTGACCGCGCGGCTTAGGGATTTTTTCAAAAAAAAGTCGTTCAGACGTCGAGGACTAATTCTGTTTCCGATGATAAAAACCCATCTGTATCTACCAAAAAAGCTTTCAGGGGATCGTTTGCAACAGCTTGGAACTATTTTTGAGTGAATTGCAGAATGTCAGATTTTTGCTGAAATTGTGACCGCGCGGCTTTGGGATTTTTTCAAATAAAAAGTTTTTCAGACGTCGAGGGCTAATTCTGTTTCCGATGATAAAAACCCATCTGTTTCCACCGAAAAAGCTTTCAGGGGATCGTTTGCAACAGCTTGGGACCATTTTTGAGTGAATTGCAGAATGTCAGATTTTTTCTGAAATTGTGACCGCGCGGCTTAGGGATGTTTTCCAAAAAAAAGGTGTTCAGACGTTGAGGGCTAATTCTGTTTCCGATGATAAAAACCCATCTGTTTCCACCGAAAAACCTTTCAGGGGATCATTTGCAACAGCTTGGCACCATTTTTGAGTGAATTGCAGAATGTCAGATTTTTCCTGAAATTGTGAACGCGCGGCTTAGGGATTTTTTCAAAAAAAAGGTGTTCAGACGTCGAGCGCTAATTCTGTTTCCGATGATAAAAACCCATCTGTTTCCACCGAAAAAGCTTTCAGGGGATCGTTTGCAACAGCTTGGCACCATTTTTGAGTGAATTGCAGAATGTCAGATTTTTGCTGAAATTGTGACCGCGCGGCTTTGGGATTTTTTCAAATAAAAAGTTTTTCAGACGTCGAGGGCTAATTCTGTTTCCGATGATAAAAACCCATCTGTTTCCACCGAAAAAGCTTTCAGGGGATCGTTTGCAACAGCTTGGCACCATTTTTGAGTGAATTGCAGAACGTCAGATTTTTTCTGAAATTGTGACCGCGCGGCTTAGGGATGTTTTCCAAAAAAAACCTGTTCGGACGTCAAGGGCTAATTCTGTTTCCGATGATAAAAACCCATCTGTTTCCACCGAAAAAACTTTCAGGGGATCGTTTGCAACAGTTTGGCACCATTTTTGAGTGAATTGCAGAACGTCAGATTTTTGATGAAATTGTGACCGCGCGGCTTAGGGATTTTTCCAAAAAAAAGCTGTTCGGACGTCAAGGGCTAATTCTGTTTCCGATGATAAAAACCCATCTGTTTCCACCGAAAAACCTTTCAGGGGATCATTTGCAACAGCTTGGCACCATTTTTGAGTGAATTGCAGAATGTCAGATTTTTCCTGAAATTGTGAACGCGCGGCTTAGGGATTTTTTCAAAAAAAAGGTGTTCAGACGTCGAGCGCTAATTCTGTTTCCGATGATAAAAACCCATATGTTTGCATTGAAAAACCTTTCAGGGGATCGTTTGCAACAGCTTGGCACCATTTTTGAGTGAATTGCAGAATGTCAGATTTTTCCTGAAATTGTGACCGCGCGGCTTAGGGATTTTTTCAAAAAGAAGGTGTTCAGACGTTGAGCGCTAATTCTGTTTCCGATGATAAAAACCCATCTGTTTCCACCGAAAAAGCTTTCAGGGGATCGTTTGCAACAGCTTGGCACCATTTTTGAGTGAATTGCAGAATGTCAGATTTTTGCTGAAATTGTGACCGCGCGGCTTTGGGATTTTTTCAAATAAAAAGTTTTTCAGACGTCGAGGGCTAATTCTGTTTCCGATGATAAAAACCCATCTGTTTCCACCGAAAAAGCTTTCAGGGGATCGTTTGCAACAGCTTGGCACCATTTTTGAGTGAATTGCAGAACGTCAGATTTTTGCTGAAACTGTGACCGCGAGGCTTAGGGATTTTTTCAAAAAAAAGGTGTTCAGACGTCGAGGGCTAATTCTGTTTTCGATGATAAAAACCCATCTGTTTCCACCGAAAAAGCTTTCAGTGGATCGTTTGCAACAGCTTGGCACCATTTTTGAGTGAATTGCAGAACGTCAGATTTTTTCTGAAATTGTGACCGCGCGGCTTAGGGATTTTTCCCAAAAAACGTTGTTCAGACGTCGAGGGCTAATTCTGTTTCCGATGATAAAAACCCATCTGTTTCCACCGAAAAAGCTTTCAAGGGATCGTTTGCAACAGCTTGGCACCATTTTTGAGTGCATTGCAGAATGTCAGATTTTTGCTGAAATTGTGACCGCGCGGCTTAGGGATTTTTTCAAAAAAAAGTCGTTCAGACGTCGAGGGCTAATTCTGTTTCCGATGATAAAAACCCATCTGTATCTACCAAAAAAGCTTTCAGGGGATCGTTTGCAACAGCTTGGAACTATTTTTGAGTGAATTGCAGAATGTCAGATTTTTGCTGAAATTGTGACCGCGCGGCTTAGGGATTTTTTCAAAAAAAAAGTTGTTCGGACGTCAAAGGCTAATTCTGTTTCCGGTGATAAAAACCCATCTGTTTCCACCGAAAAACCTTTCAGGGGATCGTTTGCAACAGCTTGGCACCATTTTTGAGCGAATTGCAGAACGTCAGATTTTTTCTGAAATTGTGACCGCGCGGCTTAGGGATTTTTTCAAATAAAAGTTGTTCAGATGTCGAGGGCTAATTCTGTTTCCCATGATAAAAACTCACCTGTTTCCACCGAAAAAGCTTTCAGGGGATCGTTTGCAACAGCTTGGCACCATTTTTGAGTGAATTGCAGAATGTCAGATTTTTGCTGACATTGTGACCGCGCGGCTTTGGGATTTTTTTTTTAAAAAAGTTGTATACACGTCGAGGGCTAATTCTGTTTCTGATGATAAAAACCCATCTGTTTCCACCGAAAAAGCTTTCAGGGGATCGTTTGCAACAGCTTGGCACCATTTTTGAGTGAATTGCAGAATGTCAGATTTTTGCTGAAATTGTGACCGCGCGGCTTAGGGATTTTTTCAAAAAAAAGTTGTTCAGACGTCGAGCGCTAATTCTGTTTCCGATGATAAAAACCCATATGTTTGCATTGAAAAACCTTTCAGGGGATCGTTTGCAACAGCTTGGCACCATTTTTGAGTGAATTGCAGAACGTCAGATTTTTTCTGAAATTGTGACCGCGCGGCTTAGGGTTTTTTTTTTTTAAAAGTTGTTTAGACATCGAGGGCTAATTCTGTTTCCGATGATAAAAACCCATCTGTTTCCACCGAAAAACCTTTCAGGGGATCGTTTGCAACAGTTTGGCACCATTTTTGAGTGAATTGCAGAACGTCAGTTTTTTTCTGAAATTGTGACCGCGCGGCTTAGGGATTTTTTAAAAAAAAAGTTGTTCAGACGTCGAGGGCTAATTCTGTTTCCGATGATAAAAACCCATCTGTTTCCACCGAAAAAGCTTTCAGGGGATCGTTTGCAACAGCTTGGCACCATTTTTGAGTGAATTGCAGAACGTCAGATTTTTGCTGAAATTGTGACCGCGCGGCTTTGGGATTTTTTCAAATAAAAAGTTTTTCAGACGACGAGGGCTAATTCTGTTTCCGATGATAAAAACCCATCTGTTTCCACCGAAAAAGCTTTCAGGGGATCGTTTGCAACAGCTTGGGACCATTTTTGAGTGAATTGCAGAATGTCAGATTTTTTCTGAAATTGTGACCGCGCGGCTTAGGGATTTTTTCAAAAAGAAGGTGTTCAGACGTCGAGGGCTAATTCTGTTTCCGATGATAAAAACCCATCTGTTTCCACCGAAAAAGCTTTCAGGGGATCGTTTGCAACAGTTTGGCAACATTTTTGAGTGAATTGCAGAACGTCAGATTTTTGCTGAAATTGTGACCGCGCGGCTTAGGGATTTTTTCAAAAAAAAAGTTGTTCGGACGTCAAAGGCTAATTCTGTTTCCGATGATAAAAACCCATCTGTTTCCACCGAAAAACCTTTCAGGGGATCGTTTGCAACAGCTTGGCACCATTTTTGAGCGAATTGCAGAACGTCAGATTTTTTCTGAAATTCTGACCGCGCGGCTTAGGGATTTTTTCAAATAAAAGTTGTTCAGATGTCGAGGCTAATTCTGTTTCCCATGATAAAAACTCACCTGTTTCCACCGAAAAACCTTTCAGGGGATCGTTTGCAACAGCTTGGCACCATTTTTGAGCGAATTGCAGAACGTCAGATTTTTTCTGAAATTCTGACCGCGCGGCTTAGGGATTTTTTCAAATAAAAGTTGTTCAGATGTCGAGGGCTAATTCTGTTTCCGATGATAAAAACCCATCTGTTTCCACCGAAAAAGCTTTCAGGGGATCGTTTGCAACAGCTTGGCACCATTTTTGAGTGAATTGCAGAATGTCAGATTTTTGCTGAAATTGTGACCGCGCGGCTTAGGGATTTTTTCAAAAAAAAGTTGTTCAGACGTCGAGCGCTAATTCTGTTTCCGATGATAAAAACCCATATGTTTGCATTGAAAAACCTTTCAGGGGATCGTTTGCAACAGCTTGGAACCATTTTTGAGTGAATTGCAGAACGTCAGATTTTTTCTGAAATTGTGACCGCGCGGCTTAAGGATTTTTTTAAAAAAAAGTTGTTCAGACATCGAGGGCTAATTCTGTTACCGATCATAAAAACCCATTTGTTTCCACAGAAAAACCTTTCAGGGGATCGTTTGCAACAGTTTGGCACCATTTTTGAGTGAATTGCAGAACGTCAGATTTTTGCTGAAATTGTGACCGCGAGGCTTAGGGATTTTTTCAAAAAAAAGGTGTTCAGACGTCGAGGGCTAATTCTGTTTTCGATGATAAAAACCCATCTGTTTCCACCGAAAAAGCTTTCAGTGGATCGTTTGCAACAGCTTGGCACCATTTTTGAGTGAATTGCAGAACGTCAGATTTTTTCTGAAATTGTGACCGCGCGGCTTAGGGATTTTTCCCAAAAAAAGTTGTTCAGACGTCGAGGGCTAATTCTGTTTCCGATGATAAAAACCCATCTGTTTCCACCGAAAAACCTTTCAGGGGATCGTTTGCAATAGCTTGGCACCATTTTTGAGTGAATTGCAGAATGTCAGATTTTTGCTGAAATTGTGACCACGCGGCTTAGGGATTTTTTCAAAAAAAAGTCGTTCAGACGTCGAGGGCTAATTCTGTTTCCGATGATAAAAACCCATCTGTATCTACCAAAAAAGCTTTCAGGGGATCGTTTGCAACAGCTTGGAACTATTTTTGAGTGAATTGCAGAACGTCACATTTTTTCTGAAATTGTGACCGCGCGGCTTAGGGATTTTTTCAAAAAAAAGGTGTTCAGACGTCGAGGGCTAATTCTGTTTCGGATGATAAAAACCGATCTGCTTCCACCGAAAAAACTTTCAGGGGATCGTTTGCAACAGTTTGGCACCATTTTTGAGTGAATTGCAAAACGTCAGATTTTTTCTGAAATTGTGACCGCGCGGCTTAGGGATTTTTAAAAAAAAAAGTTGTTCAGACGTCGAGCGCTAATTTTGTTTCCGATGATAAAAACCCATATGTTTGCATTGAAAAACCTTTCAGGGGATCGTTTGCAACAGCTTGGAACCATTTTTGAGTGAATTGCAGAACGTCAGATTTTTGCTGAAATTGTGACCGCGCGGCTTAGGGATTTTTTCAAAAAAAAGTCGTTCAGACGTCGAGGGCTAATTCTGTTTCCGATGATAAAAACCCATCTGTATCTACCAAAAAAGCTTTCAGGGGATCGTTTGCAACAGCTTGGAACTATTTTTGAGTGAATTGCAGAATGTCAGATTTTTGCTGAAATTGTGACCGCGCGGCTTAGGGATTTTTTCAAAAAAAAAGTTGTTCGGACGTCAAAGGCTAATTCTGTTTCCGGTGATAAAAACCCATCTGTTTCCACCGAAAAACCTTTCAGGGGATCGTTTGCAACAGCTTGGCACCATTTTTGAGCGAATTGCAGAACGTCAGATTTTTTCTGAAATTGTGACCGCGCGGCTTAGGGATTTTTTCAAATAAAAGTTGTTCAGATGTCGAGGGCTAATTCTGTTTCCCATGATAAAAACTCACCTGTTTCCACCGAAAAAGCTTTCAGGGGATCGTTTGCAACAGCTTGGCACCATTTTTGAGTGAATTGCAGAATGTCAGATTTTTGCTGACATTGTGACCGCGCGGCTTTGGGATTTTTTTTTTAAAAAAGTTGTATACACGTCGAGGGCTAATTCTGTTTCTGATGATAAAAACCCATCTGTTTCCACCGAAAAAGCTTTCAGGGGATCGTTTGCAACAGCTTGGCACCATTTTTGAGTGAATTGCAGAATGTCAGATTTTTGCTGAAATTGTGACCGCGCGGCTTAGGGATTTTTTCAAAAAAAAGTTGTTCAGACGTCGAGCGCTAATTCTGTTTCCGATGATAAAAACCCATATGTTTGCATTGAAAAACCTTTCAGGGGATCGTTTGCAACAGCTTGGAACCATTTTTGAGTGAATTGCAGAACGTCAGATTTTTTCTGAAATTGTGACCGCGCGGCTTAGGGGTTTTTAAAAAAAAAAGTTGTTCAGACATCGAGGGCTAATTCTGTTACCGATCATAAAAACCCATTTGTTTCCACAGAAAAACCTTTCAGGGGATCGTTTGCAACAGTTTGGCACCATTTTTGAGTGAATTGCAGAAGGTCAGATTTTTGCTGAAATTGTGACCGCGAGGCTTAGGGATTTTTTCAAAAAAAAGGTGTTCAGACGTCGAGGGCTAATTCTGTTTTCGATGATAAAAACCCGTCTGTTTCCACCGAAAAAGCTTTCAGTGGATCGTTTGCAACAGCTTGGCACCATTTTTGAGTGAATTGCAGAACGTCAGATTTTTTCTGAAATTGTGACCGCGCGCCTTAGGGATTTTTCCCAAAAAAAGTTCTTCAGACGTCGAGGGCTAATTCTGTTTCCGATGATAAAAACCCATCTGTTTCCACCGAAAAAGCTTTCAGGGGATCGTTTGCAACAGCTTCGCACCATTTTTGAGTGAATTGCAGAATGTCAGATTTTTGCTGAAATTGTGACCGCGCGGCTAAGGGATTTTTTCAAAAAAAAGTCGTTCAGACGTCGAGGGCTAATTCTGTTTCCGATGATAAAAACCCATCTGTATCTACCAAAAAAGCTTTCAGGGGATCGTTTGCAACAGCTTGGAACTATTTTTGAGTGAAATGCAGAACGTCACATTTTTTCTGAAATTGTGACCGCGCGGCTTAGGAATTTTTTCAAAAAAAAGGATTTCAGACGTCGAGGGCTAATTCTGTTTCGGATGATAAAAACCGATCTGCTTCCACCGAAAAAAATTTCAGGGGATCGTTTGCAACAGTTTGGCACCATTTTTGAGTGAATTGCAGAACGTCAGATTTTTTCTGAAATTGTGACCGCGCGGCTTAGGGTTTTTTTTTTTTAAAAGTTGTTTAGACATCGAGGGCTAATTCTGTTTCCGATGATAAAAACCCATCTGTTTCCACCGAAAAACCTTTCAGGGGATCGTTTGCAACAGTTTGGCACCATTTTTGAGTGAATTGCAGAACGTCAGATTTTTGATGAAATTGTGACCGCGCGGCTTAGGGATTTTTTCAAATAAAAAGTTGTTCAGACGTCGAGGGCTAATTCTGTTTCCGATGATAAAAACCCATCTGTTTCCACCGAAAAAGCTTTCAGGGGATCGTTTGCAACAGCTTGGCACCATTTTTGAGTGAATTGCAGAACGTCAGATTTTTGCTGAAATTGTGACCGCGCGGCTTTGGGTTTTTTTCAAATAAAAAGTTTTTCAGACGACGAGGGCTAATTCTGTTTCCGATGATAAAAACCCATCTGTTTCCACCGAAAAAGCTTTCAGGGGATCGTTTGCAACAGCTTGGGACCATTTTTGAGTGAATTGCAGAATGTCAGATTTTTTCTGAAATTGTGACCGCGCGGCTTAGGGATTTTTTCAAAAAGAAGGTGTTCAGACGTCGAGGGCTAATTCTGTTTCCGATGATAAAAACCCATCTGTTTCCACCGAAAAAGCTTTCAGGGGATCGTTTGCAACAGTTTGGCAACATTTTTGAGTGAATTGCAGAACGTCAGATTTTTGCTGAAATTGTGACCGCGCGGCTTAGGGATTATTTCAAAAAAAAAGTTGTTCGGACGTCAAAGGCTAATTCTGTTTCCGATGATAAAAACCCATCTGTTTCCACCGAAAAACCTTTCAGGGGATCGTTTGCAACAGCTTGGCACCATTTTTGAGCGAATTGCAGAACGTCAGATTTTTTCTGAAATTCTGACCGCGCGGCTTAGGGATTTTTTCAAATAAAAGTTGTTCAGATGTCGAGGGCTAATTCTGTTTCCCATGATAAAAACTCACCTGTTTCCACCGAAAAACCTTTCAGGGGATCGTTTGCAACAGCTTGGCACCATTTTTGAGCGAATTGCAGAACGTCAGATTTTTTCTGAAATTCTGACCGCGCGGCTTAGGGATTTTTTCAAATAAAAGTTGTTCAGATGTCGAGGGCTAATTCTGTTTCCGATGATAAAAACCCATCTGTTTCCACCGAAAAAGCTTTCAGGGGATCGTTTGCAACAGCTTGGCACCATTTTTGAGTGAATTGCAGAATGTCAGATTTTTGCTGAAATTGTGACCGCGCGGCTTAGGGATTTTTTCAAAAAAAAGTTGTTCAGACGTCGAGCGCTAATTCTGTTTCCGATGATAAAAACCCATATGTTTGCATTGAAAAACCTTTCAGGGGATCGTTTGCAACAGCTTGGAACCATTTTTGAGTGAATTGCAGAACGTCAGATTTTTTCTGAAATTGTGACCGCGCGGCTTAAGGATTTTTTTAAAAAAAAGTTGTTCAGACATCGAGGGCTAATTCTGTTACCGATCATAAAAACCCATTTGTTTCCACAGAAAAACCTTTCAGGGGATCGTTTGCAACAGTTTGGCACCATTTTTGAGTGAATTGCAGAACGTCAGATTTTTGCTGAAATTGTGACCGCGAGGCTTAGGGATTTTTTCAAAAAAAAGGTGTTCAGACGTCGAGGGCTAATTCTGTTTTCGATGATAAAAACCCATCTGTTTCCACCGAAAAAGCTTTCAGTGGATCGTTTGCAACAGCTTGGCACCATTTTTGAGTGAATTGCAGAACGTCAGATTTTTTCTGAAATTGTGACCGAGCGGCTTAGGGATTTTTCCCAAAAAAAGTTGTTCAGACGTCGAGGGCTAATTCTGTTTCCGATGATAAAAACCCATCTGTTTCCACCGAAAAACCTTTCAGGGGATCGTTTGCAATAGCTTGGCACCATTTTTGAGTGAATTGCAGAATGTCAGATTTTTGCTGAAATTGTGACCACGCGGCTTAGGGATTTTTTCAAAAAAAAGTCGTTCAGACGTCGAGGGCTAATTCTGTTTCCGATGATAAAAACCCATCTGTATCTACCAAAAAAGCTTTCAGGGGATCGTTTGCAACAGCTTGGAACTATTTTTGAGTGAATTGCAGAACGTCACATTTTTTCTGAAATTGTGACCGCGCGGCTTAGGGATTTTTTCAAAAAAAAGGTGTTCCGACGTCGAGGGCTAATTCTGTTTCGGATGATAAAAACCGATCTGCTTCCACCGAAAAAACTTTCAGGGGATCGTTTGCAACAGTTTGGCACCATTTTTGAGTGAATTGCAAAACGTCAGATTTTTTCTGAAATTGTGACCGCGCGGCTTAGGGATTTTAAAAAAAAAAAGTTGTTCAGACGTCGAGCGCTAATTTTGTTTCCGATGATAAAAACCCATATGTTTGCATTGAAAAACCTTTCAGGGGATCGTTTGCAACAGCTTGGAACCATTTTTGAGTGAATTGCAGAACGTCAGATTTTTTCTGAAATTGTGACCGCGCGGCTGAGGGATTTTTTCAAAAAAAAGGTGTTCAGACGTCGAGGGCTAATTCTGTTTTCGATGATAAAAACCCATCTGTTTCCACCGAAAAAGCTTTCAGGGGATCGTTTGCAACAGCTTGGCACCATTTTTGAGTGAATTGCAGAATGTCAGATTTTTGCTGAAATTGTGACCGCGCGGCTTAGGGATTTTTTCAAAAAAAAGTCGTTCAGACGTCGAGGGCTAATTCTGTTTCCGATGATAAAAACCCATCTGTATCTACCAAAAAAGCTTTCAGGGGATCGTTTGCAACAGCTTGGAACTATTTTTCGTGAATTGCAGAACATCACATTTTTTCTGAAATTGTGACCGCGCGGCTTAGGGATTTTTTCAAAAAAAAGGTGTTCAGACGTCGAGGGCTAATTCTGTTTCGGATGATAAAAACCGATCTGCTTCCACCGAAAAAACTTTCAGGGGATCGTTTGCAACAGTTTGGCACCATTTTTGAGTGAATTGCAGAACGTCAGATTTTTTCTGGAATTGTGACCGCGCGGCTTAGGGTTTTTTTTTAAAAAAAGTTGTTTAGACATCGAGGGCTAATTCTGTTTCGGATGATAAAAACCGATCTGCTTCCACCGAAAAAACTTTCAGGGGATCGTTTGCAACAGTTTGGCACCATTTTTGAGTGAATTGCAAAACGTCAGATTTTTTCTGAAATTGTGACCGCGCGGCTTAGGGATTTTTAAAAAAAAAAGTTGTTCAGACGTCGAGCGCTAATTTTGTTTCCGATGATAAAAACCCATATGTTTGCATTGAAAAACCTTTCAGGGGATCGTTTGCAACAGCTTGGAACCATTTTTGAGTGAATTGCAGAACGTCAGATTTTTTCTGAAATTGTGACCGCGCGGCTGAGGGATTTTTTCAAAAAAAAGGTGTTCAGACGTCGAGGGCTAATTCTGTTTTCGATGATAAAAACCCATCTGTTTCCACCGAAAAAGCTTTCAGGGGATCGTTTGCAACAGCTTGGCACCATTTTTGAGTGAATTGCAGAATGTCAGATTTTTGCTGAAATTGTGACCGCGCGGCTTAGGGATTTTTTCAAAAAAAAGTCGTTCAGACGTCGAGGGCTAATTCTGTTTCCGATGATAAAAACCCATCTGTATCTACCAAAAAAGCTTTCAGGGGATCGTTTGCAACAGCTTGGAACTATTTTTCGTGAATTGCAGAACATCACATTTTTTCTGAAATTGTGACCGCGCGGCTTAGGGATTTTTTCAAAAAAAAGGTGTTCAGACGTCGAGGGCTAATTCTGTTTCGGATGATAAAAACCGATCTGCTTCCACCGAAAAAACTTTCAGGGGATCGTTTGCAACAGTTTGGCACCATTTTTGAGTGAATTGCAGAACGTCAGATTTTTTCTGGAATTGTGACCGCGCGGCTTAGGGTTTTTTTTAAAAAAAAGTTGTTTAGACATCGAGGGCTAATTCTGTTTCCGATGATAAAAACCCATCTGTTTCCACCGAAAAACCTTTCAGGGGATCGTTTGCAACAGTTTGGCACCATTTTTGAGTGAATTGCAGAACGTCAGATTTTTTCTGAAATTGTGACCGCGCGGCTTAGGGATTTTTAAAAAAAAAAGTTGTTCAGACGTCGAGCGCTAATTTTGTTTCCGATGATAAAAACCCATATGTTTGCATTGAAAAACCTTTCAGGGGATCCTTTGCAACAGCTTGGAACCATTTTTGAGTGAATTGCAGAACGTCAGATTTTTGCTGAAATTGTGACCGCGCGGCTTAGGGATTTTTTCAAAAAAAAGGTGTTCAGACGTCGAGGGCTAATTCTGTTTTCGATGATAAAAACCCATCTGTTTCCACCGAAAAAGCTTTCAGTGGATCGTTTGCAACAGCTTGGCACCATTTTTGAGTGAATTGCAGAACGTCAGATTTTTTCTGAAATTGTGACCGCGCGGCTTAGGGATTTTTCCCAAAAAAAGTTGTTCAGACGTCGAGGGCTAATTCTGTTTCCGATGATAAAAACCCATCTGTTTCCACCGAAAAAGCTTTCAGGGGATCGTTTGCAACAGCTTGGCACCATTTTTGAGTGAATTGCAGAACGTCAGATTTTTTCTGGAATTGTGACCGCGCGGCTTAGGGTTTTTTTTTAAAAAAAGTTGTTTAGACATCGAGGGCTAATTCTGTTTCGGATGATAAAAACCGATCTGCTTCCACCGAAAAAACTTTCAGGGGATCGTTTGCAACAGTTTGGCACCATTTTTGAGTGAATTGCAAAACGTCAGATTTTTTCTGAAATTGTGACCGCGCGGCTTAGGGATTTTTAAAAAAAAAAGTTGTTCAGACGTCGAGCGCTAATTTTGTTTCCGATGATAAAAACCCATATGTTTGCATTGAAAAACCTTTCAGGGGATCGTTTGCAACAGCTTGGAACCATTTTTGAGTGAATTGCAGAACGTCAGATTTTTTCTGAAATTGTGACCGCGCGGCTGAGGGATTTTTTCAAAAAAAAGGTGTTCAGACGTCGAGGGCTAATTCTGTTTTCGATGATAAAAACCCATCTGTTTCCACCGAAAAAGCTTTCAGGGGATCGTTTGCAACAGCTTGGCACCATTTTTGAGTGAATTGCAGAATGTCAGATTTTTGCTGAAATTGTGACCGCGCGGCTTAGGGATTTTTTCAAAAAAAAGTCGTTCAGACGTCGAGGGCTAATTCTGTTTCCGATGATAAAAACCCATCTGTATCTACCAAAAAAGCTTTCAGGGGATCGTTTGCAACAGCTTGGAACTATTTTTCGTGAATTGCAGAACATGACATTTTTTCTGAAATTGTGACCGCGCGGCTTAGGGATTTTTCCCAAAAAAAGTTTTTCAGACGTCGAGGGCTAATTCTGTTTCCGATGATAAAAACCCATCTGTTTCCACCGAAAAACCTTTCAGGGGATCGTTTGCAACAGTTTGGCACCATTTTTGAGTGAATTGCAGAACGTCAGATTTTTTCTGAAATTGTGACCGCGCGGCTTAGGGATTTTTAAAAAAAAAAGTTGTTCAGACGTCGAGCGCTAATTTTGTTTCCGATGATAAAAACCCATATGTTTGCATTGAAAAACATTTCAGGGGATCCTTTGCAACAGCTTGGAACCATTTTTGAGTGAATTGCAGAACGTCAGATTTTTGCTGAAATTGTGACCGCGCGGCTTAGGGATTTTTTCAAAAAAAAGGTGTTCAGACGTCGAGGGCTAATTCTGTTTTCGATGATAAAAACCCATCTGTTTCAACCGAAAAAGCTTTCAGTGGATCGTTTGCAACAGCTTGGCACCATTTTTGAGTGAATTGCAGAACGTCAGATTTTTGATGAAATTGTGACCGCGCGGCTTAGGGATTTTTCCCAAAAAAAGTTGTTCAGACGTCGAGGGCTAATTCTGTTTCCGATGATAAAAACCCATCTGTTTCCACCGAAAAAGCTTTCAGGGGATCGTTTGCAACAGCTTGGCACCATTTTTGAGTGAATTGCAGAACGTCAGATTTTTTCTGAAAATGTGACCGCGCGGCTTAGGGATGTTTTCCAAAAAAAAGCTGTTCGGACGTCAAGGGCTATTTCTGTTTCCGATGATAAAAACCCATCTGTTTCCACCGAAAAACCTTTCAGGGGATCGTTTGCAACAGCTTGGCACCATTTTTGAGTGAATTGCAGAATGTCAGATTTTTTCTGAAATTGTGACCGCGCGGCTTAGGGATTTTTTCAGAAAGAAGGTGTTCAGACGTCGAGGGCTAATTCTGTTTCCGATGATAAAAACCCATCTGTTTCCACCGAAAAAGCTTTCAGGGGATCGTTTACAACAGTTTGGCACCATTTTTGAGTGAATTGCAGAACGTCAGATTTTTCCTGAAATTGTGACCGCGCGGCTTATGAATTTTTTCAAAAAAAAGGTGTTCAGACGTCGAGGGCTAATTCTGTTTCCGATGATAAAAACCCATCTGTTTCCACCAAAAAAGCTTTCAGGGGATCATTTGCAACAGTTTGGCACCATTTTTGAGTGAATTGCAGAACGTCAGATTTTTGCTGAAATTGTGACCGCGCGGCTTTGGGATTTTTTTTTTAAAAAAGTTGTTCACACGTCGAGGGCTAATTCTGTTTCCGATGATAAAAACCCATCTGTTTCCACCGAAAAAGCTTTCAGGGGATCGTTTGCAACAGCTTGGCACCATTTTTGAGTGAATTGCAGAATGTCAGATTTTTGCTGAAATTGTGACCGCGCGGCTTAGGGATTTTTTCAAAAAAAAGTCGTTCAGACGTCGAGGGCTAATTCTGTTTCCGATGATAAAAACCCATCTGTATCTACCAAAAAAGCTTTCAAGGGATCGTTTGCAACAGCTTGGAACTATTTTTGAGTGAATTGCAGAACGTCACATTTTTTCTGAAATTGTGACCGCGCGGCTTAGGGATTTTTTCAAAAAAAAGGTGTTCAGACGTCGAGGGCTAATTCTGTTTCGGATGATAAAAACCGATCTGCTTCCACCGAAAAAACTTTCAGGGGATCGTTTGCAACAGTTTGGCACCATTTTTGAGTGAATTGCAGAACGTCAGATTTTTTCTGAAATTGTGACCGCGCGGCTTAGGGTTTTTTTTAAAAAAAAGTTGTTTAGACATCGAGGGCTAATTCTGTTTCCGATGATAAAAACCCATCTGTTTCCACCAAGAAACCTTTCAGGGGATCGTTTGCAACAGTTTGGCACCATTTTTGAGTGAATTGCAGAACGTCAGATTTTTTCTGAAATTGTGACCGCGCGGCTTAGGGATTTTTAAAAAAAAAAGTTGTTCAGACGTCGAGCGCTAATTTTGTTTCCGATGATAAAAACCCATATGTTTGCATTGAAAAACCTTTCAGGGGATCCTTTGCAACAGCTTGGAACCATTTTTGAGTGAATTGCAGAACGTCAGATTTTTGCTGAAATTGTGACCGCGCGGCTTAGGGATTTTTTCAAAAAAAAGGTGTTCAGACGTCGAGGGCTAATTCTGTTTTCGATGATAAAAACCCATCTGTTTCCACCGAAAAAGCTTTCAGTGGATCGTTTGCAACAGCTTGGCACCATTTTTGAGTGAATTGCAGAACGTCAGATTTTTTCTGAAATTGTGGCCGCGCGGCTTAGGGATTTTTCCCAAAAAAAGTTGTTCAGACGTCGAGGGCTAATTCTGTTTCCGATGATAAAAACCCATCTGTTTCCACCGAAAAAGCTTTCAGGGGATCGTTTGCAACAGTTTGGCACCATTTTTGAGTGAATTGCAGAACGTCAGATTTTTTCTGGAATTGTGACCGCGCGGCTTAGGGTTTTTTTTAAAAAAAAGTTGTTTAGACATCGAGGGCTAATTCTGTTTCCGATGATAAAAACCCATCTGTTTCCACCGAAAAACCTTTCAGGGGATCGTTTGCAACAGTTTGGCACCATTTTTGAGTGAATTGCAGAACGTCAGATTTTTTCTGAAATTGTGACCGCGCGGCTTAGGGATTTTTTAAAAAAAAAGTTGTTCAGACGTCGAGCGCTAATTTTGTTTCCGATGATAAAAACCCATATGTTTGCATTGAAAAACATTTCAGGGGATCCTTTGCAACAGCTTGGAACCATTTTTGAGTGAATTGCAGAACGTCAGATTTTTGCTGAAATTGTGACCGCGCGGCTTAGGGATTTTTTCAAAAAAAAGGTGTTCAGACGTCGAGGGCTAATTCTGTTTTCGATGATAAAAACCCATCTGTTTCAACCGAAAAAGCTTTCAGTGGATCGTTTGCAACAGCTTGGCACCATTTTTGAGTGAATTGCAGAACGTCAGATTTTTGATGAAATTGTGACCGCGCGGCTTAGGGATTTTTCCCAAAAAAAGTTGTTCAGACGTCGAGGGCTAATTCTGTTTCCGATGATAAAAACCCATCTGTTTCCACCGAAAAAGCTTTCAGGGGATCGTTTGCAACAGCTTGGCACCATTTTTGAGTGAATTGCAGAACGTCAGATTTTTTCTGAAAATGTGACCGCGCGGCTTAGGGATGTTTTCCAAAAAAAAGCTGTTCGGACGTCAAGGGCTATTTCTGTTTCCGATGATAAAAACCCATCTGTTTCCACCGAAAAACCTTTCAGGGGATCGTTTGCAACAGCTTGGCACCATTTTTGAGTGAATTGCAGAATGTCAGATTTTTTCTGAAATTGTGACCGCGCGGCTTAGGGATTTTTTTTTTAAAAAAGTTGTTCACACGTCGAGGGCTAATTCTGTTTCCGATGATAAAAACCCATCTGTTTCCACCGAAAAAGCTTTCAGGCGATCGTTTGCAACAGCTTGGCACCATTTTTGAGTGAATTGCAGAATGTCAGATTTTTGCTGAAATTGTGACCGCGCGGCTTAGGGATTTTTTAAAAAAAAAAGTCGTTCAGACGTCGAGGGCTAATTCTGTTTCCGATGATAAAAACCCATCTGTATCTACCAAAAAAGCTTTCAAGGGATCGTTTGCAACAGCTTGGAACTATTTTTGAGTGAATTGCAGAACGTCAGATTTTTGCTGAAATTGTGACCGCGCGGCTTAGGGTTTTTTTTAAAAAAAAGTTGTTTAGACATCGAGGGCTAATTCTGTTTCCGATGATAAAAACCCATCTGTTTCCACCAAAAAACCTTTCAGGGGATCGTTTGCAACAGTTTGGCACCATTTTTGAGTGAATTGCAGAACGTCAGATTTTTTCTGAAATTGTGACCGCGCGGCTTAGGGATTTTTTAAAAAAAAAGTTGTTCAGACGTCGAGCGCTAATTTTGTTTCCGATGATAAAAACCCATATGTTTGCATTGAAAAACCTTTCAGGGGATCCTTTGCAACAGCTTGGAACCATTTTTGAGTGAATTGCAGAATGTCAGATTTTTGCTGAAATTGTGACCGCGCGGCTTAGGGATTTTTTAAAAAAAAAGTTGTTCATACGTCGAGCGCTAATTTTGTTTCCGATGATAAAAACCCATATGTTTGCATTGAAAAACCTTTCAGGGGATCCTTAGCAACAGCTTGGAACCATTTTTGAGTGAATTGCAGAATGTCAGATTTTTGCTGAAATTGTGACCGCGCGGCTTAGGGATTTTTTAAAGAAAAAGTTGTTCAGACGTCGAGCGCTAATTTTGTTTCCGATGATAAAAACCCATATGTTTGCATTGAAAAACCTTTCAGGGGATCCTTTGCAACAGCTTGGAACCATTTTTGAGTGAATTGCAGAATGTCAGATTTTTGCTGAAATTGTGACCGCGCGGCTTTGGGATTTTTTCAAATAAAAAGTTGTCCAGACGTCGAGGGCTAATTCTGTTTCCGATGATAAAAACCCATCTGTTTCCACCGAAAAAGCTTTCAGGGGATCGTTTGCAACAGCTTGGCACCATTTTTGAGTGAATTGCAGAACGTCAGATTTTTTCTGAAATTGTGACCGCGCGGCTTAGGGATTTTTTTGAAAAAAAAGTTGTTCAGACGTCGAGGGCTAATTCTGTTTCCGATGATAAAAACCCATCTGTTTCCACCAAAAAAGCTTTCAGGGGATCATTTGCAACAGTTTGGCACCATTTTTGAGTGAATTGCAGAACGTCAGATTTTTGCTGAAATTGTGACCGCGCGGCTTTGGGATTTTTTTTTTAAAAAAGTTGTTCACACGTCGAGGGCTAATTCTGTTTCCGATGATAAAAACCCATCTGTTTCCACCGAAAAAGCTTTCAGGGGATCGTTTGCAACAGCTTGGCACCATTTTTGAGTGAATTGCAGAATGTCAGATTTTTGCTGAAATTGTGACCGCGCGGCTTAGGGATTTTTTCAAAAAAAAGTCGTTCAGACGTCGAGGGCTAATTCTGTTTCCGATGATAAAAACCCATCTGTATCTACCAAAAAAGCTTTCAAGGGATCGTTTGCAACAGCTTGGAACTATTTTTGAGTGAATTGCAGAACGTCACATTTTTTCTGAAATTGTGACCGCGCGGCTTAGGGATTTTTTCAAAAAAAAGGTGTTCAGACGTCGAGGGCTAATTCTGTTTCGGATGATAAAAACCGATCTGCTTCCACCGAAAAAACTTTCAGGGGATCGTTTGCAACAGTTTGGCACCATTTTTGAGTGAATTGCAGAACGTCAGATTTTTTCTGAAATTGTGACCGCGCGGCTTAGGGTTTTTTTTAAAAAAAAGTTGTTTAGACATCGAGGGCTAATTCTGTTTCCGATGATAAAAACCCATCTGTTTCCACCAAGAAACCTTTCAGGGGATCGTTTGCAACAGTTTGGCACCATTTTTGAGTGAATTGCAGAACGTCAGATTTTTTCTGAAATTGTGACCGCGCGGCTTAGGGATTTTTAAAAAAAAAAGTTGTTCAGACGTCGAGCGCTAATTTTGTTTCCGATGATAAAAACCCATATGTTTGCATTGAAAAACCTTTCAGGGGATCCTTTGCAACAGCTTGGAACCATTTTTGAGTGAATTGCAGAACGTCAGATTTTTGCTGAAATTGTGACCGCGCGGCTTAGGGATTTTTTCAAAAAAAAGGTGTTCAGACGTCGAGGGCTAATTCTGTTTTCGATGATAAAAACCCATCTGTTTCCACCGAAAAAGCTTTCAGTGGATCGTTTGCAACAGCTTGGCACCATTTTTGAGTGAATTGCAGAACGTCAGATTTTTTCTGAAATTGTGGCCGCGCGGCTTAGGGATTTTTCCCAAAAAAAGTTGTTCAGACGTCGAGGGCTAATTCTGTTTCCGATGATAAAAACCCATCTGTTTCCACCGAAAAAGCTTTCAGGGGATCGTTTGCAACAGTTTGGCACCATTTTTGAGTGAATTGCAGAACGTCAGATTTTTTCTGGAATTGTGACCGCGCGGCTTAGGGTTTTTTTTAAAAAAAAGTTGTTTAGACATCGAGGGCTAATTCTGTTTCCGATGATAAAAACCCATCTGTTTCCACCGAAAAACCTTTCAGGGGATCGTTTGCAACAGTTTGGCACCATTTTTGAGTGAATTGCAGAACGTCAGATTTTTTCTGAAATTGTGACCGCGCGGCTTAGGGATTTTTAAAAAAAAAAGTTGTTCAGACGTCGAGCGCTAATTTTGTTTCCGATGATAAAAACCCATATGTTTGCATTGAAAAACATTTCAGGGGATCCTTTGCAACAGCTTGGAACCATTTTTGAGTGAATTGCAGAACGTCAGATTTTT
Organism: Podarcis pityusensis; assembly: GCF_964106645.2. Taxonomy (NCBI): domain Eukaryota; kingdom Metazoa; phylum Chordata; class Lepidosauria; order Squamata; family Lacertidae; genus Podarcis; species Podarcis pityusensis. Next base: position 95,222,085 of record NC_138027.1, on the reverse strand, counting down.
GCTGAAATTGTGACCGCGCGGCTTAGGGATTTTTTCAAAAAAAAGGTGTTCAGACGTCGAGGGCTAATTCTGTTTTCGATGATAAAAACCCATCTGTTTCAACCGAAAAAGCTTTCAGTGGATCGTTTGCAACAGCTTGGCACCATTTTTGAGTGAATTGCAGAACGTCAGATTTTTGATGAAATTGTGACCGCGCGGCTTAGGGATTTTTCCCAAAAAAAGTTGTTCAGACGTCGAGGGCTAATTCTGTTTCCGATGATAAAAACCCATCTGTTTCCACCGAAAAAGCTTTCAGGGGATCGTTTGCAACAGCTTGGCACCATTTTTGAGTGAATTGCAGAACGTCAGATTTTTTCTGAAAATGTGACCGCGCGGCTTAGGGATGTTTTCCAAAAAAAAGCTGTTCGGACGTCAAGGGCTATTTCTGTTTCCGATGATAAAAACCCATCTGTTTCCACCGAAAAACCTTTCAGGGGATCGTTTGCAACAGCTTGGCACCATTTTTGAGTGAATTGCAGAATGTCAGATTTTTTCTGAAATTGTGACCGCGCGGCTTAGGGATTTTTTTTTTAAAAAAGTTGTTCACACGTCGAGGGCTAATTCTGTTTCCGATGATAAAAACCCATCTGTTTCCACCGAAAAAGCTTTCAGGCGATCGTTTGCAACAGCTTGGCACCATTTTTGAGTGAATTGCAGAATGTCAGATTTTTGCTGAAATTGTGACCGCGCGGCTTAGGGATTTTTTAAAAAAAAAAGTCGTTCAGACGTCGAGGGCTAATTCTGTTTCCGATGATAAAAACCCATCTGTATCTACCAAAAAAGCTTTCAAGGGATCGTTTGCAACAGCTTGGAACTATTTTTGAGTGAATTGCAGAACGTCAGATTTTTGCTGAAATTGTGACCGCGCGGCTTAGGGTTTTTTTTAAAAAAAAGTTGTTTAGACATCGAGGGCTAATTCTGTTTCCGATGATAAAAACCCATCTGTTTCCACCAAAAAACCTTTCAGGGGATCGTTTGCAACAGTTTGGCACCATTTTTGAGTGAATTGCAGAACGTCAGATTTTTTCTGAAATTGTGACCGCGCGGCTTAGGGATTTTTTAAAAAAAAAGTTGTTCAGACGTCGAGCGCTAATTTTGTTTCCGATGATAAAAACCCATATGTTTGCATTGAAAAACCTTTCAGGGGATCCTTTGCAACAGCTTGGAACCATTTTTGAGTGAATTGCAGAATGTCAGATTTTTGCTGAAATTGTGACCGCGCGGCTTAGGGATTTTTTTAAAAAAAAGTTGTTCATACGTCGAGCGCTAATTTTGTTTCCGATGATAAAAACCCATATGTTTGCATTGAAAAACCTTTCAGGGGATCCTTAGCAACAGCTTGGAACCATTTTTGAGTGAATTGCAGAATGTCAGATTTTTGCTGAAATTGTGACCGCGCGGCTTAGGGATTTTTTAAAGAAAAAGTTGTTCAGACGTCGAGCGCTAATTTTGTTTCCGATGATAAAAACCCATATGTTTGCATTGAAAAACCTTTCAGGGGATCCTTTGCAACAGCTTGGAACCATTTTTGAGTGAATTGCAGAATGTCAGATTTTTGCTGAAATTGTGACCGCGCGGCTTTGGGATTTTTTCAAATAAAAAGTTGTCCAGACGTCGAGGGCTAATTCTGTTTCCGATGATAAAAACCCATCTGTTTCCACCGAAAAAGCTTTCAGGGGATCGTTTGCAACAGCTTGGCACCATTTTTGAGTGAATTGCAGAACGTCAGATTTTTTCTGAAATTGTGACCGCGCGGCTTAGGGATTTTTTTGAAACAAAAGTTGTTCAGACGTCGAGGGCTAATTCTGTTTCCGATGATAAAAACCCATCTGTTTCCACCGAAAAAGCTTTCAGGGGATCGTTTGCAACAGCTTGGCACCATTTTTGAGTGAATTGCAGAATGTCAGATTTTTCCTGAAATTGTGACCGCGCGGCTTAGGGATTTTTTCAAAAAGAAGGTGTTCAGACGTCGAGCGCTAATTCTGTTTCCGATGATAAAAACCCATCTGTTTCCACCGAAAAAGCTTTCAGGGGATCGTTTGCAACAGCTTGGCACCATTTTTGAGTGAATTGCAGAATGTCAGATTTTTGCTGAAATTGTGACCGCGCGGCTTTGGGATTTTTTCAAATAAAAAGTTTTTCAGACGTCGAGGGCTAATTCTGTTTCCGATGATAAAAACCCATCGGTTTCCACCGAAAAACCTTTCAGGGGATCGTTTGCAACAGCTTGGCACCATTTTTGAGTGAATTGCAGAACGTCAGATTTTTGCTGAAATTGTGACCGCGCGGCTTTGGTATTTTTTCAAATAAAAAGTTTTTCAGACGTCGAGGGCTAATTCTGTTTCCGATGATAAAAACCCATCTGTTTCCACCGAAAAACCTCTCAGGGGATCATTTGCAACAGTTTGGAACCATTTTTGAGTGAATTGCAGAATGTCAGATTTTTCCTGAAATTGTGACCGCGCGGCTTAGGGATTTTTTCAAAAAAAAGGTGTTCAGACGTCGAGCGGTAATTCTGTTTCCGATGATAAAAACCCATATGTTTGCATTGAAAAACCTTTCAGGGGATCGTTTGTAACAGCTTGGAACCATTTTTGAGTGAATTGCAGAACGTCAGATTTTTTCTGAAATTGTGACCGCGCGGCTTAGGGGTTTTTTAAAAAAAAAAATTGTTCAGACATCGAGGGCTAATTCTGTTTCCGATCATAAAAACCCATTTGTTTCCACAGAAAAACCTTTCAGGGGATCGTTTGCAACAGTTTGGCACAATTTTTGAGTGAATTGCAGAACGTCAGATTTTTGCTGAAATTGTGACCGCGAGGCTTAGGGATTTTTTCAAAAAAAAGGTGTTCAGACGTCGAGGGCTAATTCTGTTTTCGATGATAAAAAACCCATCTGTTTCCACCGAAAAAGCTTTCAGTGGATCGTTTGCAACAGCTTGGCACCATTTTTGAGTGAATTGCAGAACGTCAGATTTTTTCTGAAATTGTGACCGCGCGGCTTAGGGATTTTTCCCAAAAAAAGTTGTTCAGACGTCGAGGACTAATTCTGTTTCCGATGATAAAAACCCATCTGTTTCCACCGAAAAAGCTTTCAGGGGATCGTTTGCAACAGCTTGGCACCATTTTTGAGTGAATTGCAGAACGTCAGATTTTTGCTGAAATTGTGACCGCGCGGCTTAGGGATTTTTTCAAAAAAAAGTCGTTCAGACGTTGAGGGCTAATTCTGTTTCCGATGATAAAAACCCATCTGTATCTACCAAAAAAGCTTTCAGGGGATCGTTTGCAACAGCTTGGAACTATTTTTGAGTGAATTGCAGAATGTCAGATTTTTGCTGAAATTGTGACCGCGCGGCTTTGGGATTTTTTCAAATAAAAAGTTTTTCAGACGTCGAGGGCTAATTCTGTTTCCGATGATAAAAACCCATCTGTTTCCTTCGAAAAAGCTTTCAGGGGATCGTTTGCAACAGCTTGGGACCATTTTTGAGTGAATTGCAGAATGTCAGATTTTTTCTGAAATTGTGACCGCGCGGCTTAGGGATTTTTTCAAAAAGAAGGTGTTCAGACGTCGAGGGCTAATTCTGTTTCCGATGATAAAAACCCATCTGTTTCCACCGAAAAAGCTTTCAGGGGATCGTTTGCAACAGTTTGGCACCATTTTTGAGTGAATTGCAGAACGTCAGATTTTTGATGAAATTGTGACCGCGCGGCTTAGGGATTTTTTCAAAATAAAAGTTGTTCGGACGTCAAAGGCTAATTCTGTTTCCGATGATAAAAACCCATCTGTTTCCACCGAAAAACCTTTCAGGGGATCGTTTGCAACAGCTTGGCACCATTTTTGAGCGAATTGCAGAACGTCAGATTTTTTCTGAAATTGTGACCGCGCGGCTTAGGGATTTTTTCAAAAAAAAGTTGTTCAGACGTCGAGCGCTAATTCTGTTTCCGATGATAAAAACCCATATGTTTGCATTGAAAAACCTTTCAGGGGATCGTTTGCAACAGCTTGGAACCATTTTTGAGTGAATTGCAGAACGTCAGATTTTTTCTGAAATTGTGACCGCGCGGCTTAGGGGTTTTTAAAAAAAAAAGTTGTTCAGACATCGAGGGCTAATTCTGTTACCGATCATAAAAACCCATTTGTTTCCACAGAAAAACCTTTCAGGGGATCGTTTGCAACAGTTTGGCACCATTTTTGAGTGAATTGCAGAAGGTCAGATTTTTGCTGAAATTGTGACCGTGAGGCTTAGGGATTTTTTCAAAAAAAAGGTGTTCAGACGTCGAGGGCTAATTCTGTTTTCGATGATAAAAACCCATCTGTTTCCACCGAAAAAGCTTTCAGTGGATCGTTTGCAACAGCTTGGCACCATTTTTGAGTGAATTGCAGAACGTCAGATTTTTTCTGAAATTGTGACCGCGCGCCTTAGGGATTTTTCCCAAAAAAAGTTGTTGAGACGTCGAGGGCTAATTCTGTTTCCGATGATAAAAACCCATCTGTTTCCACCGAAAAAGCTTTCAGGGGATCGTTTGCAACAGCTTGGCACCATTTTTGAGTGAATTGCAGAATGTCAGATTTTTGCTGAAATTGTGACCGCGCGGCTTAGGGATTTTTTTCAAAAAAAAGTCGTTCAGACGTCGAGGGCTAATTCTGTTTCCGATGATAAAAACCCATCTGTATCTACCAAAAAAGCTTTCAGGGGATCGTTTCCAACAGCTTGGAACTATTTTTGAGTGAAATGCAGAACGTCACATTTTTTCTGAAATTGTGACCGCGCGGCTTAGGGATTTTTTCAAAAAAAAGGTGTTCAGACGTCGAGGGCTAATTCTGTTTCGGATGATAAAAACCGATCTGCTTCCACCGAAAAAAATTTCAGGGGATCGTTTGCAACAGTTTGGCACCATTTTTGAGTGAATTGCAGAACGTCAGATTTTTTCTGAAATTGTGACCGCGCGGCTTAGGGTTTTTTTTTTAAAAAAGTTGTTTAGACATCGAGGGCTAATTCTGTTTCCGATGATAAAAACCCATCTGTTTCCACCGAAAAACCTTTCAGGGGATCGTTTGCAACAGTTTGGCACCATTTTTGAGTGAATTGCAGAACGTCAGATTTTTTCTGAAATTGTGACCGCGCGGCTTAGGGATTTTTAAAAAAAAAAGTTGTTCAGACGTCGAGCGCTAATTTTGTTTCCGATGATAAAAACCCATATGTTTGCATTGAAAAACCTTTCAGGGGATCCTTTGCAACAGCTTGGAACCATTTTTGAGTGAATCCCAGAACGTCAGATTTTTGCTGAAATTGTGACCGCGCGGCTTAGGGATTTTTTCAAAAAAAAGGTGTTCAGACGTCGAGGGCTAATTCTGTTTTCGATGATAAAAACCCATCTGTTTCCACCGAAAAAGCTTTCAGTGGATCGTTTGCAACAGCTTGGCACCATTTTTGAGTGAATTGCAGAACGTCCGATTTTTTCTGAAATTGTGACCGCACGGCTTTGGGATTTTTCCCAAAAAAAGTTGTTCAGACGTCGAGGGCTAATTCTGTTTCCGATGATAAAAACCCATCTGTTTCCACCGAAAAAGCTTTCAGGGGATCGTTTGCAACAGCTTGGCACCATTTTTGAGTGAATTGCAGAACGTCAGATTTTTGCTGAAATTGTGACCGCGCGGCTTAGGGATTTTTTCAAATAAAAAGTTTTTCAGACGACGAGGGCTAATTCTGTTTCCGATGATAAAAACCCATCTGTTTCCACCGAAAAACCTTTCAGGGGATCGTTTGCAACAGCTTGGCACCATTTTTGAGCGAATTGCAGAACGTCAGATTTTTTCTGAAATTCTGACCACGCGGCTTAGGGATTTTTTCAAATAAAAGTTGTTCAGATGTCGAGGGCTAATTCTGTTTCCCATGATAAAAACTCACCTGTTTCCACCGAAAAAGCTTTCAGGGGATCGTGTGCAACAGCTTGGCACCATTTTTGAGTGAATTGCAGAATGTCAGATTTTTGCTGAAATTGTGACCGCGCGGCTTTGGGATTTTTTTTTTTTAAAAAGTTGTTCACACGTCAAGGGCTAATTCTGTTTCCGATGATAAAAACCCATCTGTTTCCACCGAAAAAGCTTTCAGGGGATCGTTTGCAACAGCTTGGCACCATTTTTGAGTGAATTGCAGAATGTCAGATTTTTGCTGAAATTGTGACCGCGCGGCTTAGGGATTTTTTCAAAAAAAAGTTGTTCAGACGTCAAGCGCTAATTCTGTTTCCGATGATAAAAACCCATATGTTTGCATTGAAAAACCTTTCAGGGGATCGTTTGCAACAGCTTGGAACCATTTTTGAGTGAATTGCAGAACGTCAGATTTTTTCTGAAATTGTGACCGCGCGGCTTAGGGATTTTTTTTTTAAAAAGTTGTTCAGACATCGAGGGCTAATTCTGTTACCGATCATAAAAACCCATTTGTTTCCACAGAAAAACCTTTCAGGGGATCCTTTGCAACAGCTTGGAACCATTTTTGAGTGAATCCCAGAACGTCAGATTTTTGCTGAAATTGTGACCGCGCGGCTTAGGGATTTTTTCAAAAAAAAGGTGTTCAGACGTCGAGGGCTAATTCTGTTTTCGATGATAAAAACCCATCTGTTTCCACCGAAAAAGCTTTCAGTGGATCGTTTGCAACAGCTTGGCACCATTTTTGAGTGAATTGCAGAACGTCCGATTTTTTCTGAAATTGTGACCGCACGGCTTAGGGATTTTTCCCAAAAAAAGTTGTTCAGACGTCGAGGGCTAATTCTGTTTCCGATGATAAAAACCCATCTGTTTCCACCGAAAAAGCTTTCAGGGGATCGTTTGCAACAGCTTGGCACCATTTTTGAGTGAATTGCAGAACGTCAGATTTTTGCTGAAATTCTGACCGCGCGGCTTAGGGATTTTTTCAAATAAAAAGTTTTTCAGACGACGAGGGCTAATTCTGTTTCCGATGATAAAAACCCATCTGTTTCCACCGAAAAACCTTTCAGGGGATCGTTTGCAACAGCTTGGCACCATTTTTGAGCGAATTGCAGAACGTCAGATTTTTTCTGAAATTCTGACCGCGCGGCTTAGGGATTTTTTCAAATAAAAGTTGTTCAGATGTCGAGGGCTAATTCTGTTTCCCATGATAAAAACTCACCTGTTTCCACCGAAAAAGCTTTCAGGGGATCGTGTGCAACAGCTTGGCACCATTTTTGAGTGAATTGCAGAATGTCAGATTTTTGCTGAAATTGTGACCGCGCGGCTTTGGGATTTTTTTTTTTTAAAAAGTTGTTCACACGTCAAGGGCTAATTCTGTTTCCGATGATAAAAACCCATCTGTTTCCACCGAAAAAGCTTTCAGGGGATCGTTTGCAACAGCTTGGCACCATTTTTGAGTGAATTGCAGAATGTCAGATTTTTGCTGAAATTGTGACCGCGCGGCTTAGGGATTTTTTCAAAAAAAAGTTGTTCAGACGTCAAGCGCTAATTCTGTTTCCGATGATAAAAACCCATATGTTTGCATTGAAAAACCTTTCAGGGGATCGTTTGCAACAGCTTGGAACCATTTTTGAGTGAATTGCAGAACGTCAGATTTTTTCTGAAATTGTGACCGCGCGGCTTAGGGATTTTTTTTTAAAAAAGTTGTTCAGACATCGAGGGCTAATTCTGTTACCGATCATAAAAACCCATTTGTTTCCACAGAAAAACCTTTCAGGGGATCGTTTGCAACAGTTTGGCACCATTTTTGAGTGAATTGCAGAACGTCAGAGTTTTGCTGAAATTGTGACCGCGAGGCTTAGGGATTTTTTCAAAAAAAAGGTGTTCAGACGTCGAGGGCTAATTCTGTTTTCGATGATAAAAACCCATCTGTTTCCACCGAAAAAGCTTTCAGTGGATCGTTTGCAACAGCTTGGCACCATTTTTGAGTGAATTGCAGAACGTCAGATTTTTTTCTGAAATTGTGACCGCGCGGCTTAGGGATTTTTTCAAAAAAAAGTTGTTCAGACGTCGAGGGCTAATTCTGTTTCCGATGATAAAAACCCATCTGTTTCCACCGAAAAACCTTTCAGGGGATCGTTTGCAACAGCTTGGCACCATTTTTGAGTGAATTGCAGAATGTCGGATTTTTGCTGAAATTGTGACCACGCGGCTTAGGGATTTTTTCAAAAAAAAGTCGTTCAGACGTCGAGGGCTAATTCTGTTTCCGATGATAAAAACCCATCTGTATCTACCAAAAAAGCTTTCAGGGGATCGTTTGCAACAGCTTGGAACTATTTTTGAGTGAATTGCAGAACGTCACATTTTTTCTGAAATTGTGACCGCGCGGCTTAGGGATTTTTTCAAAAAAAAGGTGTTCAGACGTCGAGGGCTAATTCTGTTTTCGATGATAAAAACCCATCTGTTTCCACCGAAAAAGCTTTCAGTGGATCGTTTGCAACAGCTTGGCACCATTTTTGAGTGAATTGCAGAACGTCAGATTTTTTCTGAAATTGTGACCGCGCGGCTTAGGGATTTTTCCCAAAAAAAGTTGTTCAGACGTCGAGGGCTAATTCTGTTTCCGATGATAAAAACCCATCTGTTTCCACCGAAAAAGCTTTCAGGGGATCGTTTGCAACAGCTTGGCAACATTTTTGAGTGAATTGCAGAACGTCAGATTTTTGCTGAAATTGTGACCGCGCGGCTGAGGGATTTTTTCAAAAAAAAGCTGTTCGGACGTCAAGGGCTAATTCTGTTTTCGATGATAAAAACCCATCTGTTTCCACCGAAAAAGCTTTCAGGGGATCGTTTGCAACAGCTTGGCACCATTTTTGAGTGAATTGCAGAATGTCAGATTTTTGCTGAAATTGTGACCGCGCGGCTTAGGGATTTTTTCAAAAAAAAGTCGTTCAGACGTCGAGGGCTAATTCTGTTTCCGATGATAAAAACCCATCTGTATCTACCAAAAAAGCTTTCAGGGGATCGTTTGCAACAGCTTGGAACTATTTTTGAGTGAATTGCAGAACGTCACATTTTTTCTGAAATTGTGACCGCGCGGCTTAGGGATTTTTTCAAAAAAAAGGTGTTCAGACGTCGAGGGCTAATTCTGTTTCGGATGATAAAAACCGATCTGCTTCCACCGAAAAAACTTTCAGGGGATCGTTTGCAACAGTTTGGCACCATTTTTGAGTGAATTGCAGAACGTCAGATTTTTTCTGGAATTGTGACCGCGCGGCTTAGGGTTTTTTTTAAAAAAAAGTTGTTTAGACATCGAGGGCTAATTCTGTTTCCGATGATAAAAACCCATCTGTTTCCACCGAAAAACCTTTCAGGGGATCGTTTGCAACAGTTTGGCACCATTTTTGAGTGAATTGCAGAACGTCAGATTTTTTCTGAAATTGTGACCGCGCGGCTTAGGGAGTTTTAAAAAAAAAAGTTGTTCAGACGTCGAGCGCTAATTTTGTTTCCGATGATAAAAACCCATATGTTTGCATTGAAAAACCTTTCAGGGGATCGTTTGCAACAGCTTGGAACCATTTTTGAGTGAATTGCAGAACGTCAGATTTTTGCTGAAATTGTGACCGCGCAGCTTAAGGATTTTTTCAAAAAAAAGGTGTTCAGACGTCGAGGGCTAATTCTGTTTTCGATGATAAAAACCCATCTGTTTCCACCGAAAAAGCTTTCAGTGGATCGTTTGCAACAGCTTGGCACCATTTTTGAGTGAATTGCAGAACGTCAGATTTTTTCTGAAATTGTGACCGCGCGGCTTAGGGATTTTTCCCAAAAAAAGTTGTTCAGACGTCGAGGGCTAATTCTGTTTCCGATGATAAAAACCCATCTGTTTCCACCGAAAAAGCTTTCAGGGGATCGTTTGCAACAGCTTGGCAACATTTTTGAGTGAATTGCAGAACGTCAGATTTTTGCTGAAATTGTGACCGCGCGGCTGGATGTTTTCCAAAAAAAAGCTGTTCGGACGTCAAGGGCTATTTCTGTTTCCGATGATAAAAACCCATCTGTTTCCACCGAAAAAGCTTTCAGGGGATCGTTTGCAACAGTTTGGCACCATTTTTGAGTGAATTGCAGAACGTCAGATTTTTTCTGAAATTGTGACCGCGCGGCTTATGGATTTTTTCAAAAAAAAGTTGTTCAGACGTCGAGGGCTAATTCTGTTTCCGATGATAAAAACCCATCTGTTTCCACCGAAAAAGCTTTCAGGGGATCGTTTGCAACAGTTTGGCACCATTTTTGAGTGAATTGCAGAACGTCAGATTTTTGCTGAAATTGTGACCGCGCGGCTTAGGGATTTTTTCAAAAAAAAAGTTGTTCGGACGTCAAAGGCTAATTCTGTTTCCGATGATAAAAACCCATCTGTTTCCACCAAAAAACCTTTCAGGGGATCGTTTGCAACAGCTTGGCACCATTTTTGAGTGAATTGCAGAATGTCAGATTTTTTCTGAAATTGTGACCGCACGGCTTTGGGATTTTTTCAAATAAAAAGTCTTTCAGACGTCGAGGGCTAATTCTGTTTCCGATGATAAAAACCCATCTGTTTCCACCGAAAAACCTTTCAGGGGATCGTTTGCAACAGTTTGGCACCATTTTTGAGCGAATTGCAGAACGTCAGATTTTTTCTGAAATTGTGACCGCGCGGCTTAGGGATTTTTTCAAATAAAAGTTGTTCAGATGTCGACGGCTAATTCTGTTTCCGATGATAAAAACTCACCTGTTTCCACCGAAAAACCTTTCAGGGGATCGTTTGCAACAGCTTGGCACCATTTTTGAGTGAATTGCAGAATGTCAGATTTTTGCTGAAATTGTGACCGCGCGGCTTTGGGATTTTTTTTTTTAAAAAGTTGTTCAGACGTCGAGGGCTAATTCTGTTTCCGATGATAAAAACCCATCTGTTTCCACCGAAAAACCTTTCAGGGGATCGTTTGCAACAGCTTGGCACCATTTTTGAGTGAATTGCAGAATGTCAGATTTTTTCTGAAATTGTGACCGCGCGGCTTAGGGATTTTTTCAAAAAAAAGGTGTTCAGACGTCGAGGGCTAATTCTGTTTCCGATGAAAAAACCCATCTGTTTCCACCGAAAAAGCTTTCAGGGGATCCTTTGCAACAGTTTGGCACCATTTGTTTTTTATTTTTTTTTATAAGATATTTATTCCAAATTTCGAATTACAAAAAAAAAGAAAACCATACACAATTGAATAAACATACAACAAAAAAACCGACAATAAGAAAAACACAACAAAAGATATAAAAATACATTACAATAAAATGAAACAAAAATCAAATTAAACCTTTACATCCTTTTTTCCTTTTACTTATTTCCGTGACCTCCTCTCACCTCCCTGCTTTGTATTCTAGTTTAAATCATATTTCCAGCAAATCCTTCTAATCTTCTTTTCATTACTTATTTTAGCATTCAATAGCATAGTTAGTACTCCTCTATCCCATCAATTTCTACACTTCATTTTTACTTAGTCCATAATATCCTCTCAGCCTAAACGACCTAATGATCTTTTTCCAACCTCTTTCTAACATTCTTTTATGTTACAATATTTTTGAAGATATAATTCAATTTTTTTCCAGTCTTCTTCCATCGACCCTTCTCCCTGGTCTCGAATTCTGCCGGTCATCTCAGCCAGTTCCATATAGTCCATCACTTTCACCTGCCATTCTTCTCGGGTAGGCAATTCTTGTGTCTTCCAGTATTTCCCGATGAGTATTCTTGCTGCTGCTGTCGCATACATGAAAAAAGTTCTATCTTCCCTTCGCACCAATTGGCCGACCATGCCCAAGAGGAAGGCCTCTGGTTTCTTTAGAAAAGTATATTTCAATACCTTTTTTAATTCATTATATATCATTTCCCAGAAGGCCTTGATCTTTGGGCACGTCCACCAAAGGTGAAAAAAAGTACCTTCATTTTCTTTACATTTCCAACATTTATTATCGGGCAAATGATAGATTTTTGCTAGCTTGACTGGGGTTAAGTACCACCTATAAATCATTTTCATTGTATTTTCTCTTAAGGCATTACAAGCCGTAAATTTCATACCTGTGGTCCATAACCGTTCCCAGTCAGCAAACATAATATTATGTCCAAAATCTTGTGCCCATTTAATCATAACAGATTTAACCGTTTCATCCTGTGTATTCCATTTCAGCAGCAAGTTATACATTCTTGACAAATTCTTGATTTTAGGCTCTAACAATTCAGTTTCCAGTTTGGATTTTTCCTCCTGGAAACCAATCTTTTTATCTAGGTTAAAAGCCTCCCTTATTTGATAATAATGAAGCCAATCTCAAACTTTAGTTTTTAGTTTATCAAAGCTCTGCAGCGTTAATTTATCTCCAACTTGTTCTAGAATTTCACAGTATTTTGGCCAATTTGTCTCCATATTAGTTTTTTTCAAAGCCTTAGCCTCCATTGGTGACAGCCACCTTGGTGTTTTACTTTCCAACAAATCCTTATATCTCACCCAAACATTAAACAATGCTTTCCTGACAATGTGATTCTTAAAGGCCTTGTGCGCTTTAACCTTGTCATACCATAAATATGCATGCCATCCAAACACATTATCAAAACCTTCTAAGTCCAAAATGTCCATATTTTCAAGAAGTAGCCAATCTTTCAGCCAGCAAAATGCGGCTGATTCATAATAAAGTTTAAGATCTGGCAGGGCAAATCCACCTCTTTCCTTTGCATCTGTTAATATTTTAAATTTTATTCTAGGCTTTTTGCCCTGCCAGATAAATTTAGAAATATCTCTTTGCCACCTCTTGAAGCAGTCCATTTTGTCCACAATTTGCAATGTTTGAAACAAAAACAACATTCTAGGCAATTCATTCATCTTTATCGCAGCAATTCGGCCCAACAATGATAACTTCAATTTTGACCATATTTCCAAATCCTTCTTTACTTCTACCCAACATTTTTCATAGTTATCTTTAAACAAATTCACATTTTTAGCAGTCATATGCACCCCTAAATATTTCACTTTATTGACTAATGTTAATCCTGTCTCCTTCTGAAACCTCTCTTTCTCAATCTCTGTAAGATTTTTCTCTAATACCTTAGTTTTCATCTTGTTCAATTTAAAACCTGCTACTTGGCCAAATTCTTGAATTAATTGCAATACTCTTTTTGTACTGGATTCTGGCTCCTGTAGTGTCAAAACTAAGTCATCAGCAAAAGCTTTCAGTTTGTACTGTTTAGCTCCGAGTTGTATACCTTTAACCAATTGGTCTTTCCTAATCATATTGAGCAAAACCTCCAGGACCGATATAAAAAGCAATGGGGAGATTGGGCAACCCTGTCTTGTTCCTTTCTCTATCTTAAATTCTTCTGTAATTACATTATTTACAATCAGCTTAGCTTTTTGTTCTGAATAAATTGCACCTATACCGTTTTCAAAACTTTGGCCTACCCCCACCCCCTGCAGATTTTTCTTCATAAAATTCCAAGAAATATTGTCAAAGGCTTTCTCCGCATCCACAAATATTAGAACAGCTTTAGTATTAATATTAACTTGCAATTTTTCTAAAATATTAATGATATTCCTCGTATTATCTGACAGATGTCTCCCCGGGAGAAAGCCCGCTTGATCTTTATGAATTTCTTTCACCAATACATTTTTTAATCTTTTAGCCATAATTTCCGCAAAAATTTTGTAATCCACATTAAGTAGGGATATGGGACGGTAGTTCTTCAACTGTGTCTTTTCCACTTCTGTTTTTGGTATAAGTGTGATGTATGCTTCTTTCCACGACTCGGGTGCTTTCCTCCCCGTAGTATTTCATTGCAAACTTCTTTCAAAGGTTGCATTAACCATTCTTTCAAAGATTTATAGTACTTTGCAGTTAAACCATCTGGCCCTGGAGATTTACCCAATTTCATATTCTGGATGGCTCCTTCCACCTCTTGGTCAGATATTATAGAATTTAATATTAATTTACTCTCTTGAGATACTTTTTGTAATCCATTAATTTTCAAAAACCGATCAATGTCTAATTCTTTCTGAGTCTCCTGCGTATATAGCTGTTTAAAATAATTCTGAAAGCACTTTCGGATCTCTCCAGGATTCTGTATATTCTTCCCTTCTACTACCAAATCCGTAATCGTATTCAGCTTTTGTCTTTTTTTCATTTGCCAGGCCAATAATTTCCCACACTTATTTGCCGATTCAAATGTCTTTTGTTTCATCTGTTTGATCTTCCATTCTATTTCCTGATTCATCAGTTTCATATATTGTACTTGGTATAACTTTATCTCTTTTAGGATCTCCTGTGAGTTTGGTTTCGCCCTCAGTTTTTTTTCTCCCTCCTTAATTTTCTCTAAAAAAATTTCTCTCTTCTCATTTGGTGTCTTTTCCTAATTGCATTTTGTTGTATCAAAAATCCTCTCATCACCGCTTTACTAGCATCCCAGATCACTCTTTTCTCGGTCGTAGTATTCATATTTATCTCAAAGTAATCTCTCAAATTTTTCTGGGCCTTCTTGACAATTTCCTCATTCCTAAGCAAGGAGTCATTCATCCTCCATCTGAAAGCTCCAATTGGCATTAGTGTCATTTCAATCTTTACTGGATTATGATCAGAGCAAATTTTCGGGCAAATCACGGCTTTTTTTATCTTAGGGGCCAGTCCCCTGGTTACCCAGATTTGGTCTATTCTTGTCCATGTCATTTTTGCTTCAGAGAAGAAGGTTCCTTCTCTTTCCAAGGGGTTCTTTATTCTCCAAATGTCCACAAGATCCATATTGTCAGTCATTTCAAAAAATGTCTTTGGTAATCTTCCATCTTTCGTCACCGTTTGTCTTTGGGCTTTATCCATATTTGTAGACACTACTCCATTCATATCTCCCATCAAAATAATGTTGTAATCCAAATACTCCAATAGGGTTTCATGCAATTTTTTAAAGAATTCTGATTTTCCCTCATTTGGTGCGTAGACACCTAATATTAAAAACTTTTGGCCGTGAAACTGAATTTTAATTGCTATATATCTTCCTTGATCATCTTTAAATATAAATTTTGGTGACAGGCTTTCCTTTGTGTAGAGTACTACTCCTCTTTTTTTCACATTGTCCGATGAAATAAATTCTTCTCCCAATCTTTTATTTATCAAAATTTTCCGATGTAGCCTTGTCACATGCGTTTCTTGTAAGCAAATCAAGTCCAAATGTTCTTTTTTTAATGTATGGAATACTCTCCCCCTTTTTGCCGATGAATTTAAGCCATTAATATTCCAACTTAATACTTGCAGTGTCATTTTGTACTTACTCTCCTTCTCCTCCAACAGCCCCAAGAAGTTTGTCTATGTCTGTCGGTGGCGTTGGTTTCGCTTTTTTTTGCAGGCTCTTATCCGGTACAGCAGGATCTTTTCCCAATCCTTTCTGTAGATCTTCTTCGTATGCGCTCAAAAACTTGTTCTTTCCTCCACTGATCTTATCTTAGTCTTTCTTCCTTTAAAACTAAAGGATAGACCTTGAGGGAATTCCCACCTGAAAAGTATCTTGTTTTTTCTCAGCAAGGCCACCAAGTCTCCAAAGTCTTGTCTTAAATCCAAAAGATGTTTCGGTATGTCTTTAAAAATTTCCACTTTTGATTGCAGAATTGTCAAGGGTTTCTCGTAGTGCAGGCCCAAAATTTTGTCCCTCTCTTCTTTGGATCAGAGGGTAATCAAACAGTCCCTTATTTTAATCTTTCTTCCTCCTTTCCCCAATCTGAAGGCCCTCACAATCTTAAAATCCTCTTGTTTCAAGTCCGATTTCCAAAATTCCGCAAATTCTTGTGTCAGAAAATCTATCAAGGTGCCTTTCTCCAACTCAGGAACAGCTCTGATTCTTAGATTAGCTTGTTTGTCTCTAAGGTCAATCATAGACAGCGTCAGCTTATGTTCTGCAATCTCTTTCTGTAGGTCTGGTACCTTCTCAGTTTCCAGTTGCCCCAATTTAAATTCCACAGCAGCAGTTTTTTCCTGTATAGACTTTGAGTCTTGCAATAGTCTCTGAATAGATTCTGTGTTGCTGTTTACCTTTTTCCCCAAATTATCTAATGTTTCTGTATTTAAGTCAATTTTTTTATTTGCAATGTCCACTTTCTGGTTCGTCTCCTCAACCTTTTTATTGGTCTCCTCAACCTTTGTACTAAGTTGTTGTAAAGTTTCATTGATCTTGGCCAGGGCATTGGCTAGAATTTCCTCAGACATTCCACTAAACTTAGCTTGTGTTACTGTCGTGGGCAAGCCAGCAGATGATTGCCTTCGATGCCCCCAAGGTTTTCCAGATCTCAAGACTGATGGGTCTAATTTCTCACGGCCATCTGCCATAGCAATGTGAAGGTCAAATTTTTTCCCCCCAAATGTGCTGTTCCTGTTTACAAGTGGAAAATTCCTTTACTGTAATTTCAGGGAGTCCCACTAGGTGGACACTGTTGCCACCATCCAGACTAGTTACTTTCCTTCTTGAGTAACAGGAAAGGAAGGGAAAGAGAAACTAAGTATAAACAAAGAAGAAAAATCCAAAATGTATATTTCCAATTTTCCCCAGCGAGATTGGCCACAGTATATCCACCTTACAGTCAGCAGTTAACACTGACAGATTTTGACAGCTGAGACGTCTCACTAACGAATCGCTCTTTAAATCTTTCTACAGTCCGGAAGAAACAAACCCTTTTCCTATTTTGTCCCTCAGAAGGGTAGATTCAACAAAATTTCCAGGTCAGGAAAAAACTTTTTTTTCAGGTCAATTTCCCACGTTTAGCTTAAAGTCTCTATGCTTTACACTGTTTACAAGGCAGTGGAGCGGACTTCCTGTTTGCACTTCCCACCGCAGTAGCCAATTTTAACGTTGTTTTGTTAATAAAACCTTTCCGATTTTAATCCAATTTTAGTCCAGTATCCAAACCTTAAGTCCAATTTCTCCTACTCACGATCGAATTTCAGTCCGAATGTTCCAGGAATAAATCAGCGCTCTCCAGCAACGGCAGCACGGCTTCGCTCCGCGAAAGCAGCGATCCACTCATAGCACCGCGCTTCTCCCCCGCTCCGTTCCGAAGCCTCAAAAAAAGGCTTCCTCGCGAGTTGGGGGGTGCTCAATGGTGCCCGCCGAGTCTCCACGTTCGCAGGCTTCAGCGCCTGCGATTTCTAAGGGTCCCCGCTTCGTCGCAGCGCACAGGACCCGATTTTCACGGAGCCGATCCCCTCCAGCTGAAGGGAATTTTGCCCGTTGCTAATGGCGCTGACCGGAAGTCTGTTAGGGATTTTTTCAAAAAAAAGGTGTTCAGGCGTCGAGGGCTAATTCTGTTTCCGATGATAAAAACCCATCTGTTTCCACCAAAAAAGCTTTCAGAGGATCGTTTGCAACAGTTTGGCACCATTTTTGAGTGAATTGCAGAACGTCAGATTTTTGCTGAAATTGTGACCGCGCGGCTCAGGGATTTTTTCAAAAAAAAGTTTTTCAGATGTCGAGGGCT
Organism: Podarcis pityusensis; assembly: GCF_964106645.2. Classification (NCBI taxonomy): domain Eukaryota; kingdom Metazoa; phylum Chordata; class Lepidosauria; order Squamata; family Lacertidae; genus Podarcis; species Podarcis pityusensis. The sequence continues at coordinate 95,204,599 of NC_138027.1, read as the reverse complement.
AATTCTGTTTCCGATGATAAAAACCCATCTGTTTCCACCGAAAAAGCTTTCAGGGGATCGTTTGCAACAGCTTGGCACCATTTTTGAGTGAATTGCAGAACGTCAGATTTTTGCTGAAATTGTGACCGCGCGGCTTAGGGATTTTTTCAAAAAAATGTTGTTCAGACGTCGAGGGCTAATTCTGTTTCCGATGATAAAAACCCATTGGTATATAGTAAACACAGCATGGGGGAGCAGTGGGCATGAGCATACTAAGTCCACTGCGTACTGTTATTCTCATGACCCTCTAAAAGCAGAGCCTTCTGTACTCGGAAGTGGGTTGTTTCTTCTGGAAGATGTCCGAGGCAGAACATATTATGGCTGTCTCCACAGCTAGGAGGAGTTGGAGCATTGCTAAGTTTGCTATAACCAGGACATTGTAGACTATGAAATGAGTGGCACCTAAATGGGAGAATTCTATCCAAACGACACCTCTCCACCAATATGAGAAAGAGAAAACCCATTGTTAATTATCTCAAGACACCATTTTGGGCTTTCATACCAAAAGGCTACTCCAAAAAAGTTTGCTGACTGAAACAAACCCCCCCAAAAAAGAAATGCATCTTCACCAATAATCTCCTCCAACTGGGCCAACTAGGGTGGCCAAAAGGCAAAAGAGGACAAACACCTAACTTCTTTAATAGTTGTGTAGAATATAGAATTTCAGCAGGTGCATGAACCTGCCTTCTTTTTCAACTGGCCACCCTGGGGCCAACACTAAAAAGGCAGCTGCACCATTCAGAATCAATTCCTGCCTACATTTAGCTCCCCAATCCATATATAATGAATTACATTTATCGCACCTTTTGCATATAACATGCAAAGCAGCTAGCAACAACCCTAAAAATACAACTGAACTTAAAAAAAATAAACTGAAGCAGATTGTTTCATGCGTGCGCGCACACACACACACACACACACACACGCACACACACACACCCCACACTCCTTGCATGACAGGGCTAGCCCAGGCAACACTGTCTGCAGCTGTGTTGCCTAGTGACAGAAAGTTCTGTCACATACTGCGACTTAGTAAATGGTGGTCCGGGAGTAGCCATTCTGGGGCTCTCGTTACACTACAACTCCTATCATTCCTGATTAAAGGGCTACGCTGCCTGGCGTTGATGGGAACTGAAGTCCAACAAAATCTGAAGGGCAGCACATTGCCTATCCCTAATCCCTTCAAAAAGTAGGCTATTTAAGCTACAGTTTATTAGCTTTGTGCCTGTTTGTTTAGCAAAATGTATACCCCCATCCTTCCAATGTCGTGCTCAGGGCGGCTTGTAATAATTAAAAGCAATACAATCAAACAGCAATAGTAAGAGCAACATAAACCAACAAAACAAAGTTAGCAAACCCTCCAAGTGTCCCTATTTTCCAGGGATGTCCCTATTTAGAGAAGCTTTCCTGGTTTCTGATTTGATCCCGGAATGTCCCACTTTTCCTGAGGATGTCCCTATTTTCATTGGAGAAATGTTGGAGGGTTTGGAGTTATCCAACCCCCGAGCTGTCTGAAGGCAATCCTGTATAGGGAAGGCTTTTTTAAAAAAATGTTTAATGTTTAATTATGTTTTTTATGTGTGTTGGAAGCTGGCCAGAGTGACTGGGGCAACCCAGTAAGATGTGCGGGGTATAAATAGTAAAATCATCATTACGGAATGCGATGTCCCTATCTTCACCGAAGTAGTGTTGGAGGGTGTGAGTCGGGCAAGTTGTAAAATGATCACCACGAAAGCAGGACAGAATAAGAAAGATTTGTCCATGCAGTGAAAAGCAGTAGGAGGGATGGCAAAATGAATCTTACAGGCAAAGTATTCCATAATCTGGGTGGAGCTGAAGAGAAGATCTTTCTTCACTTCACCCAACAGTGCCTCAGCTATGGATGGGACTGGCAAAAGGCAGGACCAGGCTAGTTTGAGGAGAGAGTGCCCTTAGTTGGAAAGAGTTAAGCATTTATTTAACTCTTATTTATATAAATTAACCTTAAAATTGCTTGGCTTAGAATGGACCAGGTCTAAACTTTACTTAAGGTTTAAAGTTTGTGGCAGCGAAACAGTGGCATTGAGTCAATTCTCATGAATGTGGAATTCTGAAGGCAAATTTGCCCAATAACTTAAAATGATTGATTGTGTTGTGTCCTGGTGGGATGAACCAAATTAAAAGCTTCGTACATGATTTGACATTTTGTAGCCTTGTGTGGGGAGAGGGGGAGGAAGGTTTTCCCCTCCCCTTGGTTTTAGACATGGGGAAACCTATCGATTATCTTTTGGCCTTCTTCCTGATAAATGATAGGTTTCTCCCTTAACTAGATTACTAACTAGATTAGTGGCAAAATTTGCAATGGACAGGGAAGATCCATAGCAAATTTGTCTTAGCTGATGTTACTGATAGTTTTAAAAAAACAAAACATTCAAAATAATTGTACCATAGAAGGCATTTAGTTTTAAAAAAGTATAATAAAGAATTATGAAATTACAGATTTCTTAAAATCAATATAAATTGTACCATAGAAGGCATTTAGTTAAAAAAAAGTATAATACAGAATTATGAAATTACAGATTTCTTAAAATCAATATAAAAAACTTTCTTTTTTAAAAATGCAACTTTATATGACAGGTTTTGATAGATAGGTGATTGTTGGTTTTGTTTATGTCAGTGATTGCAATGTGATTTTTAGTTCTTATTTTCATTATATTTGGGAGTTAACAGATTGGCCATGTCTAATCATTGGGGATATAATTACACAAATATTATAATGGTCAATTGGCTGGGCAATAAACTTGAACAATGCGAATTACCACTGAAACAAAAGGATATGAAATATGTTCATAAAAATAGTGCGTATGGGAACATAAATGTTGTTTGTGAAAAACTAGCAATGAGTCACTCCCCTTTTAACAAGTTTCAGATGCTTTTATTAATAGCTGAACTTGCTGCATTAATATGGACCTCACACATCTTACAGCCTGTCTTGAATTTTAGCAAAATACTTCCCTGCCTCAAGATGAAGCTACAGCGTGAAATTTGTTGGGCTGAAGACCGACGTTTTCAATTGATTGATTGATTTCTCCCAATGATTACTTAATCCACAGGACTCTGGAAATTAGTTACAGATGTGTGCAACTCCAGTCCCCCAACTCCACTGGGGTTGTAATGTATACGCAAAGCTGAAGTTTACAACACAGTTTCAAATCTGCATTGGCAAACATGAAGTGACATGGCAAAGAGCAGACACAAGCGAAAGCCTGTGCTCAAGTTTGATAAAGCGTGTTCTCCCTAGCAGAGAGCACGTGTTGCGGTTGGGAACAGGCCACCCTCCAGTGACTAGGCAAATTTAGTTGAATCCCGACCATTTAAATGGTTAAACTGGGTTGCTGGGGTGTTTTGATTGTTGCCAATTCGGAGGAGGGGTCAGAGTCTATATATACAGGGGCCAGACGTTGGCACGGCCTCTTGGCCGTTTTGCATCGGATCACCCGCCCTCCCTCCCTTGTTTAAGGGAGGTATTGAAGGATTGCTTGACCTTGCTATGCCTGTCATGGGGTCGTTCGCCTTGGTGCGAGGGCCTGGTAGGAATTTTGCCATCTGGCTGATTGGCTGGTGCCATTTGGTTTTTGCCTACTGCGTAGCAAATCGTCACAACTTGTAAGGTTGGCGGTTAGGCATTGGTTAAATTGGTGCTTGGAGGGGTAAGTGCCTACCCCTCCAAATGATGCGAATGGGAATTCCGTTAAAGGAAATCCAGGGGCTTGCCATTCTTTCGTCCTTGTCCCCGGAGTCGGACTTGGGCCGTGCAAGCCCCACAGGAACATGAGGGTGAGAAGTAATGGTCTGGTGCCCAGCTTTATTTCTCACCCAATACTTGTTTCCCACGCTGGCTTCCGCTGGTGTCCGGAAGGCCAGCTCTGTCCCTGAGGGCAAGGACAGATAGTCATAACCAATGCCTAAGCAACCACTCACATTTTTGTATTTGAATAAAGTTGTGGCCAAAATTATGCCAAAAACCTTAAACAAAAATTGATGTGTGAAGTGTGAATTATTGGGGGGCTACTGTGACTCAACACGCAAGGGAGCATTGTAGGAATATAGGAATCTTATACAGAGTCAGATCATTGGTCTATTTACCTCACTTTTGTCTACACTGAGTGGCAAGATGTTCTGCAACTGAGCATTAGTAGACTTATTGACAACAGCAGGGCCTTTTTTGTCTGTGGACCAGAATTCAATCAAAAGTTTAAAATACTGTCTATAGAAACTAGTTTAGTCTATCTATCTATCTATCTATCTATCTATCTATCTAACTATATCTTAAACACTTCACTGTTCTGCAAGTTAAATGGAAATTATACAACTGTTTTCTTTACTTACTCACTACTGGACAGAAAATGAACATCTTCAGCATGATGTTCATTGCCCTGAACAATGATAGTACTTCATTGTTCTACTTCAGACAGCAGAAAGCAGACTCTCCAACATTTATCAGATGAAAACAGGGACACCTTGAGCCAACCACAACCTCTCTGCTGAACCTACCTCACAGGGTTGTTGTAAAGAAAATAACTGTACAGGCCTTTAACAGATAAGTGGAATGAAATGAGGTTTTAGCTGTAAGATGCCTTGAGTCCCTGTCAGGGGAAAACAATGGAAACTAAGAATGATTAGGAACATAGCAGACAGCAAAACCTATTTAACTCAGTGGGAGCTGGTTGAAGTTAAATCCTTCGAAGACAGAGGTCATTTGGCTGGGTTGAGACGATATGGGATGGGGGGGCAACTCCCATCTCTTGCGGGGGCACAATTAGTGCCAGCACCATCCGTTAAGAGTTTGGGTGTAATCTTCGACACCTCCCTTTCCATGGAGGCGCAGATTGCAGCTATAACAAAGGCGGCATTTTTTCATCTCCGCCAAGCTAAGCAGTTGGCTCCTTACCTCTCTCGCCCTGACCTAGCCACTGTGATCCTGTTATGTACTGAAGTTCTCACCCTGGGCCAGCAGGGGGATACTGTAGATAGTATTCACTCAGATAGTATGCAAATAAGGGATCGAAAGTGACGTTCAATGATTGGAAAATGGTTACTGTTGCGTTGTAGTGGAGCTCTATATAAGCAGGCTGGCTGAACCCTTCAGTTCAGTTCTGTTCTGGCCTGAGAATAAACAAGAGCTGTTTGAAGAATCACTGTGTCGTCTGATATGTTCACCCACAACTTGACAGATCCACGTGACGGTCACCTCCAGACTGGATTATTGTAACTCGCTCTACGTGGGGCTGCCCTTGAGACTGACCCAGAAACTCCAGCTGGTGCAGAATGCTGCGGCGAGACTCCTTACGGGGTCCTCACCTCGGGATCACATTCACCCGGTGCTATACCAGCTGCACTGGCTCCCAGTGGAGTACAGGTTCAGGTTTAAGGTGCTGGTTTTAACCTTCAAAGCCCTATACGGCCTAGGACCCTCATACCTATTGGATCGCCTCTCCTGGTATGTCCCATGGAGGACCTTACGGTCTTCAAACAAAAATATCTTTGAGATCCCGGGCCACAGGGAGGTTAGGCTGGCCTCAACCAGAGCCAGGGCTTTTTCGGCCGTGGCCCCGATCTGGTGGAATGCTCTGTCACAAGAGACCAGGGCCCTGCAGGACTTGACATCTTTCTGCAGGGCCTGCAAGACAGAGCTGTTTCACCAGGCCTTTGGCCAGAAATCCTTTGGTAATTCTTCACAGAACTCGAGCCCAATGGTTGCCATCAATTTGATTTGAACTGATTTTATAATGAATTGATTTTAGAATGCTGTATTATTTTACTGTTGTTAGCCACTCTGAGCCCAGCTTTGGCTGGGGAGGGCGGGATATAAATAATTTTTGTTGTTGTGTTGTTGTTGTTGTTGTTAGTGCTGAGTAAAAAAATGCTTAGGATTGCAGTGTAAGGCTGCCTAGTCTTTACCCACTTACCTGGGAGTCAGCTCCATTGAATACAATGGGACTAACTTCTGACTAGACAGTGGGTGGATCTACACACAGGGGAAAACCCTCCCTATAAATAAGTCAGAAATTAAATCGTTATAACAAAAGAAGAAAAAACCCTATGTAAAAATGCTATAGAATCTTTTCTGCTCTCTGGCGCCATCTGGTGTTGCATGTTTATAATGCATTCAAATCACTGTATTTTGACTAATGTAACTGAGTCCAGCGTCAGGCTCCATTTACAATAAAGGAATAAACACTCTCCACAATTAAATAATTTAAAGTGGATTGGTAACCTTTTCCTTTAAAAGTATACGACGGGCTTTGTATGCCAGTTTCACCATTTCCTTCATTTGGTGCAGGTATTCTTTTTTCCGTATAAACGGGACCCTAATTCTAGGACTGTCCGTGGAAAATCGGGCACTTTGGGGGTATGTGTTTTTTAGCACCTCAGTAAAGGCTTAAGTTTTAAAAATGCTTCTGTGAGTTGAATACTCTTGTGTCAAGTTGTATAAATGCTCCAGTCAGGAGTTTTATCAATAATATGCATTCCATTCATATTATAATTCCAGCTTGTGTACAGAAACCTTAACACAGGAGATTTACTTCCATTGTTGTCATGCATATTTCAGAGCCTGCAGATGTTTAGAATACACAAGGTAATTCTCAAAGAGAAATTCCATGACAGGAAGTCAATAGTTACCTGACCACTTTGCAAAAGGTTATGTGTTCAAGCAGTGCTTTAGGGAATTGTTACAAACTGGGATGACATTATCAATGACTTCTCGCTACAAGGGAGATATTACTTCTGCTTTTCGGTTTGGAAGGAATCTTTCTGGGACTACGAAGTCTCAGAACACTTTCTTGCCCATCACTCATTCGTGGATGAAGCAGCAACTTATGACTTTGCCGCTGATCAAATTCCGTATTTCATATATTTAATAATAATTTTAAAACCTGCAGTTCTAAATACATTATAGTGGTTTATAAAACTAAATAAAGCAATAGAATGGTAATGTACCTAAAACCCAAATATAACCAAACACACACACAGTCAGACCAAGACATTTTGCAACCCACCCGTAATTCTACATACAGAAATCACCTGGACTTCACCATCCCCCAGTGTCCCTGAGGGCATCAGACCAGCTTAAGAGGTGCAGGTCAAACTTCATGGCACACACAAAATCTCCATTGTCTAACCGAGAAAAATGGGGGGAGCAGGGAAGGATCATCTGAGGGGACCATAACTGCTGCCTTCTACACAAACACCACCAGCTGAGGTAACCACCTCACTCTGTCTAATGGTAGAGCCACCCTTAATATTACACAGCAAAATTATTATTATTATTATTATTATTATTAGCTGAAGGGCAGGTAAGAACTACTACATATATATGGGGAACGCAACTGCCAATGTAGCATGCAGTCAGGATCAGAGGAACCACTTCCCCCTTCACACTTTGCCTGAGATTTTCTCTTCTGAAAACTTCACGGAAAACCAGCTGGACAACTTCGTAAGTCCTCAGTGGCCTTTCAACTCTCCCTGTCAGCAAGGGCGACTGCTGTAGGCACTCTGCCGATGTTCACGATGGTTTCCAACTCTCAAACTTCCCCAGAACAATTTGGAAAGGTGAATTAGTTTCTGGACCCAATTAGAGTGCTGGTTTTGACCTATGGAGCCTTAAATGGCTCAGGACTGCAATACCTCAAGGACCGCCCCTCCCCATATGAACCTACCCAGACCCTGAGATCATCCTCCGAGACCCTTTTTTGTGTGTCTTCTCCATGCGAGTCCCAGAGGGCAGCAACATGAGAATGGGCCTTTTCTGCAATGGTTCCCCTTTGGGGAATGCACTCCCCAGGGAGGCTTGCCTGGCACCTTCCCTATAGACATTCTTTAAAACATTCCTCTTCAACCAGGCCTTTGGCTGATTAACAACCTATATGCTTCCCATATGTACCGTCTTTCCCCGAAAGTAAGACATCCCCCGAAAATAAGACCTACTTCCAGTTTTTGAATTCCCAATGCGATTCCTCCACCCCCTTTAATACTGTTTGGAATGCAGGTAACCGAAAAGGCTGTGGGCATATTCAAGTGTGAGGTAATGTAATTGCACTGCAAAGCAGAACTACTTGTGAAAACACGTTGTGTGAAGTTCCTTGTGAAAACACTCATTGAGCAGTATTTGCATTCCCTTTAAACTTCTCTTGCACCATTTATGTTCATTACTGTTCTGTACTAAGTTTGGATCCTAGAACAATAGGCAGGTAGTGTTATATACTAAAGTTCTCACCCTGGGCCAGCAGGGGGATACTGTAGATAGTTATGCAAATGAAGGATTGAAAGTGACGTTCAGTGATTGGATAGTTTGTATGCAAATGAAGGATCGAAAGTAACGTTCAGTGATTGGATAGTTTTAGAAAATGGCAACAGTTACATTGTTCTGGAGCTCTATATACCGGTAAGCAGGCTGACTGAGCTCCTCAGTTAGTTCTGTTCCAGCTTACAAATAAAGAGCTGCTTTGGAAGAATCGCTGTGTCGTCTGATATGTTCGCCCACAACTTAACAGGTAGGATCCTAGAATGAAACAACTGATTGGCTTGCAGGAAAAGACCAATCAGGCTCTAGGAGGAAGTTAATCAGCCTGTTAGGCTGGTAGGATCGTAGAATGCAACAACTGATTGGCCTGCAGGAGAAGACCAATCAGGCTCCAGGAGGGAAGCAGAATCAGCCAATCAGACGGGACTCATTGTGTAAATAATGTATATAAAAGCCTGAGGTTTGGGGGGAGATTCAATCACTGTTTTACAAGCTGCAGTAAAGAGCATGAAATCACTACAGGACTCTGAGTATATTTCACTGGCAATGAAGGTGGGATTTGAGCCCCCTCGTGCGGACTCCCAGTATATTTCAATTACTAAGGTGGAGGAGAAGGCGGAGGAAAGGCATTTTGTAATGCTAACAAGTATTATGGTCAATGCTGGTTTTGCATCTGCATTATAAAATAAAACTAGAGTGGCTGTGAGGCTCATGGATTTAAACGGCTGGGGGAGGGGGTGACATCATTTAGTACCCTCAGTACCTTTGCCCAATGAGAGGTATTGTTTTTTGCTTGTACAACAACAGGCCTAGGTTGGAACAACAATGCCAGACAAGCCAACCGCTGATTCCAGTAAAGCGAGAGGGAATCAGAACATCAACTGCAAAAAAGAGCCTGAAGAATGATGTGATAATCTTTGTTAACTTCCACAATACAGCGGTACCTCGGGTTAAGTACTTAATTCGTTCCAGAGGTCCGTTCTTAACCTGAAACTGTTCTTAACCTGAAGCACCACTTTAGCTAATGGGGCTTCCCACTGCCACCGCACCACCAGAGCACAGTTTCTGTTCTCATCCTGAAGTAAAGTTCTTAACCTGAAGCACTATTTCTGGGTTAGCGGAGTCTGTAACCTGAAGCGTATGTAACCTGAGGTACCACTGTAACTGCATTTGGCTTGGTGAACAAATAATAATCATTTTGTCTGATGAATGACAGCAGCAAAGCAGATAAAGAGCCATGAAAATGCACTGAAAGTGCACTACTGTGAGTGTTTACTCAGGAGTAAGCCTCACTGGACCATAAAGAAGGCTGATCGCCAAAGAATTTATGCTTTTGAATTATGGTGTTGGAGGAGACTCTTGAGAGTCCCATGGACTGCAGGAAGATCAAACCTATCCATTCTGAAGGAAATCAACCCTGAGTGCTCACTGGAAGGACAGATCGTGAAGCTGAGGCTCCAATACTTTGGCCACCTCACGAGAAGAGAAGACTCCCTGGAAAGATGGAGGGCACAAGGAGAAGGGGACAACAGAGGACGAGATGGTTGGATAATGTTCTCGAAGCTATCAGCATGAGTTTGACCAAACTGTGGGAGGCAGTGGAAGACAGGAGTGCCTGGCGTGCTCTGGTCTACGGGGTCACGAAGAGTCGGACACGACTAAATGACTAAACAACAACAACAAAGCCTCACTGTATTAAATAGAGCTTACTCCCAGGTTGGTGAACATAGGATTGCAACTCTAGATTTTTCTTCCTTGTCCTAACATAAAATGTATCATTTCTAGAACAATTCCACCCATTTATTATCCTTCCTCATTTCTGGAAACCTCAGGGTGGGGTACATGGATGCATCACCCACCCACCCATTTTATCTTCACAAGGTAAGGTAAATTAAGCTGAGAAATGGTGATTGGTCCAGGACCACTGGTAAGGTGGTTTGAACCTGGGTCTCCCCCAGGGTCCCAGACTCCAACCACCACACCACAAATGGAGGACAAGTTATGTAGAACATCTACAAGGAATTAATTTTCTCTCCCTTTTAATGCCTAAAAGATAAAGGCGAAAAGAAATGGATATAATCCAGTGAAATAGGAAGATTAGATTGGGTTAGCAAATGAATTTGGTTGCTTTTTTAAACCTACACATAGCAAACAAGGCCTCAAAGAAGAACAGAATGATAAGTTGGGCATCATCACTCGGTGTAGGTTTCAGTAGGCATCATAAAGTATGAAAAATAGAAAGCAGTGCTATTGGTCAAATCTAGGAGAGTGCTTAATGGGGAGTGGAAAAGAGAGAAAAACAAACCACAATGGCCAGTTATTTTAGCGCGTATTACATGTTGAGGATTTATTCCACAGAGAGAGAGAGGATAAAGGCTTCTTTGGCAAGAGTGAGTTACAGAAACATAGAGAAAGGTGCGATGTAAATTGAGCATCATAAGGGGAAATGCAGCTATTATAGTGAGTCAAAAGCAATGGATAAAACCTGGCAATATGACCATTTTCTGGGTTCGCTGGAAGCATTTATCATGTGGAATGGTAGGGAAGCTTCCTTTTGCTTAAATGAAAATTAAATCTGCCATTTGCCACAATGTAAATGCTGCTTCAGCAGAGCTCATCGGATTGCCATTAATGTGCTATTCAGAATAGCGACATCATTTATGATCACATTTTCTAAATGAGCCTTGCATTCTGCTTTTGGAGACTTTCAGACTCTCGTTTTCTTTTTATTTGCTGCCCAATTCTAGGCACCCCTAACTGGGAAGGAAGGCCTGCTAAGTTCAACAGGACTGGCTCCAAAGCAATGAGTATAGGATGGGAGTCTCAGGATATGTATACATGTCACAGTGCATTTTTTGTTTAATTTCAACTTTTCTTCCTTGTCCTGGTGCATTACGTTGTGTACACATTACTCCAGCTACAGTGTAATCCTGTAGTTTCTTGGGAAATACTGCTGACTGATGTGGTTTCCATCTAATTTGAAAACATAAGCTGCCACTCCAGCCAGAAAAGCATCTCTAGAGGGTTGGGTCTGTTGTAATACATAGTTACTTACACTTGCATGCACAAAACAGTTAACCCAGGCATGGGCAAACTCGGCCCTCCAGATGTTTTGGGACTACAACTCCCATCATCCCTAGCTAACAGGACCAGGGGGCAGGGATGGTGGGAATTGTAGTCCCAAAACATCTGGAGGACTGAGTTTGCCCAGGCCTGGGTTAACCTGATCCCAGAGCTCAGGTTGCAAGTGGGTGTGGCTTAGCAGGCTCTCAGCAGACTTGGCTCCCTTCCCCTTCTCAGTTTTTTACCTTCCTGCTGCCTGGAGCAAGCAAGAAGCCATGTGGCCACGGCTCCCTTCAAAGTGAACTGAATCTTTCTAAAATGAGATTTTAAAGCCTGCATCTTAACCCGAAGGTTGCATGTTCCTTTTGTAGAGAAACCAAGTAATTTGCCTTTTAAAGCCATTTGGAACTTTTTTCATCTTCATTTTACTGCCAACAAATAGAGATTGGTTTGCTTTTACTTCTGAAACTCTGAGTAAAAAACTTCACTTATTACTTTTGCAAAGCTAAGTGTCTGTGATTTACTCTAGCCTAAGTATTTTCATAGGGAATACTTGTTTAATAGCGGATGAGGGCGGATTCAGATCTAACAAAATGCTAATATGCTTGGAGCAATCATGGTTAACTCTGCTACTAGAGAGTAAGAGATCTATTTTCTAACCTCTCTCTCTAACAGGAGCCCTTCCTGGGCGATGTAGGATGGGACAGGAAGCTTTCTGGGAGAGGGGAGAATTATTCAAAAGTGAACAGACCGCAGCCCAATTGGGGTGAGTCTCCCTTTCCCTTGCAGCCACCCGTGCCCCATCTCACGCTGTTCTGGAGGGGCCCTTCCTTCAGTTAACTTATATTAGATCCAAGGCAATGTCTGATTATTATTATCTGTGGTCTTTGCATGAATGCCAATATTTTTATGCTAGAAACAGTTCTGTTGAACTGCTAGAATAAACATTAACCATTCCCTGTCACACAGGCACATTTTCTTCCCCTTCAGGGTTTTCATAAAGTACCACAAACTCATGTCCGGGAGACATTATTCACACCAGTGTGTCCCACAGAATAATGTCAGACTGATTTTCATAATGGGTGCATGCAATCTACTGTGCTGCCACCCTCCAAATCATCTGGAACGCTGTGGGAGTTCTTTTGCCCCCGGCACAGAACTGTGAAATCCAAGTAGAAATAATTGCATTGCCTCCTCATGCCTATAATTTCTAGATGAATTTCTGCATTTTTTTCAGAAATACATTTGTCTGCTTAGATTCCTTGATTAGAATAAGGACACCTGAGCAGTGCAACTGTGTGTTTGTAGGAGGGCATCCTTTTGCAGATGGGGATGAATATGTTCTGTTAAATAAAAAGTAAGTGTAAAACTCTGCTGAAATTTAAGATAGTCAAAAGAACGCATCCTCCTATTAGCAATATGAAATGCTGGACAGAGTTTCTGAACCGTAATGATGATGATGATGACGATAATAATAATAATAATAATAATAATAATAATAATAGAATCTGCAGTTTCTTCTTATGGCAAAATTTCCTGCTTCAGACACTTGCCTGATCCCAATTGACACAGCCGCGGTGAAGGAAAGAGTCAAACGTGCAAAGAACTTTCATCAGCCTAGAAATATGAATATCGGTCACGCTGCCATGTAATTATCTGTGGGCTGTTTTCCCCCCAAGGTTTTTTTTAATGCAAATTATAGCTTTAATGCTTTAATGCTTTAATGCTTCATGATGAAATAATAAAAGAAATGCACCTTGATAGTATGAAGGAGTCTGGAGATGTTCTGCAACGCAGATGGAGCCTTAAGTTATTAATACATAGCAGTGGGTGGAGAGTTGCCACCTCTGAACCTGAAGTCCAGGCATCGGCCTTTAAATCTGGGAGAGAGCCCTGCCTGAAACCCCATCAGTATGGACAGAAGTGAGTCAGATGAACCAATGGGAGTGACTTGGTATAAAGGCAGCTTCCTTGGTTCTTACCTGTTGCCCGAACATGGGTCAGGGCTACTGGCCCTGGGTGGGAACTATTGTTTGGGGAGGGGTCGTAGCTCAGTGGTAGAATATCTGTGTGCTGGTCCCGGGGGGTTACCGTGCAGCGTGGTCCGAGTCCTAGGTTCCTATTGAAGGGAACAGGCAGTAGCCCCTGTTTTTCTTCTTAAATTGGCTTGTGATACAGTGACCTGTGTCACTGGGCACAGGTGGCACTGTGGTCTAAACTACTGAGCCTCTTGCGCTTGCTGATCAGAAGGTCAGTGGTTCAAATCCCTGCAACGGGGTGGGCTCCTGTTGCTCTGTCCCAGCTCCTGCCAACCTAGCAGTTCGAAAGCATGCCAGTGCAAGTAGATAAATAGGTACCACTGCGGTGGGAAGGAAATGGTGTTTCCATGCACTCTGGTTTCCGTCACGGTGTTTTGTTGCAACAGAAGTGTTTTAGTCATGCTGGCCACGACCCGGAAAGCTGTCTGTGGACAAATGCTGGCTCCCTCAGCCTGAAAGTGAATGAGCGCTGCAACCCCATAGTCACCTTTGACTGGACTTAACTATCCAGGGGTCCTTTACAATTTACCTTTTATAGTGACCTGAGATATTCTTACTGCTGTTACTATAATTGTGATTATGTTGCTTATATTTGAAATGGTTTAATATTGTTTCAGTTGTCATGAACCTTGATGGGAGAATATTGTGTTTTGAAGAGCAGGGAATAATGTCAACTATAAGAACAATGTAACAATGGTTTGAATTCATTAAGTCGTTTTCATTTGATTCTAGCACTAACAGATTTATCCAGCTTGCATGGTAGTCAGCTAAAATGCCATGATAACAGGGCGTTCAAATAAACAGAAGGACTATTTACATAAGATTACACTTTGGGCACTAAGCAACACATTTAAATAATTATTGATATTAGATGAGATTTTCACTGTATCTCAGAAAAGCCCAAATTACTGTGTTGTTAAATGCATGAACGAAGAAATTAAATTTTCCATAATTTTGTTAGGCGGTGTGTCAAAATGCTACAGCAAATAACAAGATGAGTTAATCATTTTTACTTAATAGCTATTTTCTATCGTTTTAAAAAGGAAAGATTTGCTATTTTTGCAACAAAAACATGCTTCTTTGGATGTATCTGTTTTTGTAATTTAAAATATAAAGCTGTAAGATCTGCATAATTACCCATTCAACGTGTGCCTTTTAATTCATACCATTTAGCTGAGTAAATTCTTTGCTGAGACCCAGGAGCAATTATGTGAATCAAAGGAACTTTTAAGCTGTGATCCTAAGCATGTCAAGTGGAAGGAAATTTCACTGAAAACTATGGAATGTTTTCTTCAGACAGTCTCCCTAAGAAATTGATGAAATTTACATACAGAAAGAGGTTTATACACCCATACTGGCTAAAGGTAAAGGGACCGCTGACCGTTAGGTCCAGTCGAGGACGACTCTGGGGTTGCGGCGCTCATCTTGCTTTACTAGCCAAGGGAGCTGGCGTACAGCTTCCCGCCTACTATAGGTTAAATCAGCCTCATATAACCTGCTTGTTTGAGTCTAATTAATGCATGAAGGGGTTAATGCCATAGAGTAAGGTATCCTGCCAAGGCTTAGCCTATGCCACTTCCTCTCAGCTTGGGAGGAAATAAGTTTCCTCAATTTACATGGGAACTTTGGTGCGTGAGGAGCTTTGAACTGCTCCCTCCCGACACATGAGTTTAACTAGCCTCTTTTGCTATAGACAAGAATGAAGTCTGAAACTAATGTTTTCCTATACCAATAGTTTAGGAACTTTTACCATTTTGCAACCAAGCTATGCCTCTGCAACTTTTTCTGACTGCTGTATGGAAAGGCACATGACCCTGACCTTCGGAGAGTTTGTAAGTAAACCATTTTATAACTTACCAAGTATGTAACTACCAAACTTTTAGAAGACATCTAAAGGCAGCCCTGTTTAGGGAAGCTTTTAATGTTTAATAGGTTATTGTATTTTAGTGTTTTGCTGGAAGTCGCCCAGAGTGGCTGGGGAAACCCAGCCAGATGGGCGGGGTATAAATGAATTATTATTATTATTATTATTATTATTATTTGTGGCCTTTTTCTGTGCTAAGAAAAGTGGGAAATTTTCGAAAGAGATGTTAAAGTGGGATACTTTAGAATTCACTGGAGCAGGCATATTTTAAAGGTTTTACAGTTGTTAGGGGAAACAGGCCTCTTGTGGGGGGAGAACCTCAGTTAGCTATGTATTTTTATGTATTTTTATTGATGGGGGGGGGGCAGCTGCTACAACCAGGGAACAGGAGGCAAACAATGGAGAAAGATGGGGCCCACCAACCGTTTCACTGATAGCTCCTCCTTTGGGCTCCATCTATCCAAGCCATAAAGGTAGTCATTGCAATTGCACTGACAGTGAGAAAAAGCAACAGCATACCAGGCTTTTAAGATGAGGAGGCAATATTTCAGCAACAATATCGTCTGGAGTTTCCGATCACTGAGTCAATGAATGAATGTCACTTTTGGAAGAGACAGCTTGTGTGGAATCAGCCAGAGATTTCTCTCCTGCTTCTTCTGACCTTGGTGTTCTGTGCAAAAGTGCCTTTGGGACTGGAGGCCCTTTCTTGGACTTGGGATCTTAGCAAATGCCCAACCTCACAACTCACCAGAGCCAGCCCTGCTATCTAATAACCAGTAGATGGAGGAAATGAAAAGTGTTTCGGTGGTGCAGTTGCAGACATATACCAAAGTGCAGTGGGATAGTTTGAGAAGAGGTAGAAACTTCAGCTAAGGAGAAAGTTTTCTTCCCCAGTGTAAGTCAGGCCTGGCCTTCACAACATAAAACTGATTGCAGACTTGCACACATGGTTATTTGTATAAAAAAAATGCATGTAGGATCATGCCAGCTTCACCACATTTGCACTGATTCTCCCCTTTCTGGATTCAGAAGTGTATGACAGAGTTGACACCAGTTTTTCCAGGCAGCTGTGTGATTTGCCTGCATCTGAGAGCGCTACCAGTCTGTTGCTATTTTGGGGTGGAACTCAATCACATCCTGGCAAATTGTGCAATTAAAGTTTTGTGGGGGCAGGTTGCAAGCAATTTTCACACAATTTTTTTTATCTTTTGCAAGCATGTTCCCATTGTGGAATGCATTTTTCTATGTTGCTTTTCAACTGATATATTCACTTTTATGCAGCTTCCCCTAATAAGATTCCTTATTGTTTGATTGGAGAACTGCATTGCAAAATTCAGAGAAGGATTGCTGTGTTTTGGTTCTGATGCTATTTCAGGCAGTGATAACTGGGTAGTTTGCCTTCCAACGAGAACTGAATCAAATTCCTCCCTCAACCGTAGTGGCAGAGAGATGTGTAGGGTGAGGAGAAAATTATGAAGTATCGCAGAAAAATATGAATAAGGGCACAGAAAGAGGAAGGGTTGAGCATATTACACTGATCCTGGCCCAACTGCGCTGGCTACCAATTAGTTTCCAGGCCCAATTCAAAGTGCTGGTTTGGACCTAAAAGGTAAAGGTAAAGGTACCCCTGCCCGTACGGGCCAGTCTTGACAGACTCTAGGGTTGTGCGCTCATCTCACTCTAGAGGCCGGGAGCCAGCGCTGTCCGCAGACACTTCCGGGTCACGTGGCCAGTGTGACGAACCTGCTCTGGCGAACTGGCACCGGAGCAGCAGACGGAAACGCCGTTTACCTTCCCACTATAAAGCGGTACCTATTTATCTACTTGCACTTAAGGGTGCTTTCAAACTGCTAGGTGGGCAGGAGCTGGGACCGAACGACGGGAGCTCACCCCACCGCGGGGATTCGAACCGCCGACCATGCGATCGGCAAGTCCTAGGCGCTGAGGTTTTACCCACAGCGCCACCCGCGTCCCTTGGTTTGGACCTATAAAGCCTTAAATGGCTCAGGACCGCAATACCTCAAGAACCGCCTCTTTTCATATGAACCTACCCGGACCCTGGAATCATCTTCTGAGGCCCTTCTTCATGTGCCGCCTCCTCGAGAGACCTGGAGGGTGGCAACACGAGAACGGGGCCTTCTCTGCAGTGGCTCCCCGTCTGTGGAATGCTCTCCCCAGGGAAGTTCGTCTGGCGCCTTCATGATGCACCTTTAGGCTCCAGGCAAAAACATTCCTTTTTAACCGGGCCTTTGGTTGATCCGATTTACATCCTATTCCCCTTTAAAATGTTTTTTTTTGGGGGGGGAGGGCTATTAGGTTGTTGTTTTTATTTTTATTACGTATTTTGTGGTTTTATATGTTGATTTTATTCTGTGAACTGCCCTGAGACCCCCGGGTATAGGGCGGTATATAAATTCAAATAATAATAATAAATAAATAAATAAATAATGGGGAATTGAGAATGAGAATGCAAAGAAACCTGTGAGTAGGGGGAAAGGAATGGTTAACTGAGAGGAAGGTGAAGAGAGAGACAAATGAGGCTTGACTGTTACAAACAAAGAAAGGTGGCAGATTTTGATTAACACAAACAGATTTTAAGCAACTTTGAATTTGCTAAAATGATGTTGTGATTTTAAACAGCCCCACTAGGGCTGGCCCAATTCCACACACCCCCAATTATTCTCTAGGTACTGTTACTTGCTCATCCAGCCATTTGCATGATGGCTTGCAAGTCTTTGGCTGGCTGAACGAAAGCTTGAGCATGACAGAGTCTCTCGTAATGGGATTCTATGAGTTGAAGCCAAATGAATCAAATAATAGTTCTTATAAACAGTGTGCGTGTTGGAACTATCGACCCAAACACTTTTGCTCTTTCCCACCCAGAACTAAGTACTGTATCACCACGGTTAGAGGCGGAATTCAGAGTCCGTAAGCGCACAGATTCACTTCCAGCAAATGTGTGTCAAACCTGTTCAGGGGTACCTGATGTCGTTGTCAGGAGGTAGGATGTGTGTTGTAGAGTACTTTAGCTAAAATGCTGGAGATATTTGGGCTTCCCACCCACCCTCTTTCCAGCTACTCAGTCAGGAGATGGATATAAAATATATACTTGAAAAACTCTACCCATTCATTACAGTGACCTCAATCTCTTTGCAAGCACTTCAGTGGGCGGAGAGGGAACCCTATTTGGGATGCAAAGGTAGTAAAAACATGTATCTCTTGTTTCAGTTTTGCATTTAAGATGAAATTTAAACATTCTCTAAGGACTCTTCCACACTTGTCTTATGCCTAGAAATCACAGGTCCAAGCAGTTTTCCATTTGCCCCACCATTTTCCCTGGTAAAGCCCCTCTCTTCAGCACAAACATCAATCTGCTGAAAACCCAGTTGCCATTTGCTCCAATTCAGCAGTAAAGATGAGTTTTCCCTGGGGGGAAGGAGCAGGACAAACGGAAATCCTAAAGACATCAATGACTGTTTCCCAACATACTCCTTGAGATACAACATGGACCGGTCTCATTCCATTCAAAATTTAGGTGCCTGAATGAGAGACCACCAGGGAACCATATCTATATTATATGCTGCTTTGGGCTCCAGTGATGGTACTCAATGATACGGAGTACCACCACCTCTTTTTATGCCGCCATTGGTAGCCATTTTGTGCTGGTACCTGCAACACCTTTATCAAGACAGGAGTACCAGCACCTAATTTATTACCCCTAAAAAAAGCACAGGTTACTGGTATGTTTGTTAGCTGTCTTCCAAGAAGACATTCCAAAAAGGGAAGTATAAATCCTTAAAACAAAAATAATGAAATTGCCAAAAATAGATGCCACAGCCAGCAGGTTCAGTGGTTCAGCTGCATCAGAGTGAGGAACGAATAAATGCCTTAAGAGCTATTGGCACATCATGGTGCTTTTCCTCCAGGTATGCCTCCCCAGTTCATAAAGTACTCTCCTTCTTTGTTTGTTTTTAAATGTTATTTTGACAGCATTGAGCCTTAGTTATTTTCTGCCTGCTCCTCACTTACTAATAATGCTATAAAGTTCTATTGATTTTAATCTTTCAACTTCCTTTGTTTTATTGAAAGCCACCCTGAATGTTCTAGAATGTTCTAGACAAATGAAATAAAAAGCTTTCCTTGTATCATTTCTGAAAGGAGTGCTACCAACACTTACCTCTCCTCACGTTTCAGGCAGCATGGAATCCACGTTTGGCTTAGTTAGGTGCCAAGAACTTTGCTGCTACTGAACATGCACATGACGTGCTAGACTGAAGCAGATGGCCCTTATTCCTGACATTATCTAGAGAGAGCTTGATATTAGCAAAACCTTTCCCCAACGATCCATTGAACAGATACAGTTTTGAAAGCCAGAAATTGCAACATTATTCTCCCCAGTCGTTGCTTTGCAAGCCGCTGCCAATGGGCCCCCATGTCTATTGGCCACCAGTCGTTCTAGTAATCTGCTTCTCCCCATTCCCTTCCTGACTTAAAACTCTGCGAAGTTTCCTCAGTGCCACTTTTCTGGTTAGCTCCTTGGGAGGGGCCACACCTTAGTGGCAGACACGCTGCGTAGCATGTCAGGTTTAATCCTGAGCATCTCCAGGCATTATGGCTCCTGAGGTAAACCACAAAATGGCGCCCTCCTCCATCAGGGAAGGAGGAGTAAGTGAAGATCTACACTGGGAATGGAGGTGGGTACAAGCCACCTTACTCAACAGATGAAGTGGGAATCGAAGTCCCTCACAGGGTGCGGAGGGAATGACCCTCACACTGGGTGGGTGCAGAGCCTAGAAGACCCCAGAGGCCAGCCATTTCCTGGGGTGGGAGAAGACCAGCAGCGCCTCCTGTTCCCCGAAAGGCCACTGTAGAGGCGATGGAGATGGAAATCCAGACTCCACCTGCGGCTATCACTGCCACTGCGTTCCTTGGAGGCTGGCCCTGCTGATCCTGCTGCCTGAGGCGGTTGACTCACCTTGCCTCATGAGTGGGCCAGCCCTGTTTCCAGGGAGGGCTGGGAAAGACCTTCATGAGGGGTTCGGAAACCCTGAAGTTGATGTGTAAGCATTATTGAGACTGACTGAATCCTATATTCCTACACTTGGGTCCAACAAACTAGGCAAGGATATTTGTACTGGAATAACTGGCGAGGGATCAGGTGTGTTCCTGTCTGTGGCATTTTGCCTTTTTATTTCTATTTTTTCTTGAAGGACTGTTTGAGTAGGCAGAAAAGCAGAATGGCTGCACTGTTACGGACCTCCTCCTTACCACAGGAACCAGCTTGCATGGGACAGTACTATTGCAATGTAAAGCCATTGGCAGCAGGTGGCAGCCATCCTATAAGCTAAGTAACCAACCAGATGACTTTAATTTCCGTCTAACAAAGGGAGGGGTGTGTTAGCTGACTTAAAAGAAGAGAGAGGTGTGAATTTCTATTTTGGAGAACAAACCGTTTCGCATGTAGGTGACCCATACTGCTTTCTTGGAATGAAACCACAATGATCTCAAGTAGACTTACATCTATGGACACATACAGTATAGGATCACACGTAGGCTATGAATGGCGTATACTGAGGAAGGCAGAGCAAAAAGCGTATCTGTAAATAGAGTAGCAGACTTTTGACCAGGCAGCTTATGGATAGTAACAATACAACCAGTCACAATCAGTGTTCAAAACTCCCATTGTTTTAGGCACATTTTGCGACAGGGAATTTCATTAGCCCGATCAGTTTCTGAGCTCTGGGGGCAGTACTGCGCCTAAGATTTCAGATTAAAATTGCAGAGTGGAAGGAAAGGAGGACCTTTTTCTGCCTCCCCACTTCCAGCTACTCTCTGAAGACTGGAGAAGAGACCCTCTTAAGAATATTAGTGGGGTGGGCAGGGGAAGGACTAGACCATGTGGGAAATGAGCATAATATTTTAGCTGCAGTTCATTCATTTTCAGCTTTGTATTCTTCGTTAATTAAAAAAGCGTGCCTAGACATTCCCTTGTTGCGCCCATAACCTTGGTTTAAGGTGCCATTTAGCTCCTAGCTTTCATATCTCAGTTTCTAACACTGGTCACAATGGAGTTATTGCTATTACCAATAAAGGGGACTGCTGCAACAGAATGTTGCATTGTAGGTATCCTCCTGTTCAGGGTTCTAGCTGCCTGCCTCCATTCCCCATATCTCCTGGGTTTCCCCCCTCCCCATTAACCTTGCTCAGTTTTCAATTTGCTGGGTTGGTATTGAGGTCCCCCCTTAGCGTCCTGCCCCCCAAAGTTTGTTGTTGTTGGCAGATGCTGCTGCTGCTGCAAACCTCAGGGTTTTCCCAACCCCGGTGATGCTGCCCTCTTGGGTGTGGAAGATGCCTTTTTGCTGACACCCAGAAAAAATGTATTTAGGGTTGCTTCCTTTATTCAGCACAATCCCACAGATGGCAGAAGTAAATGTCACTGTTTTGGGGGCATCTTGCTAGCAGTGGTTATGGGACTGCAGCCTACGGCCACCTCAGCATATTTTAAGCCCTATGATACTACTTTAAACAGTCATGACTTCCCCCAAAGAATTTTGGGATCTGTAGTTTGTTAAGGGTGCTGAGAGTTGCTCAAAAACCCATATTTCCCTCCCAGAGCTCTAATTCCCAGAGGTCCCTGTGAAGAAAGATTGTTAAACCACCCTGGGAATCTTAGCTCTGGGAGGGGAATAGGGGTCTGTTAGCAACTCTTAGCATGCTTAACAAACTACAGCTCCTAGGATTCTTTCAGGGAAGCTATACAGTAAATGTTTAAAGTAGTACATTAGTGCTTGACATGCATGGTGTGAATGTAGCCTAAGTTTCATGAAAGCTCTGGAGGGTGGTTCTCAGGTTTAAATGCTCTGCTTACTCCGCAATACAGAGAAATCGGAGAATTGCATAATATTACGGTGAAGAATGTGAATAAGTTTGATTAAAATTGCAGTTCACCAAGATCTGGAGTGCCAAAGGTTTCCCACAGCAGCCATATACTAATTTATTTTTTTACATTTGTAGCATTAAAAAGAATGACATCTGCATTTTAAAATCATACAGAAATGTCAGCATATTATGCTAACACCTTTATTTTTAGGGTATTTAACTGACCTGGATGGTGCCAAAATATATTTTTATCAGGCCATCTTGTGTTATGTTACTTCCCAAGGCTGGTTGCCATGAAACGACAATGATTTCTCTTAAACAAAAATAAACCTACAGTAACAGTGTGTTATTAAGGAGAGAAATATCACCAGATCAGTCACAGGCACCTTCCTGTTGCATCCTGCTCTGCTGTGTCAAACATCTTCAGCCTAGTTGCAGTGCTCACATATTGCACAATCCCTTCCGTTTATTTCACAATAGTAGCCCTGGGAATCTCTCATCCGTGTTGGTGGGTTTCAGAGGATTGTCAGGGAGAAGGATGGAGCTGTGTAGATCTCCTACAGTAAAAGTTGCTGGCACCAATATTCATGGCATATTTTGTACGTTTGTGTTAGTAAGGAGTTATGGAAATCAGCTATGCCTCTTCACACCTATGTTTCAAGAATTAATCATGATTCTGTTACAAAACCAGCACTTAACAGACATGGGCAAAGGCTGAGTCATATGATCCTTCAACATTCTTCTGGTAAAATATTGTTGTGAAATCAACATCCATGTGGTAAAGTTGCAAATGCTGTTGTTCTTTTCCAGGATGTGTCTTGCTCAGGGCTTTTTTGCCCCCCCCAGGGGGAACTCACAGGAACTCAGTTCCAGCACCTCTCAGGTAGGCTCCATTGCCATTCTAAGAGAACGAGGGAGGTGTTCATGGTGAGTTCTGGCACCTCTTTTTCTAGAAAAATAGCACTGCTTATAGGTAAAGTAGGGGTTCTAGCTTATTTATCCAGTTTATTTAATTGCTGTGAGCCTAGAATGTTATGTACTGAAGTTCTCACTCTGGGCCAGCAGGGGGATACTGTAGATACTTATGCAAATAAGGGATCGAAAGTGACGTTCAGTGATTGGATAGTTTTAGAAAGTTGTTACAGTTACGCTGTACTGGAGTTCTATATAAGCAGGCTGACTGAACCCTTCAGTTCAGTTCTGTCCTGGCCGGTGAGTAAACAAGAGCTGTTTGAAGAATCGCTGTGTCGTCTGATATGTTCACCCACAGCTTAACATAGAACCCTTGGTTGGTAGTTATTCTAGACTCATTATGCAAAGTACAACATGATGATGCTTTATGCTGTGTGGCCACAGTAAGAACAGGGTGGTCTTCTAATCCATTTCCCAATATTTGTCAGGATGAGAGCACAGGCCTCAGATCAGCACTGCTAAGTTCAAGCAGTTTCGCAGGACTTGAATTTAGCTTACACACAGGCTACTTTGTCACCTTAATTTCAGGGACACAGAAAATAGGCACAAATGTACAACCTGAAAAACCATCTAGGATGCTCATTATTTATATTGCATTGCATCAATCTAAATTTCTGCGCCAGCTCCTTCCAGAAAATTTAGCAATTAATAAATAGTTCCTGGTTTACCGCAGGAGCGTCTCGGGTTCAGCTGCTTTTCCAACAGCAACACTCACCTAATTAACTCACACACCCATTTAAAAATGTTGAGAACATCAAAAGCAGTTCTTGTAGACATATTCAGTTGTGTTTATGCTTTAATAACAACTTCCTATCTTTGGAGCTCAAATCAGAGTGTCAGCAATGGCAAATCTTTAACGAAAGTGTTTGTGAACATTGTTTATATTCAGCATGTTCCAGACCCTCCAGGTGTTCCTATTTTCCTAAATCAGTGTTCCTAAATCAGGGACATCCCTGATTTAGAGAAGCCGTCCCGGTTTCTGATTTGATCCCAGAATGTCCCACTTTTCCTTAGGATGTCCCTATTTTCATTGGAAAAATGCTGGAGGGTATGGAGTTATCCGGCCCCCAAGTGGTCTGAAGGCAATCTTGTATAGGGAAGGTTTTTAAAAATGTTTAATGTTTTATTATGTTTTTATATATGTTGGAAGCCACTCAGAGTGGCTGGGGCAACCCAGTAAGATGTGTGGGGTATACCGTATTTTTCGTTCTATAAGACGCACCAGACCACAAGACGCACCTAGCTTTTGGAGGAGGAAAACAAGAAAAAAAATATTCTGAATTTCAGAAGCCAGAATAGTAAGAGGGATCGCTGCGCAGTGAAAACAGCAATCCCTCTTGCTGTTCTGGCTTCTGGGATAGCTGCGCAGCCTGCATTCACTCCATAAGACGCACACACATTTCCCCTTACTTTTTAGGAGGGGGAAAAGTGAGTCTTATAGGGCAAAAAATACGGTAAATAGTAAAATTATCATTATGGAATGGGACGTCCCTATTTTCATAGGAGAAATGTTGGAGGGGATGATGTTCAAACTCCTTTGACTTTCAGAATATCTGAATTATGGTTGTAAAACAAATTTTGATGACCAAACTTAACAGCCCTCACTGTAATTAATTCTCAGCCCCTCAAATTTGAATGGCTGGATTATGTGTTCATTAATGCTAATAAATTTCAGAGTTTCGCTTTCCAAATTTGAGTCTTGTATTTGAAATTCATTTTAAAACCATTGCAGATCTGTCGAACAATTCATTTCTACTAACTGCAGTTGTTGAAATTGTAGTTCTAGATATCTGGGTCTCATTCACATGAGTCTAATGTGGATTTGAAGCTGCATGTCCCCTGATTTTTTTGGGGGGGCATCATCCACATGATATTCACCCCAACCAACTGGCAGCCCACAGTTTTTCCAATGGTAACCTTGGATGTTCCTGATCAGCAGAGAATCTGAAAATGGGAAATAAATCCAATATACATGTTACCCGATTGTGAATGCACTGGAGTCCCTTGTTTGAGCAAGTTCTGGTGACGTTTTTGTGATGCAAGCTCTGCCAGCCATTAGGAAAGCATGCAGGCTCCTGGTATTTTTAGAAAAATATGCTCTTTTACACAGGTACATGAGGCAAGGAAGGGGAAGGGGAGGAAAAGAAAGAGCTTTTCATGCCAGTGACTCCAAATCATTGCCTGATTGGGAGTGACACACTTTTCTTTCTTATTCTTACTATAGTTTTTGTGCAAATCTGGAATATTATAAACCTTTATTTTTTTGCTTTATTTTTGAAGTTATGTGTGCCAGAACAGGTAAAGAAATACTTTTGCACATGTGCACAACAGACTTCAGGTTTCCTGGCTTGGAGCAATGCACTCGTAATGTATTATACGCATACTATGATGTACTGTTTTACTGCAGTTTTGTGCAAATCTGCAAACGTCGTATTTCAAAAATTAAAAGATGCTTGCCACAGAAACAACTCGCAAGCATGCCTATAATGGTACCCACGATTCCTTGCTGAAGTCTGACTCCATAGGTATTAAGACAAACACATGTCATTCATTCAGAGTTGCTGTCCCAAAATGCCAAAAGGCAACTGCGTTTATATACACAGTATGTAATTTACATGCCATCCATATCATCTCTATTCAAAATGCTTCTCTGTCTGGATAGGTTCTAAATTTTTAATCACAGAATTGTAATGTGTAAGAATATCCGCTCAGAGAAATAATACCCATTGATGTACTCTGAGGTAACGTTCAATGGCATGCCACACAATCTAAGTTTTTGTTTGCTTTTATGAACAGAGTTCAGAAATATAATGCCTCCCCCGTCCCCCTCTGCCCAATTAATCTCATCTTGACGCTACTTGATCTAGTGACATGCCAGTGAATTAATTTATTTGATATTACAAAGTAAATACGGGAGAAAGCCTAGAGCATCAGGGAGAATAAGTGTCTGTGATTTCGTCTTTGTGCAAAATATGCACAGGGAAGAGAAAAACAGAAATACGCAGGGAGATTCCAGATGGCCTGTTTATTGAGCATTCTTCTTGATTTGTTTCTGGGGAGATCAGATAATAATGGCTGTTTAATGAACATTTATCCTGATTTGTTTGTGGGGAGGTTATATGACATTCTGCCAAAGCAAGTGTTATTCCACATTTTCCAGTGCCTGTCCCCATCACCTTCCTTCCTGCAAGTAGCCCGATCTTCTGGGAAAGTGAGGTAGTTACGGAAGATCTCCCGATCACCCTGAATTTGCTGATATGTGATTGAATCACACCTGAAAATAGTAACAGTATGGAAGCTGCCACAGATTGTGCTCTCCTTGCATTTCAGAAAACAGGTTCACCTCGGAGCAGATGAGTTAAGCAGCTACTTTATTTTTTGAAAAAGACCCCCTTACAGTATGGTTTCCAAGCACCTTTCCACTGTGTGCAAGAGGTACTAGAGTAAGGAACTCAAACTCTTATGGCAATGCTTGTCCATTTGGTGGGAGAGGAATATACCATATGATGGTGTACACAGTCCTTACACATGGTTTGTCCTCCTCCCCTTATTTGTCCACTACCCAAAACCATCCTAATGATGGATAGATCATGTGAATGAGGCACACAAGTGCAGGTATATACACATCCAATCAGGTGACTAGGAGAGCATCCACAGCATACCTTTAAAACACTCTTATGCCACTTCAACAGTCATGGCTGCCCCCCCCCCCACCAATAATTCTGGGAGCTGTGGTTCGCAAAGGATGCTGGGAATAAGCAGCTCTATGTGAGGACTCCTAACAACACTCTGCACCCTTGACTTCTGTGTCCAGGGCAGCTGTCTACCAGCTCCATCTAGTATTCCGGCTGAGACCCTACCTGCCTGCAGACTGTCTCTCCAGAGTGGTGCATGCTCTGGTTATCTATCACTTGGACTACTGCAATGCGCTCTATGTGGGGCTACCTTTGAAGGTGACTTGGAAGCTACAACTAATCCAGAATGCGGCAGCTAGACTAGTGACTGGGAGTGGCTGCTGGGACCATATAACACCAGTCCTAAAGGATCTTCATTGGTTCCCAGTGCGCTTCTGAGCACAATTCAAAGTGTTGGTGAGGACCTTTAAAGCCCAGTATACCTGAAGGAGCGTCTCCACTCCCATCACTCAGCCTGGAGACTGAGGTCCTCCTCCGAGGGTCTTCTGCTGGTTCCCTCACTATGAGAAGTGAGGTTACAGGAAGCCAGGCAAAGGGCCTTCTCGGTAGTGGGGCCTTCCCTGTGGAACGCTCTCCTGTCAGATGTCAAGGAGATAAAGAACTGCACAACTTTTAGAAGACATCTGAAGGCAGCCCTGTATCAGGAAGCTTTTGATGTTTGATGCTTTGATGTTTTGATATATGTTTTAAGCTGCCCAGAGTGGCTGTGGAAACCCAGCCAGATGGGCAGGGTATAAATAATAAAATTAGTAGTAGTAGTAGTAGTAGTAGTAGTAGTAGACTACAGTTACTAGGCTCCTTTGGGGGCAGCCATAACTGGTATAAGAGGGCTTTAAACAAATGGTATGGCTTTGACCCTCTTCTACTTGTGGGGAGGATAGCATAATGGCTTTTTCAACAATGGCACTCCACCACATGGGATGTCAACAGTATGTGAACCATCCCTCAGATACAGTAATACTTTTTCATTTCTCATCTATTTGCTCTTTATGAATTTCTCTCTCTTTTTTTTTTTTTAAAGCAATTTATTAGGTTTTACAATAGAAATAAACATAATAAGCAATATAACATTGATCTTAACATATTTTCACATTTTCTTTGGACTTCCTCACATCTCCCGCTCCCACTTTCATCGTTGTAACGTTTTGTCAGCAATTTATCATCTTATTTAAATTCTTATATCCCTTCTATATTTCATAATCTTATAATTCTCAGAAGGAGCTAAATTTCACAGTCTTACTTGTTTTCTTAAAAACTTCTAAATTTAGTGGTGCTCAGTTATTTTGATCTAGCATCTTATTTAGCATTCACTCAAATTACAATACTTTTGTAAATAGTTCTTAAATTTCTTCCAGTCCTCCTCAATCCTCTCTTCTCCCAGGTCACGGATTCTGCCGGTCATTTCAGCCAGTTCCATATAGTCTATCAGTTGTATCTGCCATTCTTCCAGTGTGGGTAGATCTTGAGTTTTCCAGTGTTTTGCGAGAAGTATCCTTGCTGCTGTTGTTGCATACATAAAAAATGTCTGGTCCTTCTTTACCACCCCTTGGCCGACAATACCCAAAAGGAAAGCCTCTGGTTTCTTAGTGAAGGTATATTTAAATACCTTTTTCAGTTCATTATAAATCATTTCCCAGAACGCCTTCACTTTAGGGCAAGTCCACCAGAGGTGAAAGAACGTTCCCTTACACTCTTTGCATTTCCAACACTTATTATCAGACAGGTGGTAAATTTTGGCAAGTTTGACTGGGGTCATATACCATCTATAAATCATTTTCATTACATTTTCTTTCAGAGCGTTACATGCAGTAAATTTCAATCCATTACTCCACAACCTCTCCCAGTCCTCAAACATGATATTATGCCCAATGTCCTGTGCCCACCTTATCATAGCCGATTTAACCGTTTCGTCTTGTGTATTCCATTTCAACAGCAAGTTATACATCCTTGAAAGTACCTTAATCTTTGGTTCTAACAATTCTGTCTCTAATTTCGATTTCTCCACCTGGAACCCTAGTTTCTTATCATTTTTAAAAACTTCTTTAATCTGAGCGTAATGTAACCAATCTCGCACTTTGTCTTTCATTTTCTCCAAACTCTGCAATTTCCAATTGTCTCCATCCTTTTCTAGTATTTCCCAATATTTTGGCCATTTAGCCTCCATATTGGGTCTTTTTCGGGCCTTGGCTTCCAAAGGTGAAAGCCACCTTGGAGTTTTATTTTCCAGCAATGAATTTCTCTCTCTCCTCAACATGGGACTCTGGTGCTCCTATAACTAAAAGCAGATGGGGCGTACATACTTTCTCAATTGTCTGTCTCACAAGGAGATATCCTACAAAATATGGCACAGCTGCCAAGCTTAGGGCTTTCCTTGTGGAGAATATATTCTTTTACAGACTCAAGAATTGGAAAGATAGAAAAAGGCAACATCGGGGTCACTTTCTGTCAGAAGCACGGCTCCCTTGACAAATGATTATGTTCCAAAGAGATTCATAAATGGTGACTCCCCCTCCCCTCGGATGAAATGCCGAAGCCAAAATCTACTTTCATTGCCTAGGGATATGCAGGCAGAGTGACAGAGCACACATCGTTCCCCAAATAGAAGCGAACACTGAAGAACTCGTCTCTAGTGGAGAAGCCCCCTTTTCCCAAGGAAAGGATTGTAAAGGTTTCAGCATTAATGGTTTCTAGCCCTTAAGAAAATATCACCGTTTTCTGTCTCTTTGTGTTTAATGGGACTTACTCCCATGTAAGTGGGTACAGGATTGCAGCCTTGGCAGTGGAGGGTTCTTGTGTCTTTTAACAGCTGTCCGGCAGGACAAAACTTAACAGGTTAAGCCTTTTCTAGTATGCAGATACAATTATGGGAAAACCTTTAGCTTTTTCACATTCTGTCTGTATTACATCTGTGACCTCTGATCTATTTTTGGGTCCCCTACACCGCCTGCAATAGTCGGCAGAAATCTGCACACGTCACAAACAGATGCAAATCTCTTTCCTCTTTTGTGAGCAGGTTGGAAGTCACAGTGTACTGGGCCCAGAAAGTCCTGTTGGCACCCCTGGGAGCAGCAGATGGTGGAAAAGTTGGCAAGTCCTTCTCTTGTACAACCAGTTGAACAAGCTGTGGTGCCCTCAGAGAGAAGGGAAAGGGCCTCGCCTCAAGTTTTATCAATGATCTGCAGTAGTGAAGACGGGGGGTTGATTTAGGAACATCGTAGAGGTAGCATTTGAGGGCTGTCAGTTTCAAATGCCCTTTCTAGAGCTGGACTTTTAACTCTGGCAGACACTATACCAAGTGCAGCCTCAGCCAATAGCTAATGTAATTGCTGTGTATTTAAAGATGCCATTTAATTCACTGTTCTCCAGTACAAACACACTTTGGCTCGATTCTGTCATCTTCATCAGAACTGTCTGTGTATCACTCAAGCAAGGCAAATACTAATAATAATAATGCTATTTAGAAGCGGGGGAAAGCAGAGCAGAAACATCTGCCTTGGTTATGAAAAGAGTTGCCAAGCCCATGTATTCAGCTTTTAATAGCTGGGTGTTTCGGGCCCTTGAGAACAATATCAAGTGTATCATTAGAGCTACAAAGGCTGGTTTTGTTACGAGGGCTTCATCTGAGTTGCCTAAACGGTTAATGAAAGAACAAGAAAATTCCACGCACGTTAAGAAATCTTGGCAGATTAGCAGAGAAGGAAACTGGGCCAAAGGAGCTGGCTTGCAGTGGACCCATAATGCAGAGTTGTATCTAACGTGGTGCTACGTGAACGCTCTGTTAGCACTAATGTTTCTGCTTGCACATTGAAATGTTCTCCCCCTTGCCTTTCCAGGCACGTCCCCTAAATCTGTGCCAGGGGTTCCCCCAATCCTCTGGTGCAGATTTGGGGGGGGGAGTGCGTTGCACACAGGGAGAAGGTGGGGTGAAAGTGCCATTGTGCAAGCAGAAATCCTCATGCGGATCATAGAATCATAGAGTTGTAGAATTGGGATGGACCCAAGGGTCATCTAGTCCAACCTCTCTTCGCCCAATGTGGGGCTCGAACCCTTGACCCTAAGATTAAGAGTCTCATGCTCTACCGAATCAGTCAAGATGGGAGGTGTATGCTGAACACTGCCCCATTTCCATGAATCATGAGGTTCTACAGGTACAGGCAATAGCAGCTGTGTTCATTATATGTTTGAACCATCACAAGGCTCCTTGGAGTCGAAACCCATTTATGGATAAGGTTTGGAGCCCTCACGGCTGTCTCTAAAACCAGAGGCTCCTTGTACCTCTTTGCTGCATTCTTCTGGGCTGGCTGTTTAACCCCACTTGCACTCAGCGTTCATTTCTCCTGGAGCTCAGCACTGGGAAATGCTGACCTTGGATGCTGAGATGGCGCTTGGTGTTTGCCAGATACTGATGAGCTGGTATATTTTAAATTGCGCAGTCTAACTATTTAAACTGTCACCTCCAGTAGTAAAGAACAGCCGGTCGAGCAGGCAGCAATACTAAGGTACACACATAACACACACATACAGCTCTGACTGGAACAAGACAGAGACTTGCTTCTTATCATATCAGGACCAATGTTACCCCTTTTGGTTCCTTATTCTTTGGCAATGACTTGGACTCTAGCTTTGCGGAAGGGAGTGACTCTCGGGGACAGAGGGAAGAAACATGGGTTTTGCTACAGCTTATGAGATTTTTTCACTTGTGGTATTAGCATCAGAGGTAGGGAACTTTTTTCCCAGCCTGTGGGTCATATTCCCCTCTGGGGAGGGCAAGCAAAAACAAGCCAGGGCAAGGTAGGTTTCCAATGTTTACCTTTGTGAAGTAAGCTACTAGGTTCTGAGGTTCCCTACCCGATCTACATGAACATCACTATTTAGAGCTTATCGTTGTCATATATATATATTCTATTACATCAGAAAAATTCAGGCAAAGTTTCAAGGGTAATTCATCTGAATGGCGTTTATGGCTGCCGAATGCAATGTTGTAACTTTATGTTCATAACTGAGCTAATAAAGATTGGTAGCTTCCCTGTGTTTCTACAACTAACCTAATTTTCAGCAATATGTGCATAGATGTGATATTTGTTCTAAAGGTTGTTTGCTGCAACTTGAGGGTCTCGGATTGTATTACCCAATAAATTGATTATATTTTTTAAAATCCTCCATCTTTTATGACCCTCATCCAAATACATTCAATTGCCAATAGCTTTTCCACCTCTCCTTTTCTAGCTAAACAAGAAACATTGGTCCTAGCTGGCAGCTGTGTCTTCTAATGCTGTGCATCTTTTGCCACACACAAAAGCTGATCAACTAATCCTATTGCCTCCCCCCCTGTTTTAATTTGACAATCGCAAACATCCTTTGGCAGCTGCCTCCTGTTCAGGACAGGCAGGGTGTCTCTTCTTACGCAGACAGTTTTGACACCACATTGTGTTTGACAGCGCTAAGTAGATCATCCGTTCGGAAGGTGTTTTGTTTTCTGCTGCCATCACAGAATCAGAAAAGAAAACAAGACAAGTATCTGATCCAATTTATTGGCTTGTCAGGAAGACCACTGATCTCTCACCCAAAAACCTTAAGATGAAAAAAATGAACTTGACTTACTTGCATTCATGTCACACCAACATGTTCTACCTAAAATTACTTGTTGGGCAGACTGTGGGGGAAACCACTACAAATATTTGGCAGTGGCTACTAAACAAATGAGGGACGCGGGTGGTGCTGTGGGTAAAAGCCTCAGCGCCTAGGACTTGCCGATCGAAAGGTCGGCGGTTCAAATCTCTGCAGCGGGGTGCGCTCCCGTCGCTCGGTCCCAGCGCCTGCCAACCTAGCAGTTCGAAAGCACCCCCCGGGTGCAAGTAGATAAATAGGGACCGCTTACCAGCGGGAAGGTAAATGGCGTTCTGTGTGCTGCGCTGGCTTGCCAGATGCAGCTTGTCACGCTGGCCACGTGACCCGGAAGTGTCTGTGGACAGCGCTGGCTCCCGGCCTCTAGAGTGAGATGAGCGCACAACCCTAGAGTCTGTCAAGACTGGCCCGTACGGGCAGGGGTACCTTTACCTTACTAAACAAATAATTAAAGAATCCTGTTTGATCAGACAAAGATCCACCAAACCTGTCATCCTCTTACCAGCAGTGACCCGTAAGATGCCTTTGCAAAGCGAGCATGTGAGAAAGCATGGCAGTGACTGATCTAGGCGCCTTCTTCTCACTGATGTGATGTAATAGCTGCCACATCTAAAAGAGCAGAAAAAGAGACAAAACCATATTCTGGCTTTGTCTCTTTCTCTGACATAGGTACCAGCTCCTAGGGGCCAATTCCCTTTGACCCCCACATAAAATATTTGAGGGCCCCCCCCCAGTTGATGGGCATTGCCATTCAAATGGTGTGCATGTGCTACATCATGTGATTGATTATACGGGGTTGGGGTTTACCTGCCCCCCAATATTTTATTCAAGTTGGCACGCCTGTTCTCTGATTTGGCAGCTGTTGTGCCACACCCCCACTGCAGCCATTTTGTGTTAAGCCATGCCCCCATGACTGCCATTTTGTGTTACGCCGCATCCTCATGGCAGCTCACGGATTGACTACTTGAATTCTTCAGTGGCTCTTGAAAACAGCAACACAAGTTTTTCTTTGAATGAAAACTGCACCATGGCAGTTGCATTTTTTGCTTCTTCCAAAGGTCTGCAAGTTCCTTGTGTTGCATAAGAGCAGCCTTTCCCAGACTGGTACCCTACAGGCATTACTGGATCCCAATTCCCATAAGCCTCAGGGCTTCGGGGGACTTACCCAGTTTCAGTTCAGCCAGCTTCAGCTGAGCGAAGATGGAGGATGGACACTGGCATTATCTCGAGTTGAGCTGAGATGGTGGACTTTCAGCCGGCTGAGACCAAGGCCATCTGGAGATCCACCTATTCCAAAGTCCACTTGTTTCAGGAGATCTTTGGTTTGGATTGCTCCCTGTCTCCAGATTCACCACCACCACCAATATGCAGAAGAGAAGAGCCAACATTTGCCTAATTTCAGTAGCCTAGGTCTGATGTCTTGAGAGTATTGGGCAGCAACTAATAGGAGACCCAAGCAATCCCCAGCTCAGTTCTCACCTATCTCAGTCCAATTATTTCCCCTGAAGGCAGGTATCAGAATGAAATTTGGTATGTATGTTTGTGACATGATTTTCCAGTTGAAATTTGAACACCTGCTCTACCCCTATTCTGATTTCCAGGAGGATGCAAAATAACTTGCATTGTGGTATCCAGTAGGAGGGATTTCCGCCTCAGTGTGTTACTGCTTATTTATTGCGTTTGAATTTGGCTCTGCTCAAGTGTTCAAGGACGCGTCCAAGGAGCTGCTCCTTTTCCGCCCCTCCCTTCCTGCTCCTATCATTAGGCAGAGAGACAGGTGACTGCTTCAAGCAGCTGCTTAATTTATTGTTCCATGATTTACTGCCAATGAAGGGAGAGGTGTTGCATTTTCTGACCAAGGTGCCGAAATAACTGTGTGTGCCTTGGGTACTACTGCGCACCTTGACTTGGGTAGGTGGAGGACATCATTTGAGGATATCCCTTAGGCAGCAAAATCCTCCACGTTGGCTCTGCCCCCTCCCCATCTTGCAAGGTTTTAGTGGCCAGGGCTGGGCAACATCTGATTTTCAACATCATCATATATCACCAGCTAAACACCACGAAATACTGATATATCACGATGTCTGAAATACGTAAGTATGGGACAGTGTAGAGGCATCGGCTGGCTTCATGGTTTTCCCCACATTGTGATTTTTGCATAGCACACACACATACGCATCATGATTCACAATATATGGCCAGGTCAAAAATTATGAAAATTATCATGATATGGGCTTAAAACCAGTTTTGGACAATAGATCAGCCAGCCCTAACACACATCATGATTTGTGATACATAGTCAATAACTATGAAACTGATATGGACCATATATTGATATATCGCCCAGCCCTATTAGTGACTGATTAAAGGTTCCCCAGCAAGCTTGATGACTGAGTAGGGATGTGAACCTAGGTCTTTCCAGTCCAGTTCTTAATACATGAAGAAGCTCATATTGTTGCTGCCATCAGACTGGAGGCAATTTAATTAGAGTATTCCAATGAAACTGTTAGACCCAGAAACTGAGATATGAAAGCTAGGAGCTAAATGGCACCTTAAACCGCGGTAATGGGCGCAACAACAGAATGTCTGGATGCACATTTTTATAACAAGGATATAAAGCTGAAAATGAATGAACTGCAGCTGAAATATTATGTTCATTTTCCACATGGTCTTGTCCTTCTCCTGCCCACTCCCCTAATATTCTTAAGAGGTTCTCTTCTCCAGTCTTCAGAGAGTAGCTGGAAGCAGGGAGGCAGAAAAAGGTTCTCTTTTCCTTCAACCCTGCAGATTTAATCTGAAATCTTAGGCACAGTACTGCGCCCAGAGCTCAGAAACTGATCATGCTAATGAAATTCCCTGTCGCAAAATGCGCCTAGAACAATGGGAGTGTTGAACTCTGGTTAGAGCAGAAGGTAGGAAAACCAGCAGAAGGTGGAGCCAGAACCTATGACAGGCAGTGTCTCACTTCTAATTCTAGTTTTGTCCCCCTCCTCCTTTCTGCTGAGTTCTACCACTATGGTGTAGTGGTTAAGAGCGGTAGACTCGTAATCTGGTGAACCAGGTTTGATTCCCCGCTCCTCCACATGCAGCTGCTGGGTGACCTTGGGCTAGTCACACTTCTTTGAAGTCTCTCAGCCCCACTCACCTCACAGAGTGTTTGTTGTGGGGTAGGAAGGGAAAGGAGACTACTCCTTCGGGTAGCGATAAAGCGGGATATCAAATCCAAACTCTTCTATGATTGCAATACTGAGGCAGAGGATGCTGCTGTTGAAAAGCAGTGCCACCTCCCTAGACAAGTTGTTAAGAGGGTAGGCAGGCAAGTTGGGGGCAGACTTAGTGGCGCAGTGCCCCATTAGTCTCCACTGAGTGCTCCCCATGAATAGTGAAACTGGATCTACTTGGCATAAGCTGGTCTTCACAGGCCATAGCCTGAAAAGATAACCACTGCTATTTAATAGTAATAATAGGTTTCAGTGAATGAAATGATTATCGGGGTGTGACTATTGAAGATCATTTCCTCCCTCAGTTGATATATTTATCTTGCTCTGAATGACAAGGCACACAGGATGCGCAATGTCGAAATCCAATTATGATTATCTAACGTGATTGCTACGGTTCACACCACGGAGCTGGAGAGTGGGTAGCGCCACCGGTGGAAAAGATTTAACTACCTGAGGCTTCAGCCGTGCAAAGGCTAACGCCACAAGCTTTGCTCACCCCAGAATGATTTGCAGCGGCTTATGCATGCTATGTAGGTCGATAAAAAGAGGGGCATGCTGTTTCTTTTAGAAAGACCATGCAACTAAACTTTCTATTCCCTTTCTCACCAATTGCCAGAAAAGAAGGCTAAAAGCCATGTGAATGCAGACCGAGATGGAGAAAGAAGCATTTCAATGTTTGAATGAGTTTGTGTCTGTATTTCTAGCTATCAGTTGCTTCATAATATAGATTCGATATGTCATTGTAGTTCAAGGGCACAGTCTAGCCAGGCAAAACCACTCAAGGCAGGAACAAGGAAGTATCAGCTGGTACGGTATCTCCTCCTGTCACTGGCCCTTTCCAATTTTGTTGGCGTCCGTCTGTCTCAAGGGACATTGGAGTGCGCCTCCAGAGGTGACGTCAAACTGCTGAATGCCCTAGAATGCAGCCTGGGCAGTGTGTATGGAGGTCCTGGGCTGCCCAATGAGAAGACCCCCCTCTCGGCCTCACTGATGTGGTCCAAAGGAAAACAGAGCAATACGTTGGGTACCAACATGGCTACAGGAGTTGCTGGAAGGAGGCATACAACATGCCATCCAACCATCTTAAGGACTCCACTATGGATTTGTGTAGGGTCTACGCCTTAGCCTTTTTGTCTCCCAAAAATATCCTGCAAGGTATCCGAGGTTTAGGATCAGTTTTCCTTCTCCTAGGTGGGCTACCTTCCCAAGGCTGATGAGCCCCTTCTGCCTTTCACTTCCCACTACAACATATGTGGGAAATTGCCTTCTTGAACACTGGAACAACTGTTGGTCTTAGCCGCTCAATCTGCTGGAGCCTGTCATGCAGAGAAAAAGGACTTCCGGTTTTATGCAATATTTCCCCAGTCTTCAGAACCAAATAGATGAATTCATTTCCCTTCATTTTGGTATGCTTTCTGAGTTGGAAACTGTGTTGCAAAATTTGAACAAGTGTGGAAGACAAATGAAAACTCCGTTCCAACCCAGGAACTGAAAATCAGGTTCATTTCACATAAAATTTTTTGGACCATCCGAAATCCACAAGCATCCTTCCAAGGTTGTATAGTTTGTTCCAATTACACACTGTGAAGTTTTGTTGGGGGGTGGCATTCAGGAGAAGAGTAGTTAACTGAATTATTCATTAACTGATAATTAATAAGAACTATTAAATATTGGTAAAAATTAGCCATTACTTAATTAATCATTAGTGAACATGCTCAGAACATCCAGGATCCTAGTAGTTAGCAAAAAAGGACAGATTGCTAATTATTCTTAATTATCAGAATTTAGGCAAAGCTGAAGAAACAAAAAAGAAAGTTTGGGGACATTTTTACAAGGGGTCAAGGGGTACAGTGCCATGTAATTAATTAATCCATCTGAAAACATTCTTGCAATTAGATAATATACAAGACAAAACAAGATGACACTCAAAAAGATGCATCAAATATTACTTCTTCAGGGAAAACAATTTGTCTTTTAGTTGCTTTAAGAGTTAGGTTTTTGCAGAAGTGCTCTCATTCAAAGGACTTGTCATACAATTTCAATACTTTCAAGATGTACAAAGAATAGTCTTCAGTTTGTGCATTAATTTTTTTAATGAAAAATGTTGACAACATACTAATTTGCCCTCTGTTTGCAAGGTCCTAAAATATTTTTAAAAATAACTCCTTTGGGTAGCCTCATCAACACTGCCTGTGTTTTTCTGCAGAAGCTACTAAGCGCAGGATCCAAAACGATCTCCTGCCAGCTGAGTCGCAGCTTCATAACAGGACAGAGAGGAGGGAGGGGAGGAGGCCATGAGGTCAGCACAGTGCAAATGTGCTGGTGGAGCCAATCTGGCTTTCCTGCTGGCATGTTTTCGCTGTACCAACCTTGTGGCCTCTTCCTCTGTCCCAGTATGCAGTAGAGGCTTAACTGGTGGGAAGTTGGGTGAGTGGTTGAACCCCACCATGTCACCTGCTGTTGGATGGACCACTATCTTAAAGGAGATACTAAGAAGTGGATGAGAAACCTGGGCTCTCTAGCTCTTGCTAGAGCCTCCTACCATCTCTGACCATGTGAGCTGGAACTGATGGTAACTGGGGTTCAACAGCATCTAAAGTACCACATGTTCCCCAGTCATTAATCAGACCAAGAACTGACAGTAGCTGATAAATGAACCAGAGGACCTCAGTTAATCAGTGTTGTTGTAAGGCTCTTTAAGGTGAGTTGAAAGAAAAATGTCTGGCTAATTTGCCTGGGTTAAAATGAAGCTTTTGTTGTTACAACACACCCTGTTTTGGGTGCAGCGGTTAAAAACTCATCAAGTAATAGGACTGGGTTGTCAGACAGTTTTCTTTGCATCTTCATGATTTGTGTACAATTTGTTATGGTCAATCTGAACAGAGAACGAGTTTCTTTGATCCAGGTTACATGCCGCCATGGTATCAGATACTGTATTTAAGAAATCTTAATCACATGAATTGGAATTAATCAGTGGATAAATGTGCATAAAATTAAAAGGCATATTTTAACTTTTTTAATGTTTTAAAAAACATTAAATGTTTTAATTTTAAAAAATGTTTTTATGTGATATTTGTTTCCCAGATCCTGTCTTAGAAGAAGCATCTCTCCTGTGTGAGAGAAGGGGAGGGAGGAATTAGAAAATTCATGTTGCCTGATTATTTGGCGTCACAATTTTAGTTTTACCAAACTAATTTAAGCACAGATATCCTTTCCATGTAAAGAGATATGCTAGAAACGGACTGTGTTTTGGCTTTGGAACAGAGTTTGCAAGTTAAGACTTTGATTTCCCAGCTGACACCTTACAAGTGCTCCACCTTGACAAAACAGGTTTCAGGAACATCATTGCTACACAATGTCTTTTCTACTTGCGTAACTGGCTAAACAGCACCAGCATAGGCCCGTGTGCCTGTAAAATAACATTAAATATTACTTTTGAGGACGCATATGTTAAAGCTTCTACGAACAAATCTAGACTTGTGGCTGCTGGTAGCTTCTACGGTTGACCTCAATAACCCAAAGCGTGAAAATCAAAGCAGAGCCCAACCCAATGCACCTCAATTACATTTCCAGGAGCCTTGTTTATTCTTCTCCACCTTCTACTCTCCTCCATCCGATTACTATTGGGCAAGGGGAAAAAGAGTGGGGATGAATCTGCCTGCACATCCCTGTTGCTGTTGCTTCTGCACCCGCCCATGTGTTGGGTGCTGAATGCCTACAGCAGGGAACCTGCTGCACGCCAGTAGACAGTCATCACCATTTAGAACCCCAATTTTCCAGAGTTGTAGATCATGCATGGAAAACGTATGCAAGAGAAGAGGCTTCGTGCTGCAGAAGTTCAACCGCCAAAAGGCAGAAGTCTTACAAAATGGTGGGGGATAAGGGGCCAACTCTCCCACTCGCCCAATGGACATTTCGAGGACGGGAGAATGAATTAATAGCACTTAGGTGGTTCCAGGTACTGTGATCCACAAGGTTGTGGCATGTCAACTAAGCCCTCACCCTCTCCCTGCAGCCTCAGTCATCAAGATGCATAATGTCAAGGGATAACCTTGGCAAGGCCAGCCCTACCATCAGGCAACTGGTTCAGGCAGCTGATTTTGGTCATCATGAAAGAGCAGCAAAATCGTTCAATTGATTATTATTCTTATTTCCAGAGGGGAGGAGTGCTTGAAGGGATTTTCTGGCCCAGGTGCTGAAATAACTTGAGCGTCTTTGGGTACTTGGATTCAGAAAAGGCCAACTAAAATTATCTACTTGCATAAGAGGTTACTATCCTGTCACTAGTTTTCGTGTGACTTCTATATGCAAAATGGAGAGACGCCACCATTTTGCCCTTGGGCCAGCCCTGTGCTTGAAAGACCAACGCAGCTCAGAAATTCCAACACCGATACATCAAACCTATGCAGCCAGATTCCTTGAAGATTTGATTTCCATGCACAACAATGAAACAGTCAAAACCAGTTTCCTACTGAGCGGCTGGGAAACTAAAATGCTACCCGTGGATCCCTTTGCAAGACATTACATTTTTTAATGTTACAATTTTATTGTTAGACGATGCTATCTCCGCATTAAAGTTGATTTATGCTCTCTTCGAATATTCTAATTTTATAAAGTATTGATAATATATCCATTTATCATGTTCTGTTTTATTTCTTGTATTAGATTTCCTTGAGGCTCTCAAGGAAAGTACAACACAGATACGCAGGGATCCTGTTCTAGTAGCTTAGAGATTGATCGTTCATCAGTTATATCAGCCTAGTATTGCTGAAAAGCTTGGGTCTAGTATTTTCTTTTTACTTGCAATCTAATTATTTACTTTTGTTTTAGGGCCACTTAGGTAGATGGCTTAAAGGAATGGAAAATCTAATATAAATCCTAGCATAGAAGCAGAATCCTGCACACAATTATTTGGATCCAAATCAACACATTATTACTGGGTGACCTCCACAAGGCAGATGATGTAGGCTAGCAAGCACAGTATTCAAGGGATCTGTTCAGAACCAAGATAGGGATGAAACGCCATACTGAATACACAAACTGAATGTTAAGGATGTTATTGTTGTGAAAGCATCAAGGCAAAAAAACCAAACCAACCACCAGCCCCTCCAAGACACATCCTCCCTAAAACACAGAACTGTCACATCTTATTTTAGTTTACCTTCTCCTAACTGGAAACAGTCGCCATCCAGGGTTTTGCATTTCCATCTCCAAGAGAAAGTCCTTCTCTGACAGTCTCAATGGTAATTTACCTTCAGAGTGAGGCTGTCACCCAATTAAAGAGATAATGAATTAGCTGGTTGTGACTTTTAATCGAATTAAATGTGAACACATTTGCATATGAATAAAACAAGACCTTGAATTGAAGAAAGCATATTTTAGATAATACACATTTGGCAGCAGGCTTAGAAGAAGTATCCACTCCTGAGTGCAAGAAGGGAGAAGCACTCAGTGACGACTGTGCCTGACATTTGGAGTTTTTATTAGAAATGTCCCCAAAATTTCTTTTTTGACTATTTGTTAAGGTGGGTGGATGAACTCCCCCTGCAAAATCATGAGGGGAGGGAAATAAATGTCTTTAAATTTTTCAGGAGGGGGTTTGGCATTCCTGTCTCATTGCTTTTTTCACAGGGTCACCATGCCACATTGCAGAATGCCGTTCCCAAGCCATTCCACGTTTGGCAGTAGGAAGTGGCATGCGGCTTTCTCCATAGCTTCCTGTTACCCACACTTCACAGTGACAACTAGTAAGGTCAGTGGCAACACCCTAAAAAATACAGAAATTTATCTTTTTCCCCAAACAGCAGAAACTTGGCTGCTTTCATAAGAATATATTCAACACCTGGGAAAGGGAGATTTCAACCCAGCCTTCGGTTTCATAAGCGTTTAGAAATTTTGATAAATAGCAGAATATAAATTTAGGGGTATCTGTAAACACACCCCAGCCAACTAAATGCATAAATCATTGTTTAATTTTTATAACTGTAAAGTTTGCAACACTATAAAAACAGATACAAAATAATTAGCAAACAGATCAAAATTCAGTCCTGATAAGAGAAATAGGTTTTCAGTAACAATGATCACTAAGGAATCTTAAAATCATGGAGTTATAAGGGACCTTAGAAGTCATCCAGCCAACTCCCTGCTCAGTGGAGAATGCAACATAATTATTTGAATAGGACCATTGTGATGCTCCAAAGCAGCAATCACCATGTGAGTATCATGATGTAAAATACTAAACCAGTAATGCAGCTTAACACATTGCAACTTACCGATTGTAATTGGCACAACTCTATCAGATCAGAAAGGAAGTCCTATAAGCAAGCAATCCATTGAGTTCTCTGTAGATGCCTGTGCAATAGTTACAGGTGCGTCAATTAGAAGGCAACAAATAGGTCATTTGCTGGATTGGTTGATGCACTATGAAGCTTGAAAGGGGGGTTTAAAATTTTATTTTCTGGAATACATGGGAAAATATTAAAATCAAATGTCAATAATCCCTTGATTTACAAATCAGTAGAAGATCAAACAGCTATAGAGATTTTATTTTGACATTTTTCATTGAGGAAAACAGTTTAACAGTAATATGTGGTTTCATTATGCTTTTTTTTTTTAAATTGCTGTAAACTAACGTGTACCATTTAAATTTTTTGTTGAAAAAGCATTCTTGGAGACTTTATAAAAATGTTAAACCTCATGGGCAGGGGGAGGATGAGAGGAGACAAGAACTCGTAGTCTGCAGGACCCTATATAGTGACTCTCATTTGCAAAACACACACATATATTGCTAAATGGGTGGAATGCTACCAGAGGCCTCCAAAAGGACTTGGGCCAAAACTGCAGTAGAAATGGGCCTATACTGTAGAATGAATGGGCCAGTTATCAGTAGCAAGACCAGCTGACGGCTGTGTACAATTAGCAGCATTTGTCAATCTCCACAGCCCTAGCCATGGAATACATCGTTCTCACAATGTGTGCCAGCCTCTAGTGTTTGGCACCTGAGTGCCCGCATGGCTTCGAAACAAAAACCACCCAATACTCATTGCTATCTTACACAATGAGGTATTTCATCCATACTGGCATGACTACAATGCAACTGCTAATCAATGTCAGTTGGCTGGAACAATCGTGTTAACATTAGCACTACCACTGTCGAAACTGTACTGTCAGGTCCAAGCTAACTGTACCATTGCACACTGCAACAGAAGCTCCCCAAAAGGTAACCATCTAGAAATAGTGGATTTGATGCACATCATTTCTTTTTAAATCAAGGCTTGGCTGATATCAGTATGTGGACTGTTTTATTACCCTTTGTGCACTGCTGATATTTTAGTTCAACCTTTTGTGCTTCTTGGAAATATGATGCCTTACAAAAGCATTACCAAAATGATCTACTTTGAATTCCACTCACCAAAAATATAGGGCAAATGTGCTCCTTTCTAGGACAGACGAGAGCTAGCTGCATTCTGAACAAGCAGAGCATAGTAAAGACTGTCACTCTTTGATTTGTATTTTTTTATTTTCGCTAGAAAAGAAGGAAGTGAATGGTGCAAAGAACCCCAACAGACATTTCATTAAATAAATTTATTTGTTAAAATAATTTAACTCCAAATACAACTGCTGAGTTTGCATTGAGTTCTATGTACAATTTGATTTATTTTGAAACATCATGATTTAAACAACTGACACCTTATAAAACTTGCTGCATTTTTTTTTTCAGTTATCAGTTGTAACAGAGCTCAACAATCAACTGTTAAATATCTTTATTCAACTCTAGGAAATCCCAAATTGTCAATGGTTAAGCCTAGTTTTCAAAAACACACTGCAATCATTTCTGGAAACCTCGATCAAGAACTGACAGAGGAATAATGCACATTAGAATTCCTGCAGCTGCCAAATTTGCTTTGCCATGGAGTTTTGTAATTACAGTCCAAGTGGTGCTTCAGCTGCACACTGGTGAAAAATCATGCATCCCTCCACCCTAAGATGACAGTAGGCAGCATGTGTTACATAGAAAAGTAAATACCAGTACATTTTCCCACAGACATTAATGGCAATTTTAGAATTAGGAGTGTAGGTAAAAGGACTGTTCTATTGTTGGTCCTATCAGAAGAAAAAGTCCTGAAAAGCTGCTATGAATATTTGCTGGGGGTGGTGGGCAGGGGGGGTACCTTACCTAAAGAAAGAAACAAACCACAAAACCTTTAGAGCTTATACTGGTTTGATTAACGTTTGCAAAGGGCAAAGGAGGAATTATTTTCCCCTTCTATTTTCAAAAGAAGTTACAACCATTTATATGACAATATAAACTTAAAAATGCCAGCTGCAGAAAAATACAAAGCTCTATAAGAAAAGCTAAAGAATAGTAGGTCTTTGGATTAAATTATAATATTTTAAGGCATGTTATACCCCCCCAAAAAAATTACTACCATTGGAATCTGATTGGGATACAAAAATAAGCAGTCATCCTTAACGAGCTACTCCCAATAAGTATAATGGCACTGATGCATGCCAGTGTGCCCCTAGTGCGCATTTATACATGAGGGAGTGCTACCACTGCGATATGTTTCAGGAAGTTACAGGGTCTATACTTGAAGAGTGTGACTAACCCAGTGGCATGGGTCTAGGAATGCCAAGTGGTCTGGGTCAGAGGGGGGTGGCAATCACCTG
The DNA here is from genome assembly GCF_964106645.2 of Podarcis pityusensis. Classification (NCBI taxonomy): domain Eukaryota; kingdom Metazoa; phylum Chordata; class Lepidosauria; order Squamata; family Lacertidae; genus Podarcis; species Podarcis pityusensis. Next base: position 95,160,248 of record NC_138027.1, on the reverse strand, counting down.
ACTCAATTCTAAGCACAACTTCAGTGTCAGCCAGCAGTGGGGCAGGGATAAAATCTTGATGCAACGGAGACATGTCCAGGAGAAGCCCCTCACTGGAATAGGCTAGAAAGAGGGGAGGGAGAAATCAACACAGGAGCAATGGCACCTCTTGAATTGGCACTAGATAACTGGTGACACAAGACACCCATTTGACCTGTGACTCACTCTGCTGGCCTAAACACATGACATGGGGGCAAAATCCCATGTCAATGTAAGTAACTGCAGCTCTCCTGCCAATTTAAAATATTTTAGCCAAGTCCATCCTTTAATGTCCCACTATAGTAGATTTCCCCAGCATGGTGTCCTCCAGAAGTTCTGAACAGCAACTCCCATTTTCTCTTACCGCTGGCCATACTGGCTGGGAATCATGGGATTTGTAGTCCAAAACATCTGGCGGGCACCAGGGTTGGGCACTATAACCATGTAAGCAGAACCCAAGCAGCACACAGTATGCCTCTTTAGAATTACACATCACATAAAACTGTTACAATTTGTGGGAATACACAATGCTTTGTCTCTAAAAAACAGCAATAAGCATTATCAAGGAAGTACTTTTCTGTTCAAATCCACCACATTATGCAATGACTTCCACATTAAAAGCATGCCCATTATTATTTTTTTACCAAAAATGCTATTTATGTCTTTCAGTCATCTTACCTGTGTCACTGTTATGACTGCATAAACTACTTGGCATGCAAGACAGGAACCATGTTTGGAATAAGCAAAAAATGTAATCAATGTTTAGGTTATATCTGTCCATCTCATTTATTTCAATGGTAAAGCTGGTTATTTTCCTAAGAGACAAAGCAATTCCTTCTGAAACCTTTTAAGGACCATGAACTCATGACAGTTCCCCACTCCGCATGCAAGCTATCAATGCGCTATGCATTAAGTGCCACAACTCCGTAGGCTGTGCAAGCTGCTTGGGAAGGAGCTACATTTTTCGAGTGGGACCTCATGTTTAGCATTACACTCTTTGCGTTTTTGATTTAAAGAAAAAACCATGCAAGGACTAAGGCAATAGTGGCCTATAATCATCCATCATTTTTCTTAAACTGTTAGAAAGTGAACTAAACTAAACGTGTTCCGCAGTGTCAGAAATAAAGTGGCCCAGTGTTGCCAATATTTCTTTTTAAAAAATGCTTCTGAATTCAGTTTCTTTAGACACACTTTAGATTGCAGGTTGTTTTTCTGCTGATGGAGGCAAACATCTCAGAACTCAAGTTCATTACAGCATTTGTAAAAAGTCACACACTCACCCACCGACACGCACACAAGACACATACAGGCCTCTCCACTCGTCTACACAAGAAACTACACAGCTACTCCACAAGACTGCAAAACCAAACTGTGGGGTGGTATTTGGACCACAGGCTCAGTGATATTGCATTTTAAAGGCCAAAATCATCCATAAAGGTCCAGCTCAACATGATCACTCCAGCATTTCAAACTTAGACATTCTGATTGGAAATTTCCTTGATTGTAAAACATCAGAATAGATATAACTGGTGCTGTTAAGTCATGCAAATTATAAGTATTCCACTGCTATGAAAATTAAGACCAGAGGCTGAGCACCATTTCAAAACAATGTTTCACTCACTATTTGTCACGGCAATAACCAGGGCAACAGGATCACTGTATGGCAGCACCTGACTAGCATGTTAGGCAACTGAAGAAAAGAACCTTTTCCTTGCTCATCTATGGAATTACAACATTGTGTATTCAACTTCTGAGTCTAAGTAACTTGCACAGTTAATTCAATCAACCAGTTGCCAATAGTAAAGCTATAAAATAGCAAACTTGAATTCCATAGGTATCACATCAAAGACGTAGCCCTTAAAGGCAAGAAATAAACTGGTATCCTTAAACTTAAAAATGCAGGATGCTCAGACAGTCCCCATGAGGTTTCTGCAAAAGGAACATCTGGATACAACATGGCTTCATTTTCCTTACAAGGTGGTACTTGTTAATGTGCTAAAATTTCCTTGTTAGTAAGGCTAAGCAAATTTTTACCCCCATCACAGTTGCTTCTTCCTGTTTCAGTAAAGAGATGAAGACATTTCCCACTTTGTAAACAGAGGGTTGTTTGGTTTCTTGAATGAACAGCATCCAAAGCAATCCACCATTTCTGAATACCAATGCAGAATATTTAACACATTCCAGTGTCCCACTATTCTCTTCACAAGCCGTTGATTTTTCAGAGCTCCTCTCTTTACTTTCAAGTACAGGTGGAATATTTTCCTTTTCGCATGATGGGATAATAGAAAAGAATCAAATTTAAAGGGGGGTGGGGGACCAACTACATCAACTTGCCAATAATCCTACTAACGCTTGTGTCAAGGATGGAATTAGCATATTTGACCTAGTAAACTTGGCCACAAGTGACAAGTCCTGAAATTCAATATGCAGACACATACACTTTGTTAACCTGTATTTATCAGTGGAGAATATGTAGAGTGCAAAGTGTCTTTGCTGGTGCTCTCCCATTCACCATCAACAACAACTTAAAGCAGCAGCTGTTGTCTGACAAAGCCAACATACACTGTTTGTGCTCACCCTGTAAATCTGTTGGCTGTGTCACAGATCTGCAGGTGCAGGAGATGTGCTGCAGGCAAGTGAACTGTAGAAACTTATCCCAAATTCTTTCACTAAACTGATCAACTTCAATGTTCCGCTTGCAGTTAATGCTGCCACTCCACTTTGGATTTATCCCCCGAGACCCAATTTTAAACCACGAAGCGAAGTAGTCAGTTGTATCATCTTACCAAAAATACAGCAAATCAGGTCCAATTCCATCATTTGGAATGCTATTGTATATTACATGCAGAACAGCATGGATCATCTTTATCTGGCTGAGAGGCATAGTTCATCTGTCTGACAATCTCTGCAAAGAGTTCATCCACCATTGTTTTACTTTTGGCAGAAGTCTCCATAAAAGGACAGCCCCATTCTTCAGCCAGGGCTCTGCCTTCATTTGACGAAACTTCCCTCTCACTCTCCAGGTCCACTTTATTTCCAACCAGGATTACAGGCACCTTCTCATACCTGCAATTAGATACAAAAACAAGGTTGAAGCCCTTTGCAATCTTAAGGAAAACAATAAAGCCTAATATACTGCTACAGAATCTTGGATTTGAAAAACGGTACAATGAAGATTTGGCAATGTGGCTCATTTTGGGAATCTTTAGCCCAGTTTTCTAGCTACTTTCAGCGTTGCTTCACATGATGTTTCAAAATGAAGAACAGAATGTTCACCAGTATATAACCATCTACTGAAATGTTAGTACTTTCCCACAACATGTTTGTCTCTAAAAAGCTTCAATAAGGCGGGGGGGGGGGAGGGGAGGGAGAGAAAGGTGGGGGGATAGCTTGGTTCACATGAGGAAAGTGGTTTGGCCATTTATGCCCACACTTTTCTCTGTTCCTCCTTGCACCTACTCTCTTGCCTGTTTTCACACAGTAGCAACACCTCCGGTGGAATTCTATCTGTTATATTTTAGCTGCCCAATCAGAATGAATTTCAGGAACCCCAAAGTTGTATTGAAAAAATAGGACTTTCAAGCCGCCTGGCCTCCAAATGGCAACTAGGCATTCTGCTTTGGTAACTGTAACCATGGTTCAAGGAGCCATTTGGCGCCTAGCTTATGTATCTGAGTTTCTAACACTGGTAATGTTGTCACTGCACCAAGAAATCACCTGTCAGAAACCGGTGAGATCCAGGGTTGGTTCCCACCCCCAATATGTGCACATATTATTTTAATCTGGAAATCTTTGAAGTGGGTAGAGAAAAGAGCCCATTCCACGTGTCTTCCAGAATAAAGATACAGTGTGCTGAAATGTACCAAAGTGCATGGTGTTCTTGCAGCATTTCAGAAAGCAGAAGTGTTGGGAGACATTTTACATCTGTAGTCATCTATGATTCATGCTTCACCAAATATCCTTATTTTAAAGTAATGCTGCAATGCAGAAATCAATAGAGCCATGGCAAAAGCAGCTGTAACACGAACTTCCTTCTAGCAACACAGTTGTATTCAAAGGTTACATGTTTCCACCACAAATGTTGGCATTTTTTCTTAATGCACACAAAACAAATGCAATTCGGGGAAATAATAAAACCAGACTTTTTTTATGGGCGCTTAAGCCTTGCATGCTCACACTTGTTTGGGATTTGCAGATGTTCAACATGCAGTGGCAAGCGAGTTGCTCATGGAGGGGAGAGGTTGTGTTGTATTTTAAAGAAAGGCCGGTTAACCCTGAAGTACAACCACTTAAGTGGAACAATGGGTCAGTGTGCCTTGCTGTTAACCAGAAGGTTGGTGGTTCAAGCCCACCCAGGGACGGCTGTGGGTGGGATTCCTGCATTGCAGGCAGTTGGACTAGATAACCCCGGAGGTCCCTTTTGTGCAGATTGTGCAGATAAAATATCACAGATAGAATTCTAAAGGAAGTGTTGTTAGTGTGCGAAAACAAGCAAGATCCAAGGATTCCCAGGCATGAACCTCCAGATGGTGGAGACATCAGGCGTCATCCTGACACCTGGCAATCTTCACTTGGTTGCAAGTGGCCAATATCCAGGTGCAAAATGGAATATTTTGAACACTGGTTTGTAACATCGCCTAAAAACCATCATCTACTGCAATGTGCATAAGGGGAACAAGCTGCTGTGAACCTTGAGTGCTTCCCATGTAGTCAAATTCAGAAGCTTCCACTTATCACAACTTGCTGTGTCATCTAGACTCAGAAATGCAATTCACATTGAGAATGGTTACTTTAAATAAGCCAGTTTCAGTAACCATGGTTTAAAAGTTGGCTTGTTTGAAACTAATCATAATTAACATTAACCACAATGGCTTGGTCTGCACACAACGCTAAACCATGATGCGTTAAACTATGGCTTATTAAACTACCGTTTAGTGTTATGTGTGAACCCAGCACAGCAGTTTAATGATATTTTACCTATGGTTAAAGGTTGCTCATTAATCAAGGTTTATAGTTGGTATATACCTTAGTTAACATTAACCATAGCTTAAGAATTATGTGTGAATCTGGGCTGCCTTCTTAACTATGGTTAAAGAGCAGTCACTACCCAAAAGCAACAGAGCCATGAGTGAAGAGTATCAAGAATGTCAAACAGCTCTCAAAGCTTGGCTGCTCCCACTAGTGCTTTTAACAATTCTGTAATGCAATAAACAAAGGTTTAAGTGATAACTTGCCAGACACCTCAGTGTTAACCATGATTTGCTACTAAATCTGGTTTAGCACTGTGTGAACCAAGCCGATGCCACTCTGGATGGTAAGATATAAAATATGTTTGACTGTACACTACACAACTCTTTTTAGAACATCCCCCAAATTCGAAGCATTTCTTTAGCATCACCAGCTTTCTTTGAATCTCTACGTTACATTGGATAGTTACAAGTAGTAAAGAATGTTCTGACCCTTTTATGCACAGCTTTCATCAGAGAGGAGAACTAACAGATACTGAATTAAAGTCTACTGATTCTAACGCAATCTCTCATCTTCAGTGAAAAGCAGGGTATTATGATTGCCATCCCTCGCCCCAATATTTAAATATTGTGCTGTAACATGAGGACTGAGCAGAGCATGTTTAAACCACAATATTTGCTGCCTATGCATGCAAACCCAACTTAGTAATGACAATTACAACATTTGAAGACTGCCAATCAGCTATGTACTCTAAGAGAATTACTAGTCTTATTTTTATCAAGAGCTAAACATAAAATTCTGACAACAGCACAGATGTTGATTGATAAGACTTTCCTTTAAAAACAACAACACATTTCATTGAAGAATGATTTGCTGTTAAGTCTTATGTCAAAATCTCTCAGGGATAGAAAGACATAGCATTTCCTTTAAACCTTGAATTTCCCATGAATATCTGAGCTTCAATAATCCACTATAAAATCTCTTGATGTGTGTACATGGAGGGTGGGACTACTGGATATTCAACTTCCCTCCTGAATATCTGATCTGAAATCATCTTTGAAGTTCTGGAGTGGGACACCTGCCAGAACTCTTAAGGCAGCCTGAGAATGTTCCTGAATGAGGCTCTGTGCATGTACATGACCCATGTGTTTGACTGCACAGGTACCAAGAAGAAGAAGCACGTTTCCCAAGAAGTTTTTGGAGGGGTTTGAAGGCCTGGAGAAGGAATGGAGGTCCTCAGCAATCGTAGACCATGTGCAGGATTTCACATGCAGTACTCTGGATTCTACCCTATAGTGGGGATTCAATAAAGAGTTTATCCAGATGGACAACCCTCTGGCACTCCAACTCGAGAAGTGTGAGAAGCACGGAGCTAGAACCTAAACATCCAGAGCAATGGTTCTTTCTAGAAAAGACATTTCCCCCCAAAATAATTACATCATCCTCTGAAACTCCCCCCCATACAAAACACCAGCAAACTATCACAAATCAACTGAACAGCGGCTTAAAATCCAGCACATTGCACTAACATCCGCCTCTAAAAATGTATCTCGCAGAAGACAGGCAGAGGGTTCATTTGATAAAAACCAAATGTCTGAAGGAGAAAAAACAATTCTGAATTGATGCAAGTTCGCTTTTTATTTTTAAATTTCTATGATAGCAAGACCTCAGTACAAACACCACTGCTGCTGTCTTAAATATTTCTTGGGAAAACAGCGTCAAGGGGAAGGAAATCCTTTGGATTCCATCCATGGAATACCATAGCCCACAAGATACATGGGCTGCATGAACAGAAACTCTGGATCACCCTCCTAGGCGGCATAAAAGCTCTGTTCATTTGTAAGTCAGCTTGCTGTGATGATGCCAATTAGTGTGCACTTTTGTTTACAAAATATCCTTTACAAATGGGAAATGTGGTTTAAATTTACCTCCTTCTGCACATACACACCCATTCATACAACAAACCATTTCCCCACCTTTGATCAGGCCGAAAAATTTACTCCTTTTCATAATCCTCCTTATCCTTCTCTGATGTATCTCACATCTTAGGCTATGGAACAGGAATGTTTTTCTAGTGTACATCCCACATCTTTCTCAATGTATGCCTTGGTTCCCTGAGCAGTTTCTGGTACATAAATGACAGAGAGGCCACAACTGGAAAATATTGCTTAGGCATAATAAAGTTTCTAGAATCTTCCCTACAATCAGCACATAGAAGTCTACTTTTAAACAAACACTGAGATTTCTCAAAGAAACACATATTTTATTTCACCTAACGAAGCCAAGAGGCCCAGATTTTGTATGGCACATAAACATGTGCCAGAAGTAAAAAGCGAAATAGATAATATTGTTATCCAGAGATGACATGTATTTTTACAGGTTTAATGCCAGGAAAATGTATTAAGGTGAATTACTTTTTCAGACTTTAACCAACTGGTGGCATATTATCCTCATTAAATAAGCATGCAGAATTTTAAAATTTCAATGCTTTAACATAACTGGAGCAGAGCTTCTTGGCTGCCAAAACAAATTTGGCTACCAGACATGTAATTTGTAGATATTTATTGGTTAAGAGTTCAACTATCACTTCCTGGAGGGATTGGCCTTACAGTGAACTTTTATTTAAAATATAACACTGCTAGGAAAACATTTCAAATTCCTAGGACCTAGAAGCCAATATTTAGGAATCCAGGATTTTCCCATATATCAGGCAGCTCATATCTGAACCATATTATCTGCTCTTCTCTTCCTCCCTCACCATGCAATTACTCAGAACATCATAGAAGTGGAATGATCTCATCAACTTGCCCAGCTCAAGTTATTTAGTACCTAAAATTCAAGGCTACCAACTATTTTGATTGTGTGTACAATGTACATTATCCACATAGCACCGATGCTAAGTGTCTTTCCATTAGGATGAACTGGAACTAAGTTACATTTCAGATATAATTCAAAGTCTACTGGTGAAACTATTTCCCCCTAAAACCAATGCCTGGATTTCTACTGCAGTAATTATTTTTTCCAGAAGTGCAGATGTGTTTGGGTTCCATTAATATAGAAAGAAAATTCCAGTTTTAAATGTTCCTATTTGCAATTATTGTACTAATTCTGACTGTGAATAAAATCAATTTATTCACCCCCTGTTCAAAGTCTAGACATAGAGAAATGAATGTGCGCAGAAGCAAAAACATGGCAGTTGTTGCCCCATATATTTCATTTCCAAGAAAACGTTATGGCTATACAAAAAAACCTTTCAAATCTGATAATCCTGACCGAAGAGTAGATCAGACAAAAATCTACATTTTAACTACAATGATTTATGTGTATCAGTTAATGCTCCCAATCCTAACTTTTGCAAGGCTACCACTTGCAAACAACTTTTAACAACAAACAACTTTTAAAGTGATCTTGGGAATAGATACAAGCAGAAGAATCAGCTGGCTGATCTAGGTATACAAATCTTTTCCAAGGATAAAACAACAGGTAGGATTCGATGGAAATCTAGGATGCTCTACAACAAGTCATAGGCAAACTCAGCCCTCCAGATGTTTTGAGACTACAATTCCCATCATCCCTGACCACTGGTCCTGTTAGCTAGGGATGATGGGAGCTGTAGTCCAAAAACAGCTGGCGGGTCGAGTTTTCCTATGCCTACTCTACAAGCACCATATTATGCGATTAAGCAATGCCACTGCAACCTTCTAATGCAGTGGTTCCTACTGTGGATGCACTGTTTTTCAAAAGCCAAGCCATGGACCTTTGAAAATTTAGATATCTCTATGGTAGTTTTGGTTATGTGAATGGTGCCATGGGCCCCCCGGGGTCCATGGACCACCAACTGGGAACTGTTGTTCTAATGCATAAGCTAGCCTTTCCAAACTTGGCTCTATCTAGATACTTTGGCCTGTCCCAGCCCACACAGAACTAAATCAGGCATAAGGAAAGCTGTCATTCAGTTGCAACTTCTTACTATTCACCCAACTGCTCACCATTTTTGTTGCTTCGCATTATACAAATCTAGATGGCATAGGTATATAAAATTATTCCTGATGTGGAGAAAGTGGTTAGAGAGAGATGCTTTTCTACCTCTCAGAAATACTGGAACCTTGGTTTCTCCAATGAAGATGAATGGTGGGAAATTCCGGACAGGCAAAAAAGGTGCTAGTTCACAGAACACATAATTAAAATTTAAGACTTCATTGCCAAATTATGGGGTGGTGTCCATCAACTCAGATATCTCTAAAATGGAATTAGGCAGCCCTGTTCAGGGAAGATTTTTTAAATAGTTGATGTTTTATTGTTTTTTAATATTTTGTTGGGAGTAGCCCAGAGTGGCTGGGACAACACAAATGGACAGCACATAAATAATAAAATTATTGTTGTTGCTATACTATTACTATTATTATTACTGCTACATGTTACCTCCAAGACCAGAAGCAGCATGACTCTAAACACCAGTGCCCATGGAACAACTGCAGGAGCAACTTATTGCCCTCATATTATATTTGTGGACTTCCTAGTGACATTTGACTGATCCGTGTGAGAAATGGGTGCAATAGTTAGGTCTTGGGTCTGATCCAGAATACATAAACTTACACTGTAGTAAGTCCCCTTTGCCCCACCCTACCCCACATATAAAATGGAATTACAGAGCGCCTGAGAATTCTGATGACATCTTTGAAGCTACAACAACATTTTTACTTATTCCCTAGAAAAATATTTTAGGATATAATGTTTTCCCATACTCAATCTTTCCCAAACACCTCATTACAAAGAGGATTTTAATCTGCTGTGCCAAAAAGCCATATAGTGTTCAGAACACCTCTCAACAAACCACAAAAATCCTTTCTGGGAAAGTGCAAGCCTTAAGAGGAGGAAATCTTATCCCGATAACTGTACAAATATTTTAAAACCCAGTTTCACTGCAAACGCTGTTCTAGCATGCAAGTGATGTGTCAAAATCTACCTAGTAATTATAAATGATATCTGCTCCTTCTCCTACAAAACATTTCTTAATCTGTGCTTCTGTAAGCAAACTACTTTTAACTTTTGAAAGCTTACACTGGTATATCCTTTTTAGCCTTTGTTGAAGTAGTCACCTGCTGTTTTATTCTGTTTTTTTAACCCCACAATTTAGAAAGGGTTAACAGTTGAGCCAGGTTCTCTTAAGGTAGAATTCTTTAGAAACCTCTCCTCTTAATCTCCTTATGTGCAAGTACTGTACTGGCAAAAAACTGTTGACTCGCCTTTTCATTTATTTCTCAAGACCGTTTCTATGGCTTGAACCTGTTAGAATCAACAATATCCATGTTGTTAAAACTGAGAATTATTATTTCTGTAATGACAGACATTGAAAAATGATTTGAAAATAAAAAATAGAATTTTCAGGTACTTAGAATGTACGTTTCTTTTTAAAATCTGTAGTTGTTGGGAAAGAATAAATTATCCATAATTAGAAAATATTTTGCAAAGAATTCAAGGAAAATTTTAATTAACCAAAATTTGGTTAAACCAAGTTTCCTATTTCATTGGAAAAGTTAGTAATGACTTAGGACTGGATCAAAGTTTAAGTGTGCACAATAGGACTGGCAGAAGCTGATTTCTGTGCCCCTCTCCTTCCAACAGCAGCTGACCCTACAAAATGCTCTCCTGAAAATGAGGGAACCTGCCAAATAGGGTGATCTGTTGTGCAGGAGACTGACAGGTTCCCTGAAAACTGGACGGCTACTGTAGGGAGAAGGGGACAAGAAGTCAGTTTCAAAAAGTCCCCGGATGCACTTTGGATCCAGCTTGGTGTTCCTAGTGAAACCCATCAGAACAAAGTTCAACTTAGTCTGGTCCCAACCCAATATCATTATCTCTAACTTCTGAACCTTTCGGCATTTAAAATAAAGATATGATGGAGGTTTCAAACAATAACTGGGCCAAACATAGGCAGAACATTGAATGTATTCTGGAAGCTACTAGGGCCTTTTCTTTTTTAAAAAAATGTTGAAATGACAGTAGGACCACAAATGAATTAGCTTAGGTGCTTTTGCCCCAGCAAGTCTCCAGCTGCAGGGGGGAAATGAATAGTGAAATCTTCAAAACATCACAATTAGCAGCACTTTTTCCAGTCTGTAGTACGTTAGTGTCCTAAACACTGGATCACGCTGCAACATGAAAATCCATCACATGTATATTCTTATCTAATGTCATAGATTTATAGAATCGTGGAGCTGGAAGAGACCACAAGGGTCACGCAGTGAAATTCCAAGCAATGCAGGAATCTTTTTGCCCAACACGGGGCTCAAACACACAACCCTGAAATAAAGAGTCTCATACTCTGAGTTATCCCTAGTCAGCTCAAAAACAATCTTAACAATGCCTGCAACCTTGGCATTCTTATGATCTGAGCTATCCAGGCTAAATTTTCTGCCCTAAATTTGTTGTTATGCTTTTTCCTTTAAAAGATTCCTGCCCATGTTACTGTGGCTTGCTATCTTCTGCTTCAGAACTAAGCATGCTCAATTATAGACTACAGGGGTGGATATCTTGCCAAGAAAGGCGGAGGTACTACAATGCTACAGTTGTAGTTTTAGCAAGATACAGGTTCAGCAGATGTCTACTTTTTACTACAAGTGGTATAGAAGGTGATATTTCAAAGACTGACAATCTTTTTGAAAGTTTCGTGAAAGACAAGGCACAAAGTTTTGGAGATTTAGTTGCACAAGAACCAACATTTATGGCTCTCTTCAGGTTGCAGGATGTGGACTGAGTGTACATAACTTGAACTTTCTCCTCTAGATATACGGTTACGTAATTTTTCACTGTGTGAAAATTACGTAGTGTTTCCAAAACACTAATATCATGGTCACTGGGTGGAAACACATGGTAAAATAGTCTCATGATCATTTCATAACATGCCTGAAAACAAAAAAACCAAACACTTCTCAATCCACATCTTAACATAGAATGATGATTACTTGAATTAGCCTGAAATCAGCACTGAGATTTACAGTAAAGTCCATCCTGTGGTTCATTCTATTACAGTAGTTTGAGCATGATTACTGCTAAAAGATGTGTAGACTGACATGGATGCTGCAGAAGACATTCCACATACGATCTCTGTATCTGCCAAATTGCACGGAAAGTCTCCAAGCCAGCAGGAGGAACGCTACCCCCAAGGAAGCATGCAAACTGGCAGATCCAGATAGGAACCCCATTATTCTTGTTATGACATCTGCGAGGAAGTAATGGAGGGCAGCTAGAGTTGGTGGCAAACAAAGCACTGTGTAACTAGTAGAGCTCACTTTATTGACCCACGTTGTTCTGTTGTGATGCAACCTGTGTTTCAAAATTTCAAGTAGTGTAATAAGACAACCCAAAAAATAGCAAGTTCTATACACTTTACCAAGGACCTGGAAACTGTCACAACCTGCTTGTAATTGCCTTGTCTGGTGCACAGGTAGTGGGCTTTTTCAGTTCTACTAACAAGAACCTTTGACTAGTCTCACTGGAGTTCTTAAGTTGATATTGCTTGAAAATATCCACCCTATTTGGGGAATGGGGCATATGAGCATACATGGGAGCAGCAATAGTAATCAGTCATCGGGATTTTGACACTGCCTCATATACTATGATTGGTTAGTTTTGAGGATGACAGATCCTATCAAGTTTTGAGACTTGATGCTAATTTATATTTTAAAAATAGCATATAATCTAAGTTAAAAAATCGCCACAGAATTTCCTCAAAAGATTTCAGACAAATTCCACAGACTGATGGCTTTCTGTTCTCTACTGGAACTGTGGAAATGTCAAAAGAAACACAGATCATGTATCTTTACAACGTTTATCAGATATACGTGGACAAAAATACAGACTGAAAAGTAACCAGGTATCACACATGCAGGTGAGAATAGCATGTTAACCAGAAGCATAAATGGCTTAATCTTCCTTAGTCTGAAACCACTGCTCATCCCAAGGTCAGTAGCATTTTGTAGAAAACAGAAGAAAACACACAATGAAAAATCAGTAACTATATTGGTATTTCACGTGTAAATACAGAAAGCCTATGGTTAAATTTATTTGTAAGAACAGTGGTACAGATTAGCTCTGTAATTCCCAGGTGGTGGGCCCATTAGTAGACCACACACAGTTGGAGGTGGATTCTGGTGCCCAGGAAAATGGTGGTGGTGCTTATTCCAGCAGAACCAGGAAGTGAGTTCAGAAGATGGCAAAAGATGTTCTGCATGGTGCACAGCCTGGTAACGTACAGGCTACATTGGTAGGTATTTGGTCATCATTTCTCTGCACACTTCCCTAACAACAGAGGGATAGAGGGATTATTTTCCCCCACCATGAACTGCTTGTTCCTACTTGTACTTGCTTTTATCTAGGTATCTTAAAATGTTTCTAACCATGGGAAAAACAACAACTAACCCAGTTGTATGTCTTCTACTAGTGAATGTTGAAGACAAAGCTTTAAGGAAAGATATATTCCATTTCTGGATTTGGGACAGGGGACAGAAGAGTCATTAATAAAATGTCACCAATTGGTCACATTAACAACATAATGCAATAGCATCTTAATAAACTAAGAGAGCCCATCTATTCTAATTAGAACAGTTTGGTGGTTTGAAAAAAACTATGTCCACTGATACTGCCACCAATGGAATTTCAATAATAGTAGAAAAATCACAGTTAACAACTATTGCTTACAATTCTATTTCCCTCAAGGAATAGATTCCACAACATATCCTGGGAGAGATTAATGAATTCCAGAGATAGCATCACTAGCAGAATCATAGGACAAAAAAACCCCACAATTACGTAAAAATAAATACATTTACAGATGTGCCTTAATAATGGTGTGTTAAGATTAGGAAGGAATTTTATACTGTGATATCTGTGTTTTCCTCTCCTGCACTCCCAATCCTAAAGCTGCTATGGGAGACATTATGCTGGACATGACAATCATATGCTTAAAGGCTATGGGTTAAAGTAGATTAGATATTGTGCCTAAAACTACTGTTGTTAATATAATAAATGCTGTAACTTCTAGGGAAAAGGACCATGGTTTCCCAGCCCCCTGTACTTATCTGTTCCTGCCCACTTTCAAATGAGGCAAATAACACTCTTTCTTGTGAGGAGGCTTGGATGGCAGGAAAACTCACCATGCTTAGGGTTTGGGAATATGCTCCTTTAAACCAGATGCAATTCTTTATATGGGGCAGAGAATACAGGTGCCACCGCCTCCCCACTGTATGGCGCACTCTTCACTTGAACAAGACAAGCTGTTTCATTCAATTTATTTCTTGCCCCAGAGGCATTTTGTCTGCTCTTCTCCAGAGTTCAGAGTCTATGTGAAATCAGAATTGAGGATGCCCAAAGCAAGACCTTCTCTACAGTTGCACTACAGAATTTGCTCCCCAAGGAGGCCCACCAGGTACAACTCTTATATTCATTCATAAGCTTGTCAACACCATTTTCAACGGCTGGGCTTTTGGTAAACTGCAAGGCCTGTACCTTTTTATTTTACTGCCAAGGTATGGTTTGCATTTGGTTACTAAGTTTCAAACTTTGACGTTATTGCAGTATTTTATTGCTTTTTAATAGTTATCTTTCTTGTTCATTTTGAACCGCACTGGGCATAGTACAGTACTGTGAAATAGCAGCAAAGAGGCTTAAGAGGGTAATCTTTCAGTATTTAGACATGAGCAGATTCTATCATAATGCAAGAGGTTGGACCTTCAAAACCTTTTCAGCACTTAACGTTTTAGGGCTGATTTTAAAGCAGATTAAGGCATCCATCTAGACGTGTGGACACTGAAATAAGCTGATGCTGACAGGCACATCAATTATCATTTAAAAATTCTGCAGTCTTAATACTAATAATTATCAGGAATTTTTGAAGAGATGCAGCTTCTGGAAATATATTTTTCATGCTGATTAGGATGTCAAAGATCTTGCCTGAATCGCTTCAGTATGAAGAGTCAAAGAGTAAAGCTTTTCTCTAATGCCATCTTATTAAACCTTGCAAAAAAAAAAAGTAAATTAACAACCAGAAAATCAAGGAAACACCTCAATTTGATCCAGCCGGATGGAACACCCCATCAGGAGACTGGATCTAATATTACAGGGAAAGATAGTGTTTACTATGGGTAAAATTATTTTTAGTGCTTTTAGGCAGAGTTAAGTTGCTTTCAGAAGTAGAAAGTAAGACATCCCAAACCACTTGTCTGATGTATAGTTGGAGGGATGGGCATCTGTTATGCACATGTGAATAGGCAACAATACAGGCAGAGAGAATGCTCCTATAAAGCAGAAATCTAGGCAACAATAACAGGATATAAGAGGTGTTCTTTATATTCAAGTTGATGTGTAGACACATGTACAAAAACATAGGAAAGAGGAAGGTGTATTAGGGAACATGTAAGGTAACCAGCATGGTTTATGAATGCTGAAAGCCTAGATAAAGAAAGCTGGAGGTGAATATGCCAATGTTGCAGTCAGGACTTGCAGAAGTTGTGCAGGCTGTTGGGAGATGCAACACAGAGCTCCAGAAGTGGGTGGAATGAAGAACTGAAAGCTCTGTGCATGGGAACAGAATTAAAGATAGGCAAGGCAAGGGCACAGAGGACAGATAGATCTGAAGTAAGACGCCATGTGGATAAAAAAATATATATAATGTGGGTGAACAGGAATGACAAGATTTCTCACCAGGTTCCCAAGGAAGGATGCAGTGTAGGATACTGGGCATGCAATTACATTCTGGCAGCACACAAAGGGCAGGAAATTGGTTGACATACTGAGCAGGGGATGCAGGTTTGGGTGTTAAGAGGTAGGCAAGTCTCCCTGCAGTATTTAGAGAGCGCTACCTGCAGGCAGGGAGGGGGTGAAGCTGAACCAGTCAGGATGTGTAGGATTGGTCTGAGGGATGGTAGGGGTTTTTTTTGCCAGGGCAGGTAGGTTTTGACACCTTAAGCGAGGGCAGAAGGGCCCATCTGGAGGAATAAGGCAGAAGGAAAGGGTGCTGGATGAGGGTCCCGGTCCTGGAAGGCGATCCTCAAGGATGGTAGAGAGCTCCCTGCAGAGCAGTGAGGAGGAGGAGGACTGCTGGGCAACAGGCAAAGAAGGCTAGGTGGGAGCAACGCAGAGGAAACAGGGAAACGCAGAGGAGGCAGGGAAACGGGGATTTGGGTGAGGTTTTTTTGGGGGGAGAGAAGCAAGGGGTCTCTCCTAGCCAAGGCGGGGTCTCCCCCCCCCCACCGCCCCCATCCTCACCTCTTGACGCGGATGATCTGGTCTCGCATGGGGCGGATGTCCTGGAAGCTCTGCTGGTTGACGAGGCTGTAGACCAGGATGAACCCCTGCCCGTTCTTGATGTACAGGTCCCGCATGGAGGCGAACTGCTCGGTGCCGGCCGTGTCCAGGATCTCCAGCACGGAGGGCGAGGCGTCCACCTCGATCTCCTTGCGGTAGAAGTCCTCGATGGTGGGGTCGTACTTCTCGATGAAGGTGCCGGTGACGAACTGCACGGTCAGCGCCGACTTCCCCACCCCGCCCGAGCCCAGAACCACCACCTTGTACTCGCGCATCCTCTTCCCGGGCCGGGCTCCCCCGAACCGCCTCGCCCACCGGCCGCCTCAGACGCCGCCGCCGCCGCCTCTTCCTCGGGCGCTCACCCGCCCGCGGCCGCCACCGCCGCCGCGACCTCCGGCGCCGCCATGGCTGTGAGGGAGCGCGAAGGGAGGAGGCGGGTGGGCCGCTCCCGCAGCCGCAGCTGCCCCTGGGCGGCGCTACCGGTCGCCGCGGCCGCCGCCTTCACGGGCCGCTGCTAATGCGGCGGCGGCGCTCCCCTTGCTGCTGTCGGCTGCCAGCCGCGGCGGACGCCCCGCCCCCTCATTCCTCGTAACCAGGGGAACCACCAACCGGGCAGCGCCGGGGCGCCGCGTCACGTGCACGGCAGCCGCCCGTCTCCGCCAATCGCCGCTTTCAGGGGAAGTTGAATGACACACGCGCAGAGAGAGACACAGACACTCTCTCACACACCCTCCCCACCTCGTCCTCCGCCCTCTCCCCACGTGACCAGCTCTCTTCGCCTTCCCGCTGTAGCCTAGGAAACAGGAGGCCCGCCTTGCCCTCGTCGGATTTGGGAGGGCACGTGGCTCCGGACCAACCGGAGCGCGCGCCCCCCGAAAGTCGCGCGCGCGCGCCGCGGCGGCGGCCCAATCGTCGGCCGGGGTTCTGTCGCTGCTGGGAGACGCGGTGGGAAAGAGGACTCTGAGTGGCTGGCGGGCGGCGGGCGGGCTCCTTCCCCTCCCCCGCCCAACGGTCACTTTTCCCTTAGGCGGCCTCTGGGCCTGGCAGGATCCCGTCGGCCGGCGGAAGGAGAGGGGTTTTCCCTCACGGTGGCTCTCAACCCTTCCCTACTGTCCTGTTTTCAAAAGCCCAGTCCTCTGTGCTGCGCCGACGAAAATGAGAGGCTTTTTTGTTCGTTTATTTCTTACGAAGTTCCTTCTAACTTTAGTTGGTTAGCCCTGGTAACACCCGAGGTTCAATCTCCGTGCATACTCCTGCTTTCTCGGGGTTAGGCTGGATGACCCCTGTGGGTCCCTTCAAACATGATGATTCTGTGCCAACTTATTTCAGCATAGGTCTCCAGGAGGGCAGCTCACGATATGAAAATAATAAAGCGCAGTGAGGTAAAATAAACAGAATTAGCGAAGGCGGCAGCTGTCCCTACCTGGACAGGGATAATCCAGCTACTGTCTATGCTCTGGTAACTTCAAGGTTAGATTACTGCACATAGTGCTGCCTCTGAAGACGGTTCGGAATTCAGCGGCCAGGTTGCTCACTGGAGCAAGGCAGGTTGAGCATATTACACTGATCCTGGTCCGACTGCACTGCCTGCAAATTAGTTTCCTGGCCCAATTCAAAGTGCTGATTTTGACCGATTAAGCCTTAAATGGCATAGGACCGCAATACCTCAAGGACGGCCACTTTCCATATGAACGTACCCAGACCCTGAGATCATCTTCTGAGGCCCTAATTTGTGTTCCTTGTCCCTGAGAGATCTGGAGGGTGGCAACACAAGAACGGGCCTTCTCTGCAGTGGCTCCCTGTCTGTGGAATGCTCTCCCCAGGGAAGTTCACCTGGCACCTTCATTGATTGACACCCAATGGCCTTTTAAAATGTGTTGGGGAGGGAGGGGGATTACTGGTTTTTTTTACTTTTGTGTATTTTGTGTTTTTATATTTTGGTTTAACTTGGAACTGCCCTAAGACCTGCGAGTGTAGGGCAGTACAGTGGTGCCTCGCAAGACGAAATTAATTCGTTCTGCGAGTTTTTCGTCTTGCGAGTTTTTTCGTCCTGCGAAGCACGGTTTCCATTTTTTCAAAAAAATCTTCAAAAACCTCAAAAAAGGCTACCACACCGCGTGCTATGAGTTGCTCCTCGAAGTCAAGTCGCAACTGCACCTCTTCAAGCAATGCACCCTGTATTACTGTAACGGTTTTAAGAAAAAGGAAACAAACTTGCAAGACGTTTCCGTCTTGCGAAACAAACCCATAGGGAAATTCGTCTCACGAAGCAACTCAAAAAACCAAAAACTCTTTTGTCTTGCGAGTTTTTCGTCTTGCGAGGCATTCGTCTTGCGAGGTACCACTGTATACAAATTTAATAAATAGTAATTATTATTATACAGGGTGATGTACAGACTGACGTGTGTGTGTGTGTGTGTGTGTGTGTGTGTTTGTATGCAACAGGCTAAGCAACCTGTTTTACTTTTGGAGCTAGAATATAGCACATAAGAACAGCAGTATTTGCTGTATTATTTTTTTCCTTTTCTGCAGGTTTGGTACCTGCTAGAAGACAGAGAATGGAGCACAGAGACAGGATCTAGAGAGATCTCCAAGTTTTGGAATCGACCTCTGTTCAACTCCTTAAGCACTGACATAATACAGTATTGCTCTCATTATTGAGAACCGTTTCAGTCTGGCTTCAGGCCTGGTTTGGGCAGTGAAATGACACCCTGAATGATGTCTTTTATTGGGAAAGGGACAGTGGAAGTGTGACCTTGTTAATTTTCCTGGGATTTCTCAGCAACATTTGATACAGCTGACCATGATATTCTCCTGAATTGGCTCTGTGGTGTGGGAGTGAAAGGTACAGTGTTTAGGTGGTTCTGCTTGGCAGGGGGTTGGACTCGATGGCCCTTGTGGTCTCTTCCAACTCTATGATTCTATGACTACTTTCAGAGAGTAGTAGTGGAGGACTTCCTGGCCTCATGGTAAGTATGCTGTGGAGGCCCTCAGGGTTTATTCTGCCCCTATACTCTCTATCATGCATATGAAGCTGCTGGAAGCAGTTTGCAGGGAGTTTAGATGAGTGAGGTGGCATCAGTATGTTGATGACATTCAGCTGCATTTCTCCATATAATTTGAGTCAGGTGAAGCTCTGCAGGTTCTTGTTCAGTTCCTGGGGGTAATACTGCTGGATGAAAGCCAAAAAGCCGAAGCTGAATCCCAACAAGAAAGAGATTCTGTGGATTGGGGGAGCCTAGGTCCGGAAAATAGGAATATGGCCCTTTCTGGAGATACTCCCCCTGAAGTTTAAGGTATGTAGTCTGGGAATACTTCTCAATTCCACTTTGTTTCTGGAGGCCCAAGTGACCTTGGCATTCAGTACCCATTTCTAATTATGGTTATCTTGCCAGTTTCGGCTTTCTTGCAGGAGGACAGCCTGGCCAATGTGAGCCAGTAACATAGTAACCTTCCATTTAAACTATTGCAATTAATTCTGTGTGGGGCTGCCCTTGAAAATAGTTCATAGATTGCAGCTAGTGTGAATGCAGCTGCTACAGAGTCCTGATGGGTCTGATGTATTTGAAAGAACCATGTGATATACTTGTAAGTTCTGTACTGACTACTTGTTTTTCTGCTGGGCCCAATTCAAGACAATAGTTTTGATATATAAAGCCTTGAGCAATTTAGGACTCTGAAGGAGTTCCTCTTCCTATTCTCTCCTGCCCATTCTTTGAGATTGCCTGGATAGGCCCTCTTAGTAATACTATCAGGTGTGGAGGTTTATGGGTCAGGGACCCAATGGAGAGCTTTCTCAGCAGTAGCACTCCAGTTATGAAATCCCCCCCCCCCCCAAGCTTTGGCTCGCTAGCTACCCAATCTGTGTTTCAGTACCAGGTAAAAATATTCCTTTTCAGAACAGTACTGTAGTAGTGGCATATGTAGTGCAGCTTTTCCTGAAGTGGATTCTGTTTTACCTTTGATTGCTTTGTGTTTTGTATGTATTATAGTGTTGTAATCTGCTCTGGACTCTGATGAAAGGTGATATTTCTTATTTATTATAAGTTTATTTATATAATTATTATATTTGTGACTGACTCAAATCATAGGGCACCTTTAAAACTAATTTATCATGGTATGAGCTTTTAAGTTAGGGACTGGCAGGGTTCCAAAGAGTGTGTGGTGGAGGCAAGGAACCAGAGATTTATGGTGTGTGATGCCACCCACAAGGCAGGAGCCAGGGGAGGAAGGGAAGTCAGGGTAGTCCGAGGCAGAGGAAAGTACAAAGGATGTGGTGAAAGAAGGGGCGGTTCAGGCGAGGGAACTCACCTTCCCCCGCCCTACTGTCTCATAGAACCAGGAATGGCTTGAAAAGGGAAGCCCAGTGAAGTCTCAGGTAAAGGTATGCAACCCGTCAGAGGAGAGTCATGACATTTTATAGGCAAGAGCCTATTTGATGCATGAAGTGGACACAATTGGTATATACATGTTACATAGATTTCACGCTGTAATATTATGTTGCACATTATCTACTTATCAAAGATGGAGGCAAGCAAGTAGTCAAGTCAGTAGCTTGGTAGAAGTTAGGCAGTGTTACTAGTGGTTTCTGAGCAGCCTTGACTACGCTAGCTTGATCTTTTTCAAAATGAGGAGCCTGGCCAGAGTTTGCACTTATGTAATAAAAGGCCAGATGGGATTCTACTGGTTCTTTGTGTTACCAGTTCCCGGTTGGGCTATTTTGTGCCACAGAGCTAAAGCTGGCAAACTAGCCAAGTCCTCTGTAGGCTTCCTAGTGGCATGGAGCTCTGTGGCCAGTCCTCAGTTTGACATTCCCACACAACTTCTCAAAGTATGATAAAATTCCAGGGTACCAGTTATCAGGGACAGTTTCTGTCGTGGCAAGACCACAGTGGGGAGAATTCCTTCTGTAATGAAGTGTGTATATACAAATATACAGACTGAGAAGATTGCAAGCATGTAGTACTAGCCCCATAGTATCTGTCCCTAAAACCATGCCACACCATTGCAGTTCCCTATGTATTGAAAAATGTGAATAAAATTGAGCTGTTCCTGGTTGCCTACAAAGTGCCCTCGAACAGATACTCTCAGGCAGTTGCTTACCTAGACTGTATATATGCTGTCCTTTATTTATTTAACATAATTTATATACTGTTTAATCACCAAAATATTAAAGAGGCTTACATCCATATTCATAGAATCATAGAGTTGGAAGGGACCCAAGGGTCATCTAGTCCAACCCCCTGCAATGCAGGAATATGACAATATGTCATTTTTGATACAGTCATACCTCGTGTTGCGTTTGCTTCATGATACAGTTTTTCAGGTTGCATCCCACGGCAACCCGGAAGTACCGGAAAGGGTTACTTCTGGGTTTCGCCGCATGCACAAACGCACAAAATGACATCACGCACATGCGCAGACGTTCTGCTCATTTTGCGAACGGGACTCAGGAACGGATCCCATTCGCAACCAGAGGTAACACTGTATATGGTATCTAGGCCTTTTAAGCAAGACACATTTTACTTCAGTCAACCAGCCTCACTTTTTCTACAACTTTGAACAGTTAACCCTCTAATTAACTATGTATCATTCTCTCTTGTCACATCTCTTTTATACGGTAACACAGGCCCTCTGAGCAATGATCATGTCATGCTTGTGTTTTGTGCAGTCCTAATTGCTGGTTGTAAATCAGTGGTAGATGGTAGTAAAGGGAGGAATCCAAACCCAATAACTGAAATAGGCAAATATCTGGCTTCTGAAGTCTCAGCTCATCCAGAGATACAGTGCCATAAGTTTTCCATTCTGGCTCAGCTGCGGCTCAACCGAAGCCAGAGAGTTTCCTGAAAAAGGGATGAGGCAAGGGGAGACTTACCTCTATTCAAACTTGATTTAGCTGGTTTGCATGACCTAGCAACCCAGTGGAAGCTACACTGGCAGAAAGGATGGTGGAAGTTGAACTTTATTTTAGAGGCTTGTTTTCCCGCTGCCAAGTCCGAGCTGGTCCAGCCAGCAGTAGCCCTGCTTCTGAATGGAGTTTGGAATAGGGGTAAATTACAGAGCATAGATTATCCTAGCCGCTTAAAATGGGCATCTTTGGGACTTCCTTCTAGTTTGAATGCATACATAATACAAGTAAAGCAATAGGAAAGTTTGCAGTGCCAGTGGGGAATTTTAGTTGTTTCAGACAACTGTCAGAACAAGTTTCAGACAACTGTCAGAACAAGTTCTTTTTTTAAATAGGGTTGGAAGCCTCTGCTATCTTCAGATAATTTGCTAATAGCTTTCTGCTCCCTTAAGCAAAATGACACATGTATAGGGAAACTTTGAGTCAGTTTGACTCTACTCATGGTAGTCAGTGAGTCGTCTCATTTATACCGTAATTAAGGAACTGGTTCGTGTCTATCTGAGCATACTTTATATTGCACAACTATTCTGAAATTACTTTGGTGGAGATTTTGTATTTATTAGAATTCCATCTGAAAATATATGTGGTTTTAATTAACTGAGGCTGAAGCCACACCCAAAGCATCTGTTTCTTGGCATCTCCTCCAACACCACCCTTAGCTGGTCCCTTTGGTATGTGAAGAATTAGATGGCTTGCCCAAATTATGTAACAAATGACAATACCAGAGCTAGAAAAATACTCAGAAGGAAAAAGGTTTCCCGTGCAAAATGTTAAAGGAAATAAGGTATCTTGTATAGCAGATGGGATGAAATAAGATGGCATGTTACCATACTCAGTTGAAACAACTACATACATGCACATTTGATTTCTCTAAAATAACTTATTTCAAAATAGTTTATGGGAAAGTATGAATCCAATATATTCCCTTTATCAGATTATTCTCACCTAAGTATCATGAGATACTTACTTTAGCTGTGAGTGGAAAGAGGAAAAGCTAAATTCCACTGAAAACAAATTTGTT
This sequence comes from Podarcis pityusensis, assembly GCF_964106645.2. Classification (NCBI taxonomy): domain Eukaryota; kingdom Metazoa; phylum Chordata; class Lepidosauria; order Squamata; family Lacertidae; genus Podarcis; species Podarcis pityusensis. The sequence continues at coordinate 95,137,029 of NC_138027.1, read as the reverse complement.
TATAACCGAAAGTGTCTAATTTTAAAAGCTTATTACAATACTAGGGGCTGCACCCTTGCTTGCTTTTATTACCCAATGCCTCTGGGCCACCCCCCACAACCTCCCCGCCACACTAACCTCTTAGACCAGGCAACCTTTTTGGCCACCCTGCAGGCCAACTTTGACAGTTGGGTGGGACAACCCACCTGTCCGTCATATGATTTACTTATAATTACATTGATATCCCATCTTTCCTCCAAAGAGCTCAAGGTGTCCCGCATGGTTCTCCCTCTCCCCATTTTATCTTCACAAGAACCCTGTGAGGTAGATTAGACCAAGACACAGTAACTGCCCAAGGTCCCCTAGTCATCATCATGGGGGAGGGGGAATTTGAACCCTGGTCTCCCAGCTCAAAGGCCAACATCCTAACTCAGTGGTCACCAACCATTTGGACCTGTGGGCGCCACAACCCATTATGTTGACTCTAATAGAATGCCTGTCTCAAGCCTAATTTCATCAGGGAACCCTGTGAGCACCAAAGAAGGTCTGTGTGGGCACATGTGCACCTGAAGCTGCCATATTGGTGACCCATGTTTTAACTACTGCAGTGAAAGTGCCAGGCCTCTGCATCAAAAGCAGCAGGAGGAAGGTGGCGGCAGCACCTTTTCTCTAGGCTTCAAGGATGCTGTATGCTTGTAATTTGTTCTCTGGCCCCTTCAATGGCAACTTAATAGATGAGTCGAGAGGGCTTCGCCACGAGACAAGGGGGAAAAACAGAAGTAAAGAGAAATGATTATTCCTTAACAGTATGCCATTGCTCACCCCAGAGGTCTTCTTGAACCAGAGACATGCCACCTCCTTACCCAAACAGCTAAATTATCTCTGGCCTCACAACCATTCCCAATCATTTCCTCACCTCATCAGAGCCAATCTTATCCATATCCAGGGCATTGGGCCATTAAAAAAAAAAAGGATGCCCATTCTTCCAGTCCAGGGTATCCTCTTTACCCTTTCAACAGCACCGCCAAAAATTAAAATGGGTTGCAGGGTCTTCATCACTGCACTAACCTTGGGGCACCTGGGTCCTCCAGGTTTGACAAAAATCTGCCATGAGCAACTTGCGGAGAGTGCAGGAAGGAATTAGACCCACTGAGAACGTGGCTGTGAAAGGTGTTGATGCTTGACTCAGAAAGAACAGGAGGCAAATAAAAGATTTTGAGGAGTATCACTGAATTGTATGGCTTATGAGAGAAGCAGTGTTAGAAAGTCAGATATATCAGCTAGGTGCCAAATGGCTCCTTAAACCAGGGTTACAGTCGCCAAAGCGGCATGCCTAGTTGCCATTTTGGGGCCAGAAGGCTCAGAAGTCATATTTTTCAATACAACTCTTTGGTTCCTGAAATTCATTCTGATTGTACAGATAAAATTTAACAGAAAGTATTGTACAGGATGTGCTGCTAGTTTGTGAGATTAGTCGAGATCCAAGGATCCGCAGGCATGCAGTGCCAGAAGATGGAGATGGCAGGCACCGTCCTGGTGCCAGGGCATCCTCACTTGGTTGATTTGATTGACATCCTATGCCCCTTTAAAATGTTTTGGGAGGGTATTGGGTTTTTGTTTTTATTTTGGTTTTGTACTTTGTGGTTTTATATTCTGATTTTATCCTGAGACTTTAGGGTGGTATATAAATTCAGTTAATAATAAGAATAAGAATAATTCACTTGGTTGCAAGTCATCCAACGGGATTGTGTCACAATGGGGCACATGCCACTGTTACTTAGCAACCTTGCAGAACAATGTGCATTGTTCCTCTTAATATTAGGGTTTTGTTTTTTACAAAACAGCTTTCAGTGAATTAAGCTTTTCTTTATTCATATTTATTTGTTAGAATTCTAGACCACCCTTTACCCAGTGGATCCCATTGTAGTGTTCAATCATTTTCTTTTAAAAAAAAAAAGCAATGTAATAATATCCTTCAAACAAAAATAAGACTGAGAGGCAACAAAGATACAAAACTATTGAAGCAGAAGAGCCTACACAAAATCCCTGGGCAAAAAAGCATTTTGTAATCTTATACACGGATTGTATATCCACCAGAACTGTTAGGTATTCCATATTTGTTTTACTAAATACATGTGTTTCTCCTCCCTGAAGAATTCTGGGAGTTATATTTGTCAGAGTGCTGAGAACACTACTACATGTTTCCGTTTTCCCTTCACAGAATTGTATTTCCTAGGATGCTCTGATATGAGGAAATCACTCTTAAATCAGTTAAAATCTGCAGTGATGAGCCCAGGGATTGAAATCTCTGCTCAAATGTCCTAATAAAAAAGGTGAGAGTACCCCGAATAATTACTTCTTCCCATTCAACATACACATTGTCATTTGGGGCTCCAACTTTCCTTGTTTATTTTATTTTTTCAAAAGTAGGTTGGCTTTTTATTTTACCAAAAGTAACGTGTGGTGGCTAATATTAGTCATACTCTGAGTGGACTCATTGAAATCAGTGTGGGTCTACTCTTAATATGACTACCACTAGGTATCATCTTGTTTTCATTTGCTTAGGGCAAAGCTCCCAGTTGGGTATTGCTCCTGAGGTATTGCACACTCTGTGGTAAAAAGGAAGTCTACCACTTTGCCTCATTTACTGATTAATGCAAAATATAAAGCAAGCAAGCAACTATTTTTCCTGTATAAGCTAACTCTCCATTCTTTTTACCGTGAGAAATGACCGCCAGATTCATGTGTTTTTAGTACAGACCATTTTCTGTTACAGACATTAAAAACTAGCAATGCAACCATGTGGATGACGCATATTTTGATCCTACCCTCACCTCTCTCCTGCTGCTGAATGGAATTCTGTGTTTTGTCAGTGACAGAATCGATATAGATTCTATAGGCATTCAAATCAGCACGAGGCAGACTTTTAAGTGGATTTTTCAGGGTCAGAATCAAAGTCTCAACGCTGCTATCACAGCAGCAGAATATGCTCAAATTGACCACATGATGTTCTTTCTTCTTAAGTACTGTAGATTTAAGCACTGCTGCTTACTGTATACTTTCAGTATGTTGAGTATTTAGTAGTAGCTCCTTAGGGATGTCGTGAGTCACCTCCCCTGCTCTTCTTTAGAAACGCACATAGAGATTTTGCTGCTTGACAACAGCATAATTTAAAACATTTGGACTGAGAGAAAATCTACTTTTTAAAAAAAAGCTCTTTAGAAGCATTGCATAACCATTTTTTGAAAACATTTTAGCTCATAAGAGCTTATAGCTCAGTTGTTGCTTTTTTAAATAGTTTAATGCAAAGACATCGCTTTGTAACAGACCCTCAACCATAACTACATCTGGTGGGGAATCCATTTTCAATCTTCCACACAAAGACAATGCTGTGCAATTTTTAAAAACATGCACTGTCACTCATTTCCCATTATCCATCAGTAGATTGACTGTAACTGAAAAGCTCTGCTTTTTCAGTGTCTCTATGAAAATGGGTTTAGTTCATTTGGGAGTTGGGGAATCAATTGATTATGGCCTCAGTTGTTTTTTTGTCTTGTATTGGAATGTCTGGCAGTGGTACACCGAAATGGATCAAATTATATAGAAATCTTTGGAATCTTTTTACTGCTGCTATTATGAATGTATTGTACTAAGGACTAAGGCCACCACTGTTTCCAACTCTGCTTACCCTCCCCTTGCAAACCACTGCAATCTCTTTACACCTCACCAGCCCCTTCCCTTTACACCCCATCATCACCCCCTTGCTCCTTGCATTCAAGGAGAATGGTTGCAGTTTCAGACCCTCCAAGCGTCCCTGTTTTCCAGGGACTTCCCTGATTTAGAGAAGCCGTCCCAGTTTCTGATTTGATCCTGGAATGTCCCACTTTTCCTTAGGATGTCCCTATTTTCAATGGAGAAATGTTGGAGGGTATGGAGTTATCCGACCCCCAAGCCATCTGAAGGCAGTCATGTATAGGGAAGGTTGTTTTAATGTTAAATGTTTTATTATCTTTTTATATACATTGGAAGCTGCCTGGAGTGGCTGGAGCAACACAGTAAGATGTGTGGGGTATAAATAATAAAATTATTATTATGGAATGGGATGTCCCTATTTTCATCAGAGAAAAGTTGGAAGGTAAGGGGGGCATGAGCTGTAAGAGGGTTTGGCAAGGTTAATGGAAGTCTGGGTTTAGCAGCAGGCTCACCTGGGCTATCCACCATCCACTCTACTCAGCTGTGCTGTCTGCTCACCAGTCCATCTTGACTGCTTGCCTGGGCTGCCTGCATGCCTGCCTGTTTACCTGGGCAACCTGCTTGTCCCTTTCTACATCCCCCCACTCCTCACCATCCAATGTTGCTTTTCTGTTATGCTGTAGTTTGTAGCACCACCTGTTGGCAGCCCCGCAAACTGCAGCCTGACAACATCCCTACAGTTTCATTAAATATTGCTTTCTATTTTATATGGATTAGAATGGTTTTAAATGCTGTGGGAAGATAATTGTGCTGCGAATAGTTGTTCATACATTTATTAAATAAATAAAACCATCCATTGTAGCTTTCATTTGATCCATTAAAAGTGGGTGGGGTTTTATGAAAATTTACAGCCTGCCTTCTCACAAGCTCTCAGTAATAAGTTTGTTTTACTCGGAAGGGTTGAGGGAGCAAAATATGTTAAATGAGAATTCTTGGAAACATAGATCATTGGTCCATCTAGATTAGTATTTTTGACAGTGACTGCCATCAGTTCTCCAGGGTTTCAGGCATGGCTCCTTTTCACAGTTTGAACCAGGGACTGTTTGCATGTAAAACATGTACAGTGGTGCCCCGCAAGACGAATGCCTCGCAAGACGAAAAACCCGCTAGACGAAAGGGTTTTACGTTTTTCGTTGTGCTTCGCAAGACGAATTTCCCTATGGGCTTGCTTCGCAAAACAAAAAAGTCTTGCGAGTCTTGCGATTTTTTTTCGCTTCCCCCCCCCCTTTTTCTAAGCCGCTAATAGCCGCTAAGCCTTTAATAGCCGCTAAACCGCTAATAGCGCTAATCCGCTAAGCCGCTAATAGGGTTGCTTCGCAAGACGAAAAAAACGCTAGACGAAGAGACTCGCGGAACGGATTAATTTCGTCTTGCGAGGCACCACTGTACTGAACTCAAGCATAGAGCTGCTAAAAACATAGCAGCAGGGAAGTGCTGTTGAGATATTAAGCTTGACTAGGAAATATCCAGCTGTGTAAGAGGCACGGTTCTTCCTGCACTGATGCTGTCCCCAACACACCCTTTTGTTTCAGCCCTACCTTCTCTGTTCTTAGAATCATAGAATTGTAGAGTTGGAAGGGGCCGCAAGAGTCATCTAGTCACCCCTGCAATGCAGGAAATTCAGCTAAAGCACATGATAGATGGCTATCCAACCTCGGCTGAAAAATCTCCAAGGAAGGAGAGTCCACAACCTCCCAAGGGAGACTGTTCCACTGTTGAACAGCTCTTACTGTCAGAAAGTTCTTCCTCATGTTTAGTTGGAATATCCTTTCTTGGAGCTTGAAGCCATTGGTTCGAGTCCTAACTTTCAGAGCAGGAGAAGACAAGCTTGCTCCATCTTTCATGTGACAGCCCTTGAGATATTTGAAGATGGCTATCCTATCTCTTCGAGGCTAAACATATCCAGCTCCTTCAGCTGTTCCTCATAAGGCCTTCTTGACCTTCCCATGTTGAGTAGGACCCACTGTGCAATTGGAAACCCTGATAAAGTAGCATCTCTAGTTGTGCAGAGGTGTTCAAATGAAAATGGACAGAACCCCCCTTCAGACCTTTGATCAGGAAGGCTAAAGACGTGTGGGGAGGTGTGGGCATGGTGTATGCAGCCACAGGCCTCTTAGTTATTAGTAGATCTCTGTCCACACACATTCTAATACTGGTCTTGCCCCATATCGACTGCAAACAATGCCTTCTGCAATATCTAAGTGAAATTTCAATGGCTTGGCTAAAGGATGAGGGAGTACAGATTGGCTTCTCTTCTTAGAAGCTTTGCAATGTATGTCTCCATCTGTTTTGATAAAAAAGGTAGTAAAACAAGTTCCATCTTGATGCTTTCAGATCTCTCAATTGTGCATAAAGTAATTGATTTTAGAACTTGGGCTCCCTTATGTTTGGTACAAAAAATGAGGCCAATTTTCTAAGACGTCTAGGAGGTGTATGGTATTTAGAAGTATCAGATGAATAGCTCTGCCAGGCTCCTTTATTTAAAGAGCTGTAATTATATAGGAGCAGAAATTTTGATTTGAAAGCAGCTCAAAATGATGATTAACCTCAAAAAGCATAACACAGTTGCTACCTTGGCGAAAGCCTGGAGGCTGGTCAAAATGTTATTACTGTTTTCTTCTGTTATTTGGTCTTCTTCCCAGAACTACATAGGACAGTTTTTATGTTGGCACATTCTGTTTCCGTGTTGTTCCATCATACTTTCCCCCCTATACTTTCTGTGAATTAGTAACTAAATACTATTGATGGTGGGTTGTTTGGAGGTTGTTGTTTTTTGCTCCTGGTGAGTTTGCAAATTATTTTGTGTTCCTTAATCAGTATTAATCTCCAGTTAATCAGAAATGGAGAGTATTGATCATGCTAGCATACCCCAGGAAATCTAACCCATTTTGAAACATAAAGTTAACCACGTCAGCTTTACCGTTGGCATCAGAGTGCCGCAGGAAAGAGCTGGGAACCTGGGCTGCATTGCCAACTGCCAGGGATCAGAAGAGACTGGCACAAATACCAACATAGCCCTTATTTTATGTTGTACATTTGTGTGTAGATTAATTGTAAGCTGCATATTGGGAGCCAACGTCAGCTGAAGTGTGGGGGTGGCATAAATATAAGCCACATCATTTTGAGGGGAACAGGATACAGGGAGGCAGGAAAAACAGGCAAGCTGAAGGCCACCTTGTCCATGCTGATTAACCCTTCTGATGGGAAAAGGGGTGCAATCAGGGTGGCTCTCTGTAGAGCTCCTCTGCTCATGCTGGGTGCCTTCTGGATCAAGCTGAGGAGCTGTGGCGATATCTGCTCCATGGATTCCGGTTTGGCGTTTGGCAACGCCACTGCAAGCTCCTCTTCCAAAGCTGCATGTTTCCCAGCTAAGCGATGGGGTAGCGGAGGCATTGATTGTTTCCTCGTAGCCACCTGTAAAGAATCTCTAAGGGCCCCTCCAGACTCTGTTCTGCAACGTGACATTGATCCAATAATAGTTCCTTAGTGGTGGATTTACATTGCTTTATTCTATTTTTTTTATTACTGCATTCGTATCATACCCTTTTATCCAAGGAGCTCATTTAATTCCCTCTTCCTCATTTAATTCCCACAAAAGCCCTGTGGGGTCATTTCGGATGAAAGGCAGTGGGTGGCCCAAGGTCACCCAGTTGCTTTGCAATGCTTACTCAATGTCACCACGTTATTAGTATAGGATATATCTAATCTCATATACAAAAAATACTTAACTCTAACTAACGCATGAAGGGGTTAAGACCATAGAGTAAGCTGTCCTGCCTGGCTTAGCTAGATCATACCCCCTCACCTTGGGAGGAAGAGCTAGCAAACCCTTTGTTCTCCCACTTTCCACTATTCTTTTTCACCATGTGACACCTACCAGTAAGGCTATTGAAGCTGGATGCTCCAAGCCACCTTTCTGTTTCTATACATATAATTTAGAAGCATTTACCATTCACCAACATTTTGAAACTAAATTGTACTGCTTGTCTTTTCTTTCTGCTGTATGGAAAAGTACATGAATCAACTCTTTGCAGAGTTTGTAAGTAAAACATTTTTAACTTGTCAAACATGTGGTCTCTTTCTATGCTAAGGGAAGTGGGGAGCTTTGGAAGCAACATAGAAGGGAATATTTTAAAGGTCTAACAGCCTATGATTCTATGCTTTATTTTGCTATTTTAAATATCTGCTGGGGCTCTCTCACCAAAAAATACTTGCCCCAAATTTGGATCTAGGCACCCAGGACATTCTCCTTTTATTGTATCAAATATTCCCTTTAACCAAAATATTAAAAACCAACAATTGCTATCTGGAGGGGGGCCCTCTTGTGCTATAGTGCAACAAGCGTGAGACAAAAACAAACTCTTAACACTTGCAAAATACGGGATTTCAGCAGGAAGCTACAGGACACAAAACTCATTGGAAATGAAGCAGTATATCCACCATGAAACTTGCAGGAGCAAAGAGTGTTGAAAGTGGGATCACGTATAACTGCATATAACTGCCCCAATACCATCATGAGCACAAATCATCATAAATACACAATAAACAGAATGTCTGGAGGGGCCCAGACAGGAGCAAAAAGAAAGGGTAAAAAAGGGGGGTCCTCTTTAGTTTGACTTCTTTCTGTGCCACCACAATTCTCCACCCATAGGACCTCAGTACTATTCAAAATGTAAGCACATTTCTTCAGAAAAGAACAGCGGCTGTAATCAGGATACTGCAAACTTCTGCACTGTTCTGAGACCTTGTGAAAACATTTTAGAAGTGTTTCTCTCCTGCCAGTGGCAAAACATGTTTACTGCCTTACATAACCCTTTGACAAAATAGGGTTTTTTTTTACTTGTGTGAACCGGACCATAGCATTTGTGATGATGAAGTTCAGAAAGCTAATGAGAAACGAGGCTTAATTGCGATGTGGTGGGTTTGTCATCATCTTGTGGCTAAGGGAGTGGGTGCGGAATCTCTTAATTCCTCCTATCATGTTCTGCATATAGGCTGACTATTTTAGAGGGGAATACAGAAATTCCAGAGACCTGCAGCAAAAGAGTTGGCTGATTAGTTTAAATTAATGTATGAAAGCCAACCCACCTTCACTGCTGCTTCTCACTTCTTGACCTCTTAAGCGTTGCCAGGTAACAGAGCTGCAGTGACTGGAAGCCAGAGTTAGCAGGCAAGTGCGGCAGCCATGCCAGGGTCTGGACAAATTCTGTATCTAGCCATCCTAGTTTTATGGTTCACACTGTGCCCCTCCTGATGCTTCATTTATAGCACTATAGTTCTCTATGTCCCAGGGTGGTCACACTTTTTCTGTCCACACCAGTGACGGGATGCATTCAGATTGCATTGTCTCCTTCCACCAACCAGTAAACGATCATGTTATGAGCATGCACACATGTCACCGATCACCCTTTTGTGTTTGGTATATAACTCCTGGTATTCCAAAATTCTGTTTGTGGGAGATTTGGTGGCAGGAACTACTCGTGTTCACTGTGTCGGTGTGAGCTGTCCACACATTTGAGAGACTGCAGTGGCAGGCTTCTGTCAAGAGACGCATAGAAATGCCATGAAACCGAAGTCACTTAACATTCCCCACCCCCACCACACACAAAAGTGGGAAAGTGTGCAAAACTTTGCACACCATGAAAATACTGCGGAACTGTATTTCAGAAATGTTGGGATTTGTGTGATAGAAAAAAAAGTGAATTGAAGGCAATATTGCAGAATAGCAATGGAATGATAGCTTGTATTGCTAGAAGATGCAGATGATCAACAGTGGATTCTCCTGCAATAGCACTGGTATATATCATCTGAGGCATCTAGATATTACAGGTAATACAGGGCCAGACAGGTCACTTGCCTCATACAGAACAATAGTGCAATGTTCTTAAAACTAAATAGAAGCAAAGAGATTTAGCAACTCAACCCATTTCACAGTGTTTTTCTGACACTGCAGTGATTTTTAAATAAGTAGCCCTCACCGTAATTAAAACGCCTCTTGCTACAGCTTTCATGGCTGGCACAAGTTTAGATTTAGTCAAATGGATGATTAGAGCTGTGACATTTGATTCATTTTAATGAATTTTTCTACATGAGCTGTTAGTTCTGGAGGGCGAAATATTTATTCATTGAGCTCCATCCACAGGCAGACACACACACACACACACACACACACACACAGAGAAGACAGGGAAGTGTGCAGTATTTTCCATTGCTTATACTTAACCTTACACCATCCTATAATCAAAAGTTATCCCCATGGAGTTAAATGGGGCTTACTATTCAATAGGTGGCAGCCTTAGACTAGGGCATTGGGGCTGGGATTGTGCAAGCAGAATATGGGAAAATATATTTTGAGGAGATACCTGAAATGAGAGATGTGTCTTTACTTAGAGGTATTCTGCAAGACAGCTCCAGCAGTATGTGACATTAGGAGAGAAAGGATGGAATTGTTTGAGGGTGCAGAAGTCTCTCTGGATGGCTGAATGGAACTGGAAGGTCACAGGCAAGCATGTGCTGCGATAGAAGATCAGAGGCCCACCTGGTCCAGTATAACCTGCTGTCAGTGCCCAATCAGATTCTTACTGGAAGCATGCAAGCAGGACATGAGCACTATAGTGTTGCTTCTGTTAATGGAGGAAATATTACTGGTGCACTTCCCCCCATCTGTTATGGAACTCCCATAGAACATTTGGTTGTTCTTCACTTTGGCCACATTTAAGCACAAAAGGTAGAAACCACCTTATCTGCCCAGGCCTTTGGGATGCAAGCAACATTTTTTTTTTATTAGTCTGTAATTTTTGCTCTCTACTACTGTTGCCTTGTTCTGTTTTCATATTTGTTAAGTTGTGGGTGAGCATATCAGACGACACAGCGATTCTTGAAACAGCTCTTGTTTATTCACAGGCCAGAACAGAACTGAACTGAAGGGTTCAGACAGCCTGCTTATATAGAGTTCCACTACAACGCAACTGTAACCATTTTCTGTAACTATCCAATCACTGAATGTCACTTTCAATCCCCTATTTGCATATGTGGACCTGAGTGAAAACTATCTACACTATCCCCCTGCTGGCCCAGGGTGAGAACTTCAGTACATAACACCATTCAGATACGTTTTACTGTGCCGTGCTGCTTACCTGCGATATTGTATTGTTAGTGGCTCCACACTCCCATTCTGAGGAAGAATGGGGTAAAACTGCAAGGAAAGAAATATTTCCTTTACCACCTTTAGGCTGAAGTTGTCAGGAATCTGCAGCCTAGTAACTCAGCACGGAGACCTTGTATGTGTTTGTTTTTAAGGTGTGAGAGAGGGCCTCAAGGTGGTCTAATATCAAATTAAATATTAAATACAGGATCCCAGCTGGGGCGCCTCTGATAGAGGCTCAAGAAACGATCCATGCCCCCCGTCTTGCCCAATATCGTTGCCCCCTTCTACTCTACGCAGACGACGCAGTGATCCTATCCTTTTCAAGAGTCGGCCTTAGGAGGGCATTAAAAATCTTCGGATCCCAGCTGTGCTGAAAATATGTAATTCCATGAATCATAGAATTGTAGAGTATTACAGAACTGTAGAAGGAGCAGATCGCTGTTCAGGGATCAGCGTCTCTGCTTTCCGTTTCAAGCCTAGTTCTCAGCTAGGCTGTTCTCAAGGCACAGCAAGCTAGATGCTGTAGGTACGTTTGCTGGGTTCTAGAACTCACCTTTACCAATTGACTACAAGAGCAGTCATTTTTTGTCTGATCATCATTGAGAGGCCTCGGCACTTCCGTGAAGTCAATCTAAGGGGAACTCTGGCTTCCCTTATTTCAGGCTCCCTGGTACAGAGAAAATAATCACCTGTAGGGCGTTTTGAGATAGCTCTTTGTGCCAAACGGAAAAGGGAAGGAATTTCTGAATTTGTGAAAGAATGATTGTGCCAGCAGTGCAGATCTACCAGTCTGTTCTGACTAAAAAGCATTGCATGTGGATTGAGAATGCCAGGGGTGCCTGGCATAAACTCCTGTCTGAAAAAAGGACCCTAAATTCCAGCATTTCTTCATATATTTATTGCCTACAGCTTTTCTAAACGCAAGGCTCATTGATCCATTTTCCTTTGCTGGAATCGTTTTCTCAGTATGTCGCAACAATGAAATAACACTGAGGTGCCAGAATCATTTTAAAATGTTTCTTTTTATTTCCATGGTTGCACATTGGGTAATTAAATAATATTTCAACCAACTCATAAATGAGTATTTAAATCAGGCTCCTAAATAATTACAGTACATGGAATAAGAGAAGGGGTTTATTTAACTGTTAGCAAAGGATGCAGTGTAAATGTCACCATTGATCATTTTGTATGGGCAAATTAAGGTATTTTGGTGAAGTGCTCTTATAGAAAATACAGAGACGTTCCAAGACACTTGAAATTATGTCTCGGCTTCAGTACTTGCTGACTATATTGGCCCATTTCATGGTTGCTTCAAAGGAGTATTAAAAACAACAACAACAACAACAACAAACCAATGTAAGGTCGATTTACCATCGTTAGACATTCTTTTCCAAAATATAAATGAAGTTTTGGCAAATAATATTTATACAGAAAAATAGGTTTAGATCTTTCCAGATTCAATGTATTCTACAAAACTACTCTAAAATAAATAAAAAATTATGTTCTTGTATACTTTTTTTTTTAACGCTAGTTCTTTCTTTACTATGAGTACAGATTAAAAGCAGGAGGCACTGAGACTAAACAAAGTGCAGTTGAGAATGGGCAGAAGGAAACCAGGCTTGGGTATCACGTCACATTAAATCTCAGCTTAAAACAAGCTGTGGTTTAATGTGAGATAGTGGGCGCTCCTCTTCCACTCCTACCACGTTGTGGATCAAACAATGAGTCGGCCTTGTTGTGTTGTCTGAACCTGGGCTCATTGTCATTGCTCTCCAAACCAGCCAAGATCTGTTTTTAGCTTACCACTAGTGGTTTGTTTGGGGAGAAATGAACCACAAACCTAGGTTTGAATGGTGAGACAAGGCAGATTCTGGCCTATTTTGTCCACAGGGTGGCAGCAGTGGAAAAGCAGCACCGAAAACCTTAGCAGCATGTGCTTGCAAACACACCATAATTTGCTTTAAACTATGGTTTAATGCATGGGTAGGCAAACGAAGGCCCGGGGGCCGAATCCAGCCCAATCGCCTTCTAAATCCGGCTCGCAGATGGTCTCGGAATCGGCATGTTTTTACATGAGTAGAATGTGTCCTTTTATTTAAAATGTATCTCTGGGTTATTTGTGGGGCATAGGAATTCGTGTCCGCCCCCATATAGTCTGGCCCCCCACAAGGTCTGAGGGACAGTGGACCGGCCCCCTGCTGAAAAAGTTTGCTGACTCCTGGTTTAATGTGATGTAAAGACTGGGCCAGTGATTTTGCTGTCCTAGAGACAGGCATCTCAGAATGCATTTGCGTGACTTCTGCTCTCCTACGTAGCCCTTGCTGAAAAGGGCAGGGTTAGACTTCCTTTGCAGGTGAAAATGAGAAGTCCTTGTTGCTAGTTCTGCTGATGGGACGCATTCTGGTAGAAATGGAAAACAGGATTAGGCTTGTGTTGCGGGCTGAAGATGGAAGCCAAAACAGTAAAATGAGGCAAGCAACAAACAGTGGGACAAAGTCCTGTGTTTAGATGCCAAGTGGCTGAAAGCAAGCATTAAAATGCATATCGCTTTAAGGGTTAGAACATCGGGTTGAGGCTGGAATGAACACTATCTGAAGACCAGCTGGGGGGCTGGAGCAGAGATAAAGGAGGAATCGGTTCTGGAGTGCAGGGCTGACATGAGGGCCGGCCCAAGACGTTTTGGCAGCTGAGGCCAGCCACAAAATGGCACCCTGCCCGCCCATCAGGGAAGAGGGGCTGTGTGAAGTTCTACACTGGGAGCAAGGAGAGGAATATTTCGGGAGAGCATGAGACTCTTCACGGTTGTGTGTTCGAGCCCCACGTTGGGCAAAAGATTCCTGAATTGCTGGGGGTTGGACTAGATGACCCTCGTGGTCCCTTCCAACTCTGCAATTCTACATTGGGAGTAAGGAGTAAATATCTATATTGGGAATGGGGGGGCGGGGAAGGGGCATGCTGGGAATCACACAGGGTTGGTTCAGAGCCCAAAACACCCCAGAAGGCAGCCCCTGCCATTTCATCCCTAGGGATGGGAGACTAGCAGAGCCTTCTACTCGATGACTTCTACAGTGGCACTGGAGGCGGGAGCTGCTCAGGAGGGGTAGATCCTGCCCCCAAAGCATATGTAGCAGCAGAGGTTGGCGACAAATTCCGTGGAGGCTGGATCTTGCCTTGCCTCGCCTCAGGGTTGGGCCAGCCCTTGGCTGGCACAGTATGTAAGGAGCAGGGTTTTAAAAAGTTGCAAGTGAGAACGTGCCAGGGATGAGTGGATTAATATATGTTGTTAATAATAAAATTATAAATTACTTCAGAGCCAGAGGCTGTTGAAGCAGCGTAGACCAAAGCAAAATGGGATGATGCAACAGACTCGGAAAACAATGCAGGTTGAAAGCTTAGTCAGGGCTCCTGGAGGGCAGTGGCATTCAGGGAGTGGTTTGTGTGGGCCTCCTCCTAGCTGCCGCTGGTTTCTCTGCCTGTGCAACCTCTGTGACTCATGCTCTTAAAACTGTGATTCTCAAACCACTTAGTCCAGCCTAGCCCCATTGAGACAACACAGCTATTTTGGAGCCGATGGATTGTGGTTTGACATAAATATTTTTAGAAATGTAGAAACAGAACAAACTTATATGTCAATACAGTGGAACTCTCTCTTTTTAAAAATAGGATCTCTCTTTTTCTCTTGGTTCAGGAGGAAATAAAGATAATGACGTTTGATCATTAATGAATAGAACATAACATTGCAGTGATTCTAAGAAAATAATTGTTTAAACATAATGTCCGATAAAACGTTCATTCTACAGTTTAAATATTTAAACAACATACATAAATTACCATTTAGTATTGTCCAATAAACTATCAAATGTTTAAATGCATTTTTTTTTTTTAAAAAGAAAGAACCCAAACTACAGATGTAGGTAAACGGCCATATTCTCAACCTAGGTTAAACATCTGAGAAAATTTACAAGTAAAGATAAAAGAAATACATATTCCTCACAAATTAAAACTAATGCAAGATTACAAACACTATGTTTACCATCAGATTTTGGGTTCTTTGTCCCCTCCCCCTTTCTTTTAGGTGATCGAAGCTATCGTTTGAATATAAACAGATATTAGACATTTGAAAAGCAAGATTAACACTGAAAAATAATTTCATTAACAAAAAAATCAATTAGTGCTTCTGGTCTTTCTGAGTAGGCAGTGCTGCCAGAGCTAAGTAGCTTAGAATCAATCTGAAAAGTCCAAGTTAAAATACTGCAATCATTTATAATGTTCACATGGAAAAAACCAGATGTTTCAAACAATTATACATATTTCCATAGAACAGCTGCTTTTTTGTTTTATAAACAATAATTTAAAAACTATGTACTTGTCTGATATATGTGCAACATATAAAATGTGAAATGTGACATATTTGGTACAACAGTGTAGGAAACAAATCTTAAAAACAAACCTCCTACATTAATCAAATGTATATAATTACCTTGTAAATCAACACAGTTTTTAAAAAAGTAAACATTAAAATCTGTTTTGTCCATATATATGTATGTGTATATATAATATGTATATAGCTGTATTAAAGATATCTTCATAGTTCTGTGACATAAAATAAGCTTTTAAAGAAAAAAAGGTTAAAAGAACTAGTTTCTTTCTCTGTGCTGTAATCCGGTTACAACTTCTTAAACCTGATTTTAAAAATACGGCAACAGTAACAATGGATTAAACTGAAGCTCTCTCTACATTTTGTTCAGTATTCTCCTAGTCATCTAGATTAAAGTCACTTATTAGTTTTTTCAATGACTCAGTTTCAATTATTCCGTTTTGAGTTAAATTAGAATATCTTGCTATCTTTTCACCTATAGACCCATTTCTTTAATTGGGAAGAAGTTATTTCATAACAAGTTCTTATTTTTGGTAACCTGATTGCAAATCTGAAAGCTTAATCACTTGGTGTAAATTCAATTATAGACATCAGTGTCACATAGTTTCAAGTCTGATGTGGCAAAATTTAGGCACTTTTGCAAAGGCTTTATTTTAAAAAATATCCTCTCTCTTTGTAAAATAACATAGTCAAGACTTTGTTTGGGGTATGGAAACCATACTGTGCAAAGGTTTAATTTAGTTCTAGAATGCCACGATTCCAGTACAGCTTCTCCGCACCTGCCCAAAATCAGCTCGTGTGCATCTCCGCAATTTGTGCTTTGCCTTGGAGCTTTTGACGGGTGATGTTCAGGGATACAGGGTTCGGCTTTCACATCACCTCCTTTGCCTTGGCACCAACTGCCTAGTAGAGAAGTGAGCTTTTTAAGAGAGTACAAAGTGGTCAAAGGGTTAAAAGTTAAGTCTGCAGTTGGTGAAGATTGGCCAAGATCCAAAGGGTGACTGGGGTGGGCACCCGAGGGCTTGCACGTGCTTTGATCCCCCCCGCTTCCTCTGAGCAGGAGAACCCCCTTTGCCGTCTCACCTACAGCTTTGAGAACTCTCCACAATTTCTGAAGCAGTTTGCCCTGCGAAGTGGCCGGGGCCCTCGCCCACGTGGAGCTAGTTAGGTGGTTCTCTGGACCTTGGGCTTAGTGGCCAATGTAAATCATTTATTGCTAACATTGAAAGATTCATAAAGTTGTGAACCCTACAATAATATATGAATAGGACTACTTACATTAGCTATAATCATGGCGGTAAGACGATATTTCTAAGAAGTAAATGGTGCTGTATAAAACCTTTAAAAGTAAAATGTTACCCTTTTTTTAAGTCTTGAACCATCACAGCTGGCATCAGATAGTTAACTAGATTAGTTTGGAATATACTAAGCATACCATATTTAATATTCATTTTATGATATAGCAGCACTAGCTCTTTAGTGTTTTTGTGATTTGTCCAGACGAACAAACGCTTTACTCAGCATGCAGTTTGTGGCAATTCTATTGAAGAGACAGGGTAGTATGTACAGTAACAATGCTTTGCTGTCCTCATCGAGGCCTCTTGACATTCCATCCCATTCCTGTTGACTATTTCAGGATTATCTGTTAGAAGAAAAGAAAAAACAGCAACAACATGGTTGGGTGTGCTATTCAATTCTGATGAAGCGACTATTTCCCCCCCACCCCCTTTTGCTTTTATGTTGCCTCAGAATGAAGCACACATATGATGCGCCTAATGTTCTTATGGACTAAACTTGCATAGTATGCGAGCTTTTTAAGAATAACGGTGCTCATTTGTTACAATGGTGTGTGTTCCCAGTAATTTCCTGGACATGCAATACAGTCGTACCTCGGATCCCAAACGCCTTGCGAGTCAAACATTTTGGCTCCTGAACGCTGCAAACCCGGAAATGAGTGTTCCGGTTTGTGAACCTTCTTTGGAACCTGAATGTCGAACGCAACTTTCCGTTGGCTGCAGGAGCTTCCTGAAGCGAATTGGAAGCCGCGCTTTTGTTTCCGAACATTTTGGAAGTCGAACAGACTTCCAGAACGGATTCCATTTGACTTCCGAGGTAGCACTGTATTCAGAAACTCACCACTGTGCCCCCAGCTGTGCCCTGTGCCTTTGCCCTCTGTCTTGACAGATGTTGCTGAGAGCTGGGAATACTCTGGCTGCCATCTCTGAATGGCGCCAGCCCAGCACCATGCTCAGCTGGGGTTCTCCTGTGCCACATCATTATTTCTTCCACAGGCACCTTCCCCTATGCCGGGGGAAAGTAGTCTCCAATTAGGGAATGTACTTCAAGCTTGCCTTTAGAACCAGAGACTAACCTGGAAAGGGAGATGTATCCATGAATATTTGCCCAATATGTCACCTAGGACGCAGCTATACAGCTGCAACTAAAACATTGTAAGAGTGTTTTAAGTGCAATATACAATGTGACACTAGATGGTGATGGTGAGCCTTATGGAAAATTCAATGTACAGTGGAACCTCGGTTGTCGAACGTAATCCATTCCGGAAGACCGTTCGGCTTTGAAAACGTTCGACAACCGAGGTGCACTGGGCGATCATCAAAGTGAATGGAGAAAGTTGAGAAACGCACCTCGGAAGCCGTTCGACTTACGAGGCGTGTTCGAAAATGGAAGCATTCGCTTCTGGGTTTACGGCGTTCAGGTTCTGAAATGTTCGGCTTCTGAGATGCTCAAAAACCGAGGTTCCACTGTATTTTATAAAAAAAGCTTTAAAAAACCCCATTTTTAAAAAATGTGTGTGCAGATTCCACCCTAACCTGCTTAGTAGTAGTAAGAAACCAGAAATCCACAAATCCTGAAAAGTAGTCTCCAATTGGGAAATGTACTTCAACCTTGCAAACAGACACTCTCAGACTGAATAAAAGGGAAAACGCCTCCAGGTAATTGGGCAAGGAAGAATTGGTGGCTTTTTTCTTTCAGGGTCGCAAATTATTAATTTAAGCACCGTAAGACTAATGAAATGGGCTAGTAATTTTTGTGGACTTATTTACAAGGCTGATTTATTATTAAACTCAACTGCTTGAAGCAGGAGCTGCTTGCCTGGTGGGGTGGAGCTGCAGCAATAGCCTTCAGGCAACAGTGTTGATGCCATTCGGCAACCGCTGAACGGGCATCTCAGCAGGAACGCTGCATTGGCTCTGCCAGTGCACCCACGCAGCCGCAACCATGCAGCTGCCCTTCTTGGAAAGAAGCAAAGATGCTGCTGCCAGGAGACTCTTGCCGCAGCTCTGACCCACCAGGTGAGCTGCTTGAAAGTAAATTTCTCTTGGTAGATCCTTGAGGCCTCAACTCCCAAATTCTAGCACAGGCTCCCACTTATGCAGAAGTTACATTCTGGGCCTCCGCACGTGTCAGTGAAATGCACATTAAGTGGGGAAAACCCTGAAGAGTCCTAGCGGCTTGCAAGGAGACACTACCTGGAACCTGAAGAGGATATCCTCTTTGAGCTCCGGGGAGGGCCTTCTTGCAAGCCGGAGGGGGAGCAGGGCTTTGTTGAGGCTGCTCAGCCTCCCTGCCTGGCAGCTGACATGTGGGGTAGAGCAGCAGCCGCTTCCCCGCACATCAGATGAGCATCTCAACAAAGCCCCACTGTCCCTCCAACTTACGAGGAGAGCCTCCCAGGGGACCAAAGAGGACGTCTTCTCTCTGGGGAGGGTTTTCATGTGAACCAAGAGGATTCTCCAGGGTGCTCCCCACGTCCCTGCACCAGATGTGTGCACGGTCGCATGCAAGTGGGGAGCTGCCTGTACACAGTTTTCCAGTTAAAGTAGAAGATGTAAAATTTATATGCATGTGCACACCACAATTTAGCATGAGATGAACAAGTTGCAGCAAGCTTCAGGCTTGTGCACTGATTTCCCGGCATGGCCAGATATTCAAAAGATTCCGCTTTTGATTAACCACAGCTTGCCATGTAGTTTGGACCCACAATTATAGTAAGCATTAACTATGGTTTGTTTGAACAAGCCAGCATCGGTTAACTATGGTTTGAAGGTAAATATTATCATGGTTAATATTAAACCAGTTTGTCAGTCAGAATGACACAATTAGGATTCAGAAAAAGTGACAACTTCCAAATTACTTCTCCCTGATTCAACAGCATCTGGGGATCCAATGTTGAAGAAAACTGCTATGGGAAATGCAACCACTATGAAGATCTAATTGGGGACACTTTAGGATGTTCCTGGTTGATTTTTAAAGTTCAATGTACAGTCGTACCTTGGAAGTTGAACAGAATCCGTTCCGGATGTCCATTCGACTTCCAAAACGTCCGAAAACCAAAGTGCGGCTTCTGATTGGCTGCAGGAAGCTCCTGCAGCCAATTGGCAGCCCCATTGGACGTTCGGCTTCCAAAAGAACGTTCAAAAACCGGAACACTCGCTTCCAGGGTTCGATCGTTCAAGAGCCAAAACGTTCGAGAACTAGGCTGTTCAAAAACCAAGGTACGACTGTTTAAGGTTTGAATCCTATATCATCACCTGAGCACCATGAGACCCTACACCAGCATGGAGCCTACAGTTCCAAAATATGCAGCTGCTACATTTTTCTACATAACTTTCAGAACATATTTCTGATAAAAGGTGGCAGTCTTCATCAGAATGGTGGGTGTATTTCATATTCTCAGGGCAAATGGATGTATTCTGTATGATATACATGAACTACTGACTACAGTGAAATACTACCTCTGCCCTGCAGTCTAAAACTAAAATGCTAAAATACATTACTAAAAACTAATACAAAAAGCTAAAATAAATTAGCCATTAGGAGGCTTATTTCAGCCACATAAAGAATCAACTCCTTTATCAATAAATAGTTGCTGGAGCCAGATATGAGAATATAAAAGACTAGTGAGAGACCAAGCTTAAACCACAGGATGGACAATTCATAAAATAAGCAAATAATAATTTCAAGTTATTTTATCCAGCTTCCTGCAGATAGCTCTACAGAGTTTCATTTATTTATGGGAAACATATTTTTCAATCACAACACTATTCTAATAATATTAGAGTGAGAGTACAAGAATCTGAGGCCTTACACTAATCCACAGATGTTCCCTGCCATAGCTTCCTCCTTGCTGTAGCTGCTTCTATCATTTATTTATTCAAATATTATTTATTTTTAATTCTGTTTTTAAGACCAAGAAAAAGGCTCCCAGAGCAGCTCACAAATCTCTAAAAATTGACAGTCCCTGTCAGCAGCCTTACAATCTAAACAGACATGACGCAAAAGGGAAATGGATTGGGGAGAGGAATAAATGAACTTAGGTTCAAGTTCATGGTTAAAAGTTGCTCTAATGACTAGCTGGGAATGGAGCAGGGCAGGAAACGGGGCAACTCCCCACAACTCTTCCTTTCCTCTGCTGCAACTAGGGGGGCAATTTAATCACAGGAAGCTGGTATGAAGCCAGATCCAAACCCCATTCAGCAGTGGGCTGCTGCTGGAAGAGGGAAAACAGGCCTTAAAAATAATGTTCTCTGCTGAGTTGCCCAGTCCTGTGGCCAAGAGGAACAGGTATAGGAGCTGGCCAAGTGCCATGCCCCTGGAACACCCATTTTGGGGAATTTGTAGCAGCCTCGGCTCAGCCCTAAAAGAGCCAGGATGACATTACACTGGCTGAGCTGGGGTTGGGGACTTAGCTCTGACTGCGTGGGGCGTCAACCAGCCAAGCCAGAGATCGACTGCATCCTAAGCTGCTCACCCCAGCAGATCTTGCCATGGGATTGCATCCTTCCACTGCTGTTATGTTATGCCCCATACCTTTATTTAGAACAAATACCTTTGGGATTTGGCCGTGGTAGAGCAAGGGTGAGGTGACGCTGTACTCTTCTGTATACTGCAGCACAAGCTAATGTTCACAACCGAATGCAAGAAACATGATGACCTGCTTATCTCATTTAAATCAAAGGGCCAAAAAAAAATTAAAAAATGGTGCATTCGGGGTCATTCCAGGACAGAGATGCCCTTTACAAAGCTATATCTGGCCCAGTGAGATCTGTTTTGGGACTGCAAGCCATATTCTATAATTCTGGGTCTACTTGAATGAACGGGACTCTCCAAATACATATGTTTACATATTTTAAAAATATTATCAATGAAAAACTGGCACATCCTTTGGGAATGACAATCTAGGCACCTCTTTCACAATCAACACTTCACCTCTACCTGAGGTTACCTGCCCAAGGATCAAAGTGCATTACCTTAAGGGTTCTTTTGCAAGAGATTTTGAAATTTCAAACAAACAGCGTCACAAACTACTTTTCAGTGCCAGAGAATTTTTGCCTCTGGGAGAAGTACCTGAATGCTATACCACAGTACAGGCATGCAAAAGCCTTTTGGCTGCACAGGCCAGATCCTTAACAGGCCAAATTTGAAAGGGTTTAAATCCTGCTCAGGAAGGGGTTTGCATTGGAACCGCAGCTAAAAGGAAGGGGGAAACCCAAAGTTATAACAAGGGGTTTCATCTGGCTTAGCACTGGGTTTGGCCTCACAGCCTGCAAGCGCAGGCAAGCATCAAAACAAGTCAGTCAGATCCCTCAGGCTGTGCTTTTATTTTACTAGAACCCCAAGTCCCACCAGTCAGAATTTGGTGCAACACAGTGACTTGTCCATGCGCATGTGGAGGCATAGGGTGGGAGTCAATGCTAGTTCCGCTCACAGCTGACTCACTGAATTTAGTGGGCATGGCTAGCATAGGTTTATTAATTGCAGTGGGTTTACTCTCAGTTGGACTTCGTTGAATACAAACCATACACGTTCTCTTGAGGCAAAGGGTTCCCCTGAGCATGTGTTTAGCCAAGAAATTTGTTTTCAGGACTGGAACTGAGCTCATAGTCATAGTTAACTCCTGGTTTCCCCAACATTTTATTCATTTCAGCAGCGTACTTAAGGAAAGAAATAAAGTGCACTTCTGTTG
The DNA here is from genome assembly GCF_964106645.2 of Podarcis pityusensis. Lineage (NCBI taxonomy): Eukaryota > Metazoa > Chordata > Lepidosauria > Squamata > Lacertidae > Podarcis > Podarcis pityusensis. The sequence continues at coordinate 95,114,784 of NC_138027.1, read as the reverse complement.
CTATTGTTAAACAATCAGAACACTTTATTGATCTACTGCAAATCTTGCAAAGATCTACCACTAGAGATCCTGATCTATAACGAATGTGTCTGTTCCTCCTGCTGCTACATTGTGTGGGTTTCCATGATTAAAAACACACACAACTGAAATATGGTGGCTGGCCGCGACTGGCGCAGTGGCCGCCTCAATCAGCTGAATACAATGCACAAGGCAGCTGCTCTACTAATTTAAATCGACCGGAGGAACAAGATGGTATAACTTAAATCAACTTAAGAAAAGGTATAGTTTGAAATGGTAGCAAATTCTGGTTTGGAAGCATATGCTGACTTACTCATCTGGCTATTATTTTTGATTGAATTGATAGAAAATAGAAGTGACATCTCCCCATTATCATACCGCATAGCCAACTTCAATTTGTGTTTGCAAATGTCGATCTCACGATAAGGAATCTGGCACTGTTTTTTATTTTGTTGCAAAGAAGAGCAAGAGCAGGAGGTCCGTTGCTCTGGCTCTCCGAATGCACTTTAGATTCCACCTCTCGCCCAACTGTTTCCATCCCAAAAAGTTCTTATAAGAACTCTGAGAATTTAAGAGTAGGTTCCTGAGTCTGCTTGGGTTCCCTTTCCCCCTCAACTTCTTCTTCCATTGGTGCCATGCCTCTTAGATTAAGGCACAGACTGTCCTCCTTTTATTATTGATCTGTAAACTGCTCTGGGAACATTTTTGGCAGAATAGCAGGGCAAAATACATTGCATTAAAAAATAATAAATATGTATTTATGCATTTACTGCCGTTCTCAAGCCCGCCAACCAAATTTCCTTCTCACTTTCAATAATTAGCACAAAAGGAGTGGGAATAGAGAACATTTTCGGGAGGAGCCATAACTCATAACAGTACTCTCATTCCTTATCCCAAGCAACTGATGTTCAGAGCCAATACTGAAGGTAGGGCGTAGTCATAATGACTAGAAGCCATTGATAGCCTTATCTTCTATGAATCTGTCCAATTCCCTTTTAAGGTGGACAAAATAAAAAAAATCCTTCCAGTAGCACCTTTAAGACCAACTAAGTTAGTTCTTGGTATGAGCTTTCGTGTGCAAGCACACTTCTTCAGATACACTGAAACAGAAGTTGCCAGATCCTTCTATATAGTGAGAAGGTGGGGAGGGGTATTACTCAGAAGGGTGGTGGGAATGGGAGATTGGCAGATAGCTGGGATGAGCCTGCTGACGACTCTTAACGACTGTAATGGGTCTTACAGGAAAAGGCAAGGGGTGAGAAGGTGAGAAATGGCTTAGTCATGTATAATGGGATAAGAATCCAATGTCTTTGTTCAAACCAGGTTTCTCCATGGTTTTAAGTTTGGTAATGAGTTGCAATTCAGCAGCTTCTCTTTCCAGTCTATTTCTGAAATTCCTTTGTAGTAAAACAGCTACTTTGAGATCTTGTATAGAATGGACAAAGTTGGTGTCCCTCACTGCCTCTTGTTAGAACAAATCCCATAGTTCCAGCTATGCGTTGTATGAAGAAGTACTGCCTTTTCTCTGCCCCGAATCCCCCGACATTCAGCTTCAGCGACTGACCCCAGTTCAAGTCCTATGAAAGAGAAACTCCATCCACTTTCTCCACTCCATGAATAATTTCATATGCCTACATGATGTTTTCACTCACATGCCTTTTCCCTAAACCGAAAAGCCCCAAATGCTATAAGCTTTCCTTACAGGGGAGCTGCTCCAGCCCACTGACCCCATTGCTTGCCCCTTTCTGAACTTTCCCCAGCTGAACAGTCTTCGAAGTACAAAATATATCTGTATATTGGCAGTTTTACATGCCGAAGGTCCCAGGTTCCATCCTTAGCAGAGCCTTTGCCCATGGAGGATGCTGTGCTGGCAAAAGAGAGCTGCTGGTGGTCACAACGGACAGACCTGAGCTAAATGAGCCAGTGGCCTGAAAAAGGCAGGTTCATCTGCTGCTATTTGTTTCCTGCTTGGCAGGGGGTTGGACTCAATGGCCCTTGTGGTCTCTTCCAACTCTATGATTCTATGATTCTATTTCTCCTGCCACCAATGTAAGTGTTTTTAAGAAGTCTTGTGATGACAATCCTGGTACAGCTCAGAAATCCCTCCATAAATTAGTTTCATTTCCACCATTAGTTTCATTTTCAGCATTAATCAGGAGAAAACGTCCACATTTTTAAAGCAACAAATTGCTCCTCAAACGTTTTCTTGAATGTAAAATATGATTTTTATTAAAGGTACTAAAACAGCTTTCTGTTGAACTGAGAGGATGCTGTATTCCAAAAAGTTAATGGTTTGAGGAAAGAATTATTTGGACTTCCTGATATACCCATCCGTCCCCATGTCCAACCAGAGTAATTCCTTCCCACCCTACATTTTGGAGCCATCAACCTTTGGCTTCCTTCTGGCGTAGTGCAATAAATGAACAAATGTCACCTGCGCAGAAGTGGTGTAAATGGAAGGAACAAAGTAGCACAAGGTACAGCGGTTGGCAAGAAACTGCTCAGATCATTGTTGCTACAGGTGGAATTGCCAAGTGGGATTGAGCAGCTGACATGCTCAGATTTCAGGACACTGACTTGAAGACAGCATAGGATACGAATAGCACAGCTGTGTGTGTGCTTAGCTCTTCTACCTCCCACTTCAGATAATTCATGGCACTGACTACCAGCCTTACACTGCATCAAGACTATTGGTCCATCGGGTCAGTAGGGTCATTGGCAGCAGCTCCCCACTTGAGGGTTTTGGGCAGGAGTCTTCCAGCAGAAGCTGGAGTTGCCAGGGACTGAACTTGGGACCTTCTGCTAAACATGTGCTACATTGTGGAGTTATTGCTGTTTCCCTAATATTTAACATTTGGCATAGCAACCAAAGAGTTCAGAGTCTTCACCTGCATTACCACACTATAATCCTTATCAGAACCCTGTAAGGTAGGTCAGCAGTATTATCCCCCAAACTGCTGATAGGGGATTGATGGTCCTGATGAAAGTGCATGGTATTTATTGAGAGGTACCAATTGTTGCATGATCTTCCATCGGTAAATGACAGAAATAAGAAGGAATTTTGGCCACTTGTGAAAGGTTTTTGATTAGTCCTGAGATTTACAACTCACTTTTTACTAATTTTCTAGACATTTATCATAATAGTGTGTGTGTGCGTGTGTGTGTGTGTTTTACTGTTATGGACTGTTAAGAGGACAGTCTTTGGGTAACAAGGTGTTTTAAGGAGGATTTTTAGTCTCTAGTTTTAATGTACAGCAATTCACATACTTGCCCAGAGTGGCATACACTGTGAGCCTATACAGACAACAATTTTGCCACACATACTACCACATTGGCTGCTGATGTGTGGCAGTGTTGAGACAGATTGAAAGATACCATGGGCTGCTCTACATAGACTCAGTGATGTTTAGATGCACGCATCCTGCTTTGCAGAGGGTGGCACTAGATTACCCTCAGGGTCCCTTCCAACTCTACAATTCTATATATAATTGTGATCTATTAAGTCTCTCTTGAGTTTTGGGATTTTTATTTTTTTTAAATTACTTTTTTCTTAAGAGACTATGAAGATGCCTTTTCAGAGTTCATATATTAAATGCTGAATAGGTCGCAGTCTACAAGTTGCAGAAAACTGAAATGGAAATTACGTTTAGTGGCTGAAAGTGCTGTGAATAGGATGCTAAACACTGATATTTGCAGGCAACAGAGCTTCCTTTTAATGAAATGGCTTTTTAAAGCAATCCTTTGCATGTGAGTGGCATAGCAGGTAAATATGATTATAAAGTACATTCTAGAATCTAGATATCTTACAGAAACTCACAAGATTGCACTTACTGGAAACAATTTTTTCCTACAAGTTACATAAAAAAATTGAACTCAACAATTCTTATGTGTATGTGGTGCATTCTGGACAGTTTGCTCATCAAAGCCATCACTGTGTTCTTCAGAAGGCATTTGCATGCTCTAAGTTATAGTGTTAACCCTTAACTCTCCACTAAGAATAAATAATAATAATAAATTTTATTTATATCCCGCCCTCCCTAGCCGAAGCCGGGCTCAGGGCGGCTAACAGCAATCAAATAATCAAACAAACAAATAATCCAACATTCTAAAAACATTTCATTATAAAAATTAATTAAAATCAAATTAGTGGCAACCGTTAAGCAAAATTCTGTGCAGGTTGCCAGAGGAGGGAGTCAGGCTGTGCCCTGACCAAAGGCCTGGTGGAACAACTCTGTCTTGCAGGCCCTGCGGAAAGATGTCAGGTCCCGCAGGTCCCTGCTTGCTGAATTTATTTTTACATTTGCAAACTAAAAAAACTATCCAAAGCAAGCTCAGGGAGTGAGAGACTCCATCCCAAATTAGTGGAATTAAAAATCAGCCATACTAGCACTCCCTTATTAGGATAGTTACACAAATTTTCCTATAACTTAAAACATGACCTGTACCTGAGAAAACTTTAATCAAAATACTGCTTCACTAACTTATTCCCAAACCTGAAACTGAAGAATACAAATGAAGTCTCTGGCATTTCACGAAAGTTCACTTTCAGATAGGCACTGGTATTTCACACTTCTTAAAGTAGTGCTATCACATATTGGAAGGCAAATGTTAACTTTGAATTTGTGGCTGTAGCTGATGCAAAGCACCTTTACCGAAAAACAACCTGCTTTGCAAAGTTCTGTTTTGAGACAAGTTTTAAGTGCTGGAAAGCAATGTGACATGTGGAAAATTAAGAATAAAAGGGGCATGTGAAATATGTATTAATGAGTTTACTGACTGTGTGCTGCAAAACTATTGGACAGCCATGTAAAATGGCATCTTTAATAAGAAGGAAACAAAGAAGTCCTAAATCATTCTAGTAATGAAGTATGGAAGTGAGAGCTGGACCATAAAGAAGGCTGATCGCCGAAGAATTGATGCTTTTGAATTACAGTGCTGGAGAAGACTCTTGAGAGTCCCACGGACTGCAAGAAGATCAAACGTATCCATTCTTAAGGAAATCAGCCCTGAGTGCTCACTGGAAGGACAGATCCTGAAGCTGAGGCTCCAATACGTTTGGCCACCTCATGAGAAGAGAAGACTCCCTGGAAACGACCCTGATGCTGGGAAAGATGGAGTTCACAAGGAGAAGGGGGTGACAGAGGACGAGATGGTTGGACAGTGTTCTCGAAGCTACCAGCATGAGTTTGACCAAACTGCGGGAAGCAGTGGAAGACAGGAGTGCCTGGCGTGCTCTGGTCCATGGGGTCACGAAGAGTCGGACACGACTAAATAACTAAACAACAACAACAACAATTGTTCTAGGCAGCCAAGTAGGTGGATGCTTTTTCTATTGCTGACAAAATCAACATCCTACAGAGAACAAAGCTTTTTACCTTTGGCAGCAGGCTATGTATTGTGGACGATCTGTAGGGTGGGTTCTTCAAACACAGGTTTATGTTGCATCTGATCAGGAGGAGGTGGGGGATACAGAGCTAGGACATGGTGTCTGGTTTAGTCTGGCCTGCCTGTTGTGCTGCCTGGTTTCTGGCTCTGAATGCTAGAGTCCTCACCCCCGCCTCCAAAAACACTTCACAGCAGATCGCATTAGAGCGGCACAGTCTTCTGTAGCTTGGACTTGATTTGTGGCGCACTGACCACAGTGCATGGCTACTGTTGCTCTGTACGAGATTGTTTTGATTTTAATAATGGTCTGCCAGCTTTTGCGACATGCTCCGGTCGGCTGCCGTAGTGCTAAGTGCTTTCCCATTAAGACATTTGTGGCTATGCATGTACTATTTATTTTAAACTGTGTTTTAAAACCATTTTAAATGGTTGAATCCTGGCCTGAGACCTTATGGTGAAGGGCTGGTAATAATAATAATATTGGTAGCACGTTTCCAAGCAGTGTGCTCCTAATGTGCCATACTATAACCTCCATGCCATTACGTTCCCAAGTATAGTCTAGGTCATCAAGGCTCGTGGCAGATATATGAACCAACCCCAGGCCCAGGTATGAAGAAGCAAGCATAAGCTTGCTCAAGATAGGAAAGTGTGTCAGAGGCAGCTTGGATATCAGGGCCAGGGCTTAAAGAAAGAGATAAATAGCTGTGCCTTTGAGATTGGTGCTAGTGGACTGGAGTAGTCTCTGAGTAAAAGGGCTAGTAAATAATACTAAATAATACTGTGTGTATGTGTATTATCTATCAGCATTTTAGGTTCCTTTTACTCGTTTTTATATTTGGTTTACTGTTCGTTTTGTAAGTCACTTTGAGTCACTTTGTAAAAACAAAGCAACTAATGCAATCCACATCAGGGTGTTCACTGCAGAAAGATGCCTTAAAAAACAAAGAGCTCCAGGTGATATGAACAAATAAACTAAGCTCCAAGGAAAAGATGAGAGAGATCCCTTTGAGAGTACCACTATTTGACCTGGAGTGGGGGCGTGTATTTCTTAATTCTCTCAAATATGGTGATCAATCAGATTCTGAGTGTAAGCAAAAAAGGCTGATTCATAATCCATATCCATGCATTAATGCATGTGTGAAACGGCTATCACAAATCAAACACTGCAATATAACTTTCCTGTCAATGCACATGGATTTCAGGGGGGGAAATATGCTTTTAAAAGAGAAGCACTGTTCATAGTTATACACATAGGTGAGCTCCACACCTCTGTGCTGTATGGAGTCAGTCTTAAACTGTTGCTTTCATCTATTCTCCTACTGCTTCTGCTTTCCCCCTCTGCTCTATACACTAGGCAGATTTGAAGGACCGTGTACGAAGATAGCAATAATATGGGGCACACAGTACAGAGCTTTCCAAACTCCGTTGCGACACATAGGTTTGTCGCTCCTTCTGGGGGCTGGAAAACTGGTTTGCTAGTAAAACTGAATTACTGTATCGCAAAAGGATGCATGTCTAAAAAGTGTGCCAACAACATGAGAAGTTTGGAAAGCTCTGGCATAGTGCCTGAAGGCTTGAGCAGACTTGCTCATTTAAGATCTTGGTTGAAATCTGGCCATTTTACCAAAAGCAAAAAAACAAAATAAAAATATTATGAGGCTTCCTAACATCTGCCACATCTGTTTTGGCTTAGACAAATTGTGCTTAGACAGTTCTGAAGTTCACTATTAGCACTTAACTGATGCACACATTTTGCCCATGAATGTGAATATACAAGCATGCATACAGATAAATTAGAGAAGCACAATTAGAACAGTAGAATGGTACCTCGGTTTAAGAACAGCCCTGTTTACGAACGATTCGGTTTACGAACTCTGCAAAACTGGAAGTAGTGTCCCAGTTTGCGAACTTTACCTCAGTCTAAGAACGGAATCTGAACGGTGGAAGGGCACCAGCGTTGGGAGGCCTCATTAGGGAAAGCACACCTCGGTTTAAGAATGGTTTTGGTTTAAGAACGGACTTCTGGAACAGATTAAGTTTGTAAACCGAGGTACCACTGTAGATGTAAAATTCCTGGGGGGAAAGCGAGGCAGCACTCCCTGAGTAAGGTGGCAAGCCAGCTGCAGGTGTGCATGCAGGAAGCAGATTATATCGTCCTATTTTGGTCAGCCTTCACGCCTGGTCTTAGCACTGAAACAACCTTAGTTGCCCTGACCGATGAGAGAGACTGCAGTGTGACCCTGTTGGCTCTCTTTGCGGCATTCGACACCACTAACCATGCTGTCCTTCTGGAAAGACTCAAGAGTGGAAGGGGAGAGCACTGCCCTTCTACTTGCAAGGCTGCAACCAGAAAGCAGCACTACATGACTGTGGCTTCTGAGCTAGGGGGGTCCTGCAAAGGTCTATTCTGTCTCCTTTGCTATCTGACATCCTGTTGAAAGTTGTCATCAGGATTCGGAGCACAGTGTCACCAATATCCTGATGACACAAAGCACTCTCTCTCCCCATTCCATCCAAATCAGAAAGTTCTATGTTGAACCAGTGCCCAGAAGCAGTGATGTGCTGGATTAACGGCCAATAACCTGAGGCAGAAACCTGATAAGATGGAAGTGCAGTGCGTGGCTAGGTGCTGTTTCTAGGAACCTACTCAACCCGTGAAGGAGCAGGTTCTTAGCCTGGGGGTACTCCTGGATTCCTGTCAATGGAGCCCCCGGTTGCTAGGAGAGCTTATGCCCAGCTTAGGCTTGTTTGGCAACTGTGGCTGTTCTTGGACTTGGGATAGCCTGGCCTCAGTAGCCACTGCAATGTACTTTACGGCAGGTTGCCCTTGAAGAAGGCATGGGAGCTTCAACTAGTGCAGAAAGTGGCTTTCAGGTTGGTGGAAGTACTGCACCGACTCTCTGTGAATTACCGGGGCCAATTCAAGGTGATGTACTGATGCACACAGCTCTAAATGGTTTGGGATCCAAAGGTATGCACGATATCCCCCACAACACACACAAATCAACCATCTTGGGCTTTATGGTGGACAAGGGAGACCCTGTTACTGGTGCTGCTACTGTTGTCTGGCTGCTGCTGACTTGACACAGGGCCTTCTTGGTAGTTGTTCTCCGATGATGGAATACCCTTTCAGACATATGTCCCCTCCCTTATTAACATTTAGGCAGAACTTAAAAACATTTCTCTATACCCAGCAATTGATGGATACTTGATTCTATTTTTTTAAAAATGAATTCCTTTTTCTGTTTTGTTGTTTGGTACCCAGGTGACTTTAGGAGGAAGGGCAGGAAAATAAATATAGATAGATGATAGATAAATCCTCCAGCTGTTATTGCAGCTGACTTTGTCCTTTTGGAGTTTGCTTCAGCCTTAAGAAAAAGACTAGTTATTTATACTTGCTGTGTGGAAAAAAGGTAGTTAGCATTTGAAAAATGATTTAACACATTACCCCCCCCAATTCCAAAAGTTAATTGGATCATTCCAATAGATCACCACTAAAATGAATGTATATGAGTTGGGTTAATTACACAGTGTTAGAAACCAAAAACAAACAGTGCAACATTAGACATAGCTATACCATTATTTGCAATAAATGTTAACTCTAAATAAGTGCAACCTGTCCACAAATACTTGCTAAAGGACTACTTCAAAATAAAGTTTGATGGGTAAAAACATGAAGAAAAAAATTCTCCAGGAGAATTTTTTTTTTAATAAGTACCAGCACTCATTTAGAGTTTGGGATTTGTGAAAGAAAGCTTTAAAAGGAGCAAACCTGATTGGCTGTGGCTGTTGCGGCGAAGGGGACACTTGTTGCAGGAGTTGTTGCTGCAGAGACAGTGGCGGACGTAGCGCTGTGCATCATGGGTACTTTCAGGAGAGGGGAGCCATGGAAGCAATGAACAGGAGTGTGTAGCATTATGGCAATGGCAGCGGAATTTTGGCATGGTGAATATCAGAGCAGCAGCAGCAGCAAGCCATCATGGGTTAAACCAACAGATGGCATGCAATCACAATGCAAAGCAAGAAAGCGTGGCAGAGAAATAAAACAAAAGGGAAAATAGCTTATTACAGGTACAATTTAAAGGAAGAATGTCACAGTTATCAACGATTCCCAGAAAAGAATTATTAATTCGTGGTTTTGGTATTTTTTATTTAATAATGCTTTCATGAAAATGGCCAGTTCGTTTATGGAAAAGCTGGCGCGGTTTCCCCCTAAAATAACAAAGGTATGCTAGTAGGGGTTCTCTGTCAAAGTTTAAAAGCCAAGGATGATATCCAGTGACGTCAGCCCCCAGATTTCCCCTTCCTTCCCTCTTCTCTTCAGTGCCTGCCCCCCCAGTGCTCCCCAAATCTGCTCTGGAAGGTTATGGACCCTCAAGAGCAGATAGAGGGCACGGGGGGTGGGGGGTGGCAGGGAGTGGGGTCCAGGAGAAGATGGGAAAGTCCTGTCACATTCTTTAGGTATCACCCCAAATATGACAGAACTACTGGTATTTGGAATTCATTTATTTTTTTAAAAAAACAAACCAACCTAGTTTTCTAAAACCCCCAATTTGCAATAGACACCTCTATCTGCAGAATGAAGGTTATTCCCCAGTTTCCCTTTCCTGCCTAAGGCTGTTCCAGAAGAGTCCCTAACCTCCAGAGGGACTTTTCTGGAGGAGTACAGGAGGGATGCATTAAGAACGAGGGTGCAGAAAAGCTCCGTTTCCTCACATTTCTCCAACCCTCTGCCTAGCAAACTTTCCTGACACTGTCCTAGAAATTACAATCCTAGAAACTTAATTTTGGGCCGATCTGCTCTCACCTTCTGCCTGCCTGCACGCATGTGACAATGTTCTGACACCTGCTTCTTGTCGTCTTTACCAAAACCTGCTGTTATATTTGAGCAGCTGGTACTAAAATCCTTAGGCAAGCCTGTGATCATAATACTCTTAAACTACTGGATTCACCTCTGTGTCCATTTCTGTCACCTCTTCCCACTTTGGAAAGAGAGAAGTCTTCCAAAATAGGTGCTCCTCCCAGGTGTTATGACCACATCATTACTCTGTTTTAGGCTAAAAAAACCCATACACACTTGAGGGGAAGCCCCAAAGAATATAGTGGAACATATTACTCCTAACTGCATATAGGATGGTGGTCCCTGAAGTAACCCTCCGTCATTTTCTGTTGCCACCTCTGTCCCCCAATATCTGGTTCAGGAGCAATACTGATCATGTGGGTCTTGCTCAACTTCTGTTCCCATCAGTTTTGTCCTGCAGCCTTTTCTGCTTTATTGGCCGAGGAAGCCGGCATACAGCTTCCAGGTCATGTGGCCAGCATGACTAAGCCACTTCTGACGAACCAGAGCAGTGCACGGAAATGCCGTTTACCTTCCCGCCGCAGCGGTACCTATTTATCTACTTGCACTTTGATGTGCTTTTGAAATGCTAGGTTGGCAGGAGCAGGGACTGAGCAACGGGAGCTCACCCCGTCACAGGGATTCAAACCGCCGACCTTCTGATCGGCAAGTCCTAGGCTCAGTGGTTTAACCCACAGCGCCACCCGTGTCCCAATATTTCTTTAGGGTACTGCAAAAATGCACACACAATGTGCAAAGTCTTACTTTCTGGGGCTTCCTAACACACTCCCTCACCTATTTCTACTTCAGGTCCTGGCAGGGTCCTCTAGCCATAGCTGTCAATGTTTCCCTTTTTCTAAGGGAAATTCCCTTATTCCGAATAAGATTCCAGGCAAAAAAAGGGAAAAGTTGACAGCTATGCCCCTAGCTGCCTTATTCTCTCATTCCTCAAACATTCTTCACCTCCCCTCTTTTAAGTCCCTCAAAACACCTTACTTGCACTTCACTACATCCTTTCATCCATCTATATAAAGTCAGGGTTTGGATGATTTAATCTTATTATAGAAACACGCATTTTAGCTACATGAAAGATGCAGCCCTGCAACCCACTAGCACCATATGCATGGACAGCTGCTTATGCAGAAAACTGGCAATCACTGGCCATTGATTGAGACTAATATAAAACCTGAGGTTTAGCAAACAGAATGAGTTTATACTATCAAACCGAAATAGGAGCGCAACGTGCTTTATTTCCTTCTGAAATGGGAAAGGTACAATTATGAAAATGAAATAAACTTAATTCTGGTTTCTTATGTTCTTATTTCAAGCTTACATGTTTTGTCTTTTGAAAAGACAAGCGATACTAATTTACCCCTTTAGATGTATCCTTTTGCTTTTTATGGCTCTCGGACGAAATCTGATTTATTTCACTGTCTGTAACCATTTTCTGAGGGAGCTATTCTACACGAGAAGCTGGCATAAAGAAAGCTGGTGCGAGTTAAGCTGTTCGGCAGCTAAGCCAACCTTACCTGGGCAGAGGGAAAACAGGCCTTTAAACCTTTTTTGTTAGCTTAATTTATGCTGGGTTGTCCAGTCCCATGACTGAGCTGGACAGGGCTTAGGATTCAGTCTAACTGCCCCCTCCCTGGTCCTGCCCCCAGAACCCCTCTTGTTCAAAAGTTTTTGCCAGTTCAGATCCAGCTGAGACCTGGATGAGTCAAGGATGAGGGAATTAGGCTGGCACAGCTCAGCTGGAGATCTTGCTATAGGATTTAGCTAGTATATTATTTGATCCTGAGGAGGAAAGCAGTTATTCTGGTAATTTATTTTGGTTTAGTTTTATAGATAAATTGATCTCTTCTCATAGCACATAGCAGAAGTTTGATTTCAAATGAGTAGTTCAAAGGCAACGGACATAATGAATATTCAGTATTAATTTGGGGAAAGTCTGCTGGGCAAACCCTAATTTTATTTTTTTTAAACCAGAAAGTGAAAACTTTTCATATGTTTCAACTCTTAAGTCAGATATATTTTCAATCAAAGGAAAATATTTTTTAGGTCTAAATACTTTTCACTACTTTTTATTGCAAGTATTAAAATTAGGATTTCTGGGAAACACTGATAAAACTTTCTCACAACACAGCAAAAAGAAGAAACAGGCACGCCACTATGAAACTTTAGAACACTAATGAAATTAGACTGCTTTTTCAATATCTTATGGTTTAATAATGCTAGCAATATAAAATATAGAAAAAGGTTTTTTTTCTTTTGAAAACAGAAAAGCAGCTTGGAATTCATGGTGTTTGTGCTTTTTGCAGTGGGATTGTTATAGCAAGTGATGTTGCATCTAAGCAGCAGGGTTTTTTGTTTCATTTTTTAAAAACAATTAAGTTGAAAAATTTAACTGTTCAAGCAGAAGTCCAAATGGATCATCAGATTGAGTCAATTGTCTAAGTTATGTTTCAGTTCCTCAAAACAAAGGAAACTACAGAATACGATAAAAAAAGAGATCAATAAAGAAGTTTGAAACCTACCAATATTGGTAGCGGGTGTCATGCACAAAACTGACCCTGGGTGTCATGCAATGATAGGTGGAAAAAGTGAATAAAGGGAAGAAACAGGTTAGCTGTTTAGAGTTAACATTCAAAGTGAGATCCAAGCATCCCCAAGATAAGCCAAAGTTAGTTAAATACAATTTCAAAGAGATCATTCATAGCTTCTTTGCTGTTTTAAAACAGTTCTTCTTATAGTCACTCAACACATTGTGCACATTAATCAAAATCCATATGGCAAAGCCTGTCTTTAGCATTTCCTTTCAGCAAAGGGAACTAACTCTTTAAAAAGCAATCACTTTGAATAGTCTAGGTTATCCAGCAATGGTCTGCAACACGATCTACAACTCACAGCTCTGTTTTAAGCCCCCAAAATGTACTATTAAGATAAACAAGATTACTTCAGATCCAATATAGTTAATACTGCAGCCATGACAGACAGGAAATCTGTGCAGACAACACTTGGGAGTAAGTCCCATTGGACTCAGTGGGACTTCCTTCCAAATATGTATAGCACTGAGCTGCCCTCCATCATTTAAACAATTTGCTTTACACAAGTAAGATAAATCAGGGTCGTCCGTCCCCCCCCGTGTTTCACGTTCAAAGATAGTTTTTAGCTTGCAATGCCATGCCAACCATGCCTACTCAAAAGGAAGTCCTACTGAATTTAATGGGACTTACTCCCAGTTAAGTGCAGCCTAACAGTGCAATTGTATAAATGTCTTCTCAAAACGAGATTGCACTGAGTTCAGCGGGACCTACTCCCAGCTATACGATTGCAACCTTGAAGTATTAATACTCTACATTAACAAGGCTCTTAAGTCTGCTTCACATTATACTCCTAAATACACTTACTAGAGAGTAAGTCCCACTGAACACAACGGAATACACTTCCAAGTAAACATGCATAGGACTGTGCTGTTAGTATGGGTGGGTTTCATTTCTGACCTGACGCAGTGCCTGGCGTACCAGTATATTTTTTGTATATTCTTTTGCATCTTTGCAATAACTCAAGTGTTCCCTGGGGCCCTCATAGTTAGGAGAAAATAGGCAGATGGGGGGGGGGGGGGAGGAAGGATCTGTATATGTAAAATGTTTTGAAATCCCAGCACGTCCTGCAGTTCCATATACATTACCTACAGGTAGCTAGCTAGCTATGAATGACCTTGCCTTGAAGGAACAACCTCCAGTGAATAATTCAATATTTCTATTATCATGCTCAATTAAAAACCCCCAAAGATACTAGTATTTGAAGAAAAATACTACTGTTCCTTTGCAGATCATAAAGCAAACCAGGCACCAAATTACCAACTTTGCCTATAGCCACAATCCATTTACTTTAATTCTTCTTACTGTGGAAGAATCAATGAGATGACTCTAGCATTTGTGGGCAGTGAATGGCAGCAGTAGTGGATCATGCAATATATGAAATATTGAAAAATGGAGGCGGGAGCTACTCCGTATTTTTCACATGGCTTGGTTTAAAAAACAACAGCCACAACCTCATATGTATTTTCCCACATTCCCCCCAAATAGAGGTTTTAGGCGTAAAAATTCCCATTTTCACATGGGACTGATATACAAAAGTTAACTGGTGTTGTGTTCCTCTAGGTGCCCCTGGAGGCAAGCTCCTTCACATTATTATTTAGATTAGGGCAGTTCATTGTGCAGCCTAAGGGCTGCATGTGGCCCTCAGAAATATTTCATGCCCTCCTGCTATCTTCCCAAAGGCAGGTAAGTGGGGCGCTGGGCTCCAGGAAGGAGGCGTGAGGGCTCTGGTGGGGTCTCCTTCCCAAATCCTAGTTAGTGCTTTCCCAGCTTTGGGAAGGAGCTGGAAGGCTCTAGGGCCTGACCAGAGCCTCACACCTCCTTCCCAAAGCCTGATGCCTTGCTCAGCCAACCTTGAGAAAGCTGGGGACGGTCAAATTTGGGCCTCACTCCCACCTCCCCTGAAACAAGGCAGTGAGCAGCCTGCAGGTTCATTGTTCAAGTACCCCACTTGGTATGAAACGTTGGACCACCCTGATTTGGATCACTGTAAAGGAGGCATACTCTGTTCAATAAATGAGAGGTATGGAAAGGTAAGCCATAGCATTTAAGGAAGCCCCTGTCAGAGTCAACAGAAAAGTGGCTGCCTATTGGGAGAGTATTGTTGAGGTGTGTGAGCCCCAATCATAGCTTGATGGGCATGTAGTAGGCCCAGCTGAAGCTGTTCATTGCCTCTTCAGAGAAGAGAACCTCAGGCATTGCTCCTCCCCCCCTCGGCATCAGTGCTCACCTGCTGCCTACAACCCGCTCCTTGCAGGAGCAGCAATGTTCTCCTGATCGCAGTCTTACTGCTTTCCCCAGGGATGAACAACACATGCACAGATAATGCCAGGATTGCATGAAGCTAAAATCCACTTAGTGGGAAGATGTGAATGAGAACTGAAGAAAGCTGACCATGGTTTCTGTGTCTTCTTAAATTTTGTTTGCAAATGCAGAAAGCCACTTCTCTGTACTCCCCTCACTGAAAGGCTGCTCAAATGAGTCTGTGCAAGGGATGCATCTCTTTTAATACACTCCTGTTTTCCTTGTGTTAGCAGCAGCAGACTTGCAGCCTTCTTACACCATGTGAGTATCAACTCTCTCATGGCATCTAACCCCTAATGGAGGATTTTGGAGAGGAGAAGTGCCTGTGCCGCCTCTTTTCCCTCTCTTTGGCACATCACAAGATTGGCTCCAGGTTGTACCAGACACAAGCACTTCTCTCAATTGACACTTACACTGACAGGCAATGACTGGTGATTCCCCTTAGCTGGGAACGAAGTACAGGCCACATCTATATCTGAATTTCCAAGTCACTACATATTGGAGTTAAGTTGTGCCAAAAGGGGTAAAGTTCTGCGGAGACATATTAAAAGATCTTCCAGCCCAATTGTCTTTATGGACGTCTTCACTAGTGTTTCAGGTTGTTGTTTTTTGTTAGGTGTCACTACATTTTCCTACCTCTTTTCATAATGGAAACAAATGGCAAAATCATTTGTTACTGATCTTTTGTGGAAAGCTGCAGAAAAAGGGTGCTTTCAAAGTTCATATAGTTTACTGGGCAAGATACCTCTGCATTGCAAACAAACTCAAATACAAAAATTTGCTGTAATGCAGGTGGATGCTATTCATGCAACTACTCTTTAGATCTGTGCCATTTTGTAAATGCAGCTGCTGGAAACACCAGGCAAAGGAGAACATCTTTAGCTCCTTCACAGATGTAATTCTTATTCCAATAACATAAGGCAACAAAATATTTTCAAAATGTAGAAAGCAACCTTTTCCAACAAAGAAGAATGAATAATCCTGAAAATGTTTTAGCAATAAATTGGTGGTGTAGCTGCCTGGGCACTATGAAATTTTCTTTTTCAGGTGTTAACACTGACCTACAGTTTAGTGCTAGATTCACCACCACCACCACCAGCAGCAGCAGCAAGCCTCGGGCTGTACACTCTCCCCTTCTCTAGTGAACCGTGAGGAGAAGCTTTGCCTTCTCTTTGCAGTCAAAACGGGGAGGGAACGCTGATTGGTTTAACCTGTAGTTTGTTCCAACAAGCCAGGATCAAACTGTGGTTCGTGCTCCTATCTTGCTTGAACAAACCATAGTTTGATCTAACCAAAGTCCCCAAAGTCTGGATGCAATCAAAAGCTCTGGTTTAAAACAGAAAGCAAAAGCTTCCAATCTCCTCTCCTCTTTGGGCTTGCAGGAAGAACAAAGGGAAGGCAGGACTCCTCTAACCCAAGCTGTTCACCCACACAGTCATACTGTTTGGGGCTCTGACGGGCCACAGGTTCCTCATGCCTAGTTTAGCATTATGTCTGAACTAGGCCAAAGTCGGAGATCCCATAAGCATTGTTTTCTTTAGAACAGCTTCTTCTAAAGTTAAAAAGTATGTTTCAGAGGCATGCACGTGCAAATCATAGCAGTAACAAAATTCATGATATTCAAAAGACTGATAAGCATTTGTTGTTGTTGTTTAGTCGTTTAGTCGTGTCCGACTTTTCGTGACTCCATGGACCAGAGCACGCCAGGCACTCCTATCTTCCACTGCCTCCCGCAGTTTGGTCAGACTCATGTTTGTAGCTTCGAGAACGCTGTCTAACCATCTTGTCCTCTGTCGTCCCCTTCTCCTTGTGCCCTCAATCTTTCCCAACATCAGGGTCTTTTCCAGGGAGTCTTCTCTTCTCATGAGGTGGCCAAACGTATTGGAGCCTCAGCTTCAGGATCTGTCCTTCTAGTGAGCACTCAGGGCTGATTTCCTTAAGAATGGATACGTTTGATCTTCTTGCAGTCCATGGGACTCTCAAGAGTCTCCTCCAGCACCACAGTTCAAAAGCATCAATTCTTTGGCGATCAGCCTTCTTTATGGTCCAGCTCTCACTTCCATACATCACTACTGGGAAAACCATGGCTTTTACTATACGGACCTTTGTTGGCAAGGTGATGTCTCTGCTTTTTAAGATGTTGTCTAGGTTTGCCATCGCCTTTCTCCCAAGGAGCAGGCGTCTTTTAATTTCGTGACTATTGTCACCATCTGCAGTGATCATGGAGCCCAAGAAAGTAAAATCTCTCACTGCCTCCATTTCTTCCCCTTCTATTTGCCAGGAGGTGATGGGCCCAGTGGCCATGATCTTAGTTTTTTTGATGTTGAGCTTCAGGCCATATTTTGCGCTCTCCTCTTTCACCCTCAGTAAAAGGTTCTTTAATTCCTCCTCACTTTCTGCCATCAAGGTTGTGTCATCTGCATATCTGAGGCTGTTGATATTTCTTCCGGCAATCTTAATTCCGGCTTGGGATTCATCCAGCCCAGCCTTTTGCATGATGAATTCTGCATATAAGTTAAATAAGCAGGGAGACAATATACAGCCTTGCCGTACTCCTTTCCCAATTTTGAACCAATCAGTTGTTCCATATCCAGTTCTAACTGTAGCTTCTTGTCCCACATAGAGATTTCTCAGGAGACAGGTGAGGTGATCAGGCACTCCCATTTCTTTCAGAACTTGCCATAGTTTGCTGTGGTCGACACAGTCAAAGGCTTTTGCATAGTCAATGAAGCATAAGTAGATGTCTTTCTGGAACTCTCTAGCTTTCTCCATAATCCAGCGCATGTTTGCAATTTGGTCTCTGGTTCCTCTGCCCCTTCGAAATCCAGCTTGCACTTCTGGGAGTTCTCGGTCCACATACTGCTTAAGCCTGCCTTGTAGAATTTTAAGCATAACCTTGCTAGCGTGTGAAATGAGTGCAATTGTGCGGTAGTTGGAGCATTCTTTGGCACTTCCCTTCTTTGGGATTGGGATGTAGACTGATCTTCTCCAATCCTCTGGCCACTGCTGAGTTTTCCAAATTTGCTGGCATATTGAGTGTAGCACTTTAACAGCATCATCTTTTAAAATTTTAAATAGTTCAGCTGGAATACCATCACTTCCACTGGCCTTGTTATTAGCAGTGCTTTCTAAGGCCCATTTGACTTCACTCTCCAGGATGTCTGGCTCAAGGTCAGCAACCACACTACCTGGGGTATATGAGACATCCATTTCTTTCTGGTATAGTTCCTCTGTGTATTCTTGCCACCTGTTCTTGATGTCTTCTGCTTCTGTTAGGTCCTTTCCACTTTTGTCTTTTATTATGGAAATCTTTGTACAAAATGTTCCTTTCATATCTCCAATTTTCTTGAACAGATCTCTGGTTTTTCCCATTCTATTGTTTTCCTCTATTTCTTTGCATTGCTCGTTTAAGAAGGCCTTCTTGTCTCTCCTTGCTATTTTTTGGAAATCTGCATTCAATTTCCTGTATCTTTCACTATCTCCCTAGCATTTTGCTTGCCTTCTCTCCCCCGCTATTTGTAAGGCCTCGTTAGACAGCCACTTTGCTTTCTTGCATTTCCTTTTCATTGGGATGGTTTTAGTTGCTGCCTCCTGTTATGAGCCTCCATCCATAGTTCTTCAGGCACTCTGTCCACCAAATCTAAATCCTTAAACCTGTTCCTCACTTCCACTGTGTATTCATAAGGGATTTGACTTAGTAGAAAAAACCACCAGGCCGGTAAGATACAATCTTTCTTCAGTTTAAGCTTGAATTTTGCTATAAGAAGCTGATGATCTGAGCCACAGTCAGCTCCAGGTCTTGTTTTTGCTGATTGTATAGAGCTTCTCCATCTTTGGCTGCAGAGAATATAATCAATCTGATTTCGATGCTGCCCATCTGGTGATGTCCATGTGTAGAGTTGTCTCTTGTGTTGTTGGAAAAGAGTGTTTGTGATGACCAGCTTGTTATCTTGGCAGAACTCTATTAGCCTTTGCCCTGCTTCGTTTTGAACTCCAAGGCCAAACTTGCCAGTTGTTCCTTTTATCTCTTGACTCCCTACTTTAGCATTCCAATCCCCTATAATGAGAAGAACATCCTTCTTTGGTGTCATTTCTATAAGGTGTTGTAAGTCATCATAGAATTGGTCAATTTCAGTTTCTTCAGCACCAGTAGTTGGTGCATAAACTTGGATTACTGTGATGTTTAAAGGTCTGCCTTGGATTCGTATCAAGATCATTCTATCATTTTTGAGATTGCATCCCAGTACAGCTTTTGCCACTCTTTTGTTGACTATGAGGGCCACTCCATTTCTTTTACAGGATTCTTGCCCACAGTAGTAGATGTGATGGTCATCCGAACTGAATTCGCCCATTCCCGTCCATTTTAGTTCACTGATGCCCAGGATGTCAATATTTATTCTTGCCATCTCACTTTTGACCACATCCAACTTACCCAGGTTCATGGTTCTTACATTCCAGGTTCCTATGCAATATTTTTCTTTACAGCATTGGACTTTCCTTTCGCTTCCAGGCATATCCGCAACTGAGCGCCCTTTCGGCTTTGGCCCAGCCGCTTCATCAGCTCTGAATCTACTTGTACTTGTCCTCCACTCTTCCTCAGTAGCATGTTGGACGCCTTCCGACCTGAGGGGCTCATCTTCCAGCGTCATAATTGTTATATGCCTGTTGTCTTTGTCCATGGTGTTTTCTTGGCAGGGATACTGGAGTGGCTTGCCGGTTCCTGCTCCAGGTGGATCACGTTTGGTCAAAACTCTCCACTATGACCTGTCCATCTTGGGTGGCCCTGCACGGCATAGCTCATAGCTTCTCTGGGTTATTCAAGCCCCTTCGCCACGGCAAGGCAGTGATCCATGAAGGGGCTGATAAGCATACCCACCTGTAATTCAGGCACAGGTATGTTAAGCTGCAGCTGGGATGCTCAGCCTAATTTACTTGCACTGAATTTACAGTTTTTGTTATGAGAGTGAAATACAACAATAATGTAGCTTTAAGCACCATAAAAATTAACAGAGCCTGCATGTGCACGACAGCATCACACCCAAGCTGACATAGATTTTTCACTCTGTTTTTAATTATAGTTTGTAAAATATCGGCCCATTTCAGACTTAACACTAAACACTAAACCATAGTTTAGCATGATGTGAGCCTCACACTCACAAGCTCTTCCTCCCTTCCTTTGTGAGGAAATGATTGGAAGTCCCATTTTAAACTAACTGGAGTTTATCATTACATCTAAACTGGGGTTGTCCAAATTCTATATCGTTAATAAGGCAGGACCATAAACCTTACTTTTCTATAGTCAAAGCCTGCATTTCTTTTGAACTCTTTAATGTATGTGCATTTATTTAACTGCACAGCGAAAACCTTCCAAAATTATACTAGGGGTTACATGTGGGTGGTCATTTTAAATTACTTCAAAACAATCACTCATCCATGTCTATCAATTAAATTAAATACTGATGTTGCCCATGCACTGTAAACACTACAAACTTCAGAATCAAGCATTGATTCTGTCCCTGAGAAACTATCCTGTCTAGTTGTGCAGTGATCCTTCTTTCTGAGAAAGAAAATATATCCCTGCACTATTATCTGAAATTATAGATGGTGCTTGCCAGGGCTAATGTGACATGCTGAAAGATCTTCCATTTCATTTTCCGTGAGTAAGTTATCTATAGCTAAGCACACTGAAGATCTCAGCAGCTACTTTGGTGACTAGGGGTTTTTCTAGTCGCGGAGGTAGCCGCTGCAATCTTTTACACATCTCTGCATCCGGTGTCATACTGCTCATGCGAGTAGACCACTCATGTGAGCAGTTAATTACAGTAATCTACCAGCTGCAATAGCATGTGCATTGGCTTCAGTGTTCAAAGGGGCAAGGAAACTCTTATTAGGATTCCATTACCGATTAGAATAGCCCTGTTCAAGATTTCACACCGCACCACTAACTATTGTTTAAGGGTCGAGCAGAGCCACACTCATGGGTCCTGCCGTGCCACGAGTCCCCGTTGTCCAGTTGTCCATGTACTGAGGAGGGAACACCTTGGGAGGGTACAGAGGGAGCCTAGGAAGATACAGCAGGTTGCCCTCTCCAGCAGATGTCCACCAAAGCATGGACAGCAGGGAAAGTAGAAAATTCTCAGGAAGCCCTGTTCTCTGCCACTGCCTGATCCCACCTGTTGCCTCTGGGTAACTGTACAGAACACATGCTCTCCTTGCCCATGCGAATTAGCTGCAGAAAGGTATCGTCACTTTGGTTTTTTATAGCAATAGCGGAAGGAGTCTGAATATTAGCAAGCAGGTTGATGTTAAGTAGGAATTTCATTCTGCTTGAGAAATGTACAGGTAAGCCATGCAAGATATACTTGAAGGACAGAGGAAGTTAATTGCAAGTACTTAACATACTCCTAGTGAAACTGCATGTCTACTTTGTCCCTCAAGGCTCTTTCTCATCAGTTCCCAAAACACCTGTGCAAAGAGGTGTATTGCAGAACATGCTTCAAGCTGACAGAAAACAATGGAGACGAGAACAGACTGTGTTCCGTCCCAATGGGTTGTTGTGACACATATGAAGAAAGACCAAAAATAAGCAGTCCTGTAGATTGTTCACATTCAATGCATTGGGTCCAGGCCTAGTCACCCTTAGATCAGACCCACTAAAATCTCCATGGGACTCGTAGATTTCAATGGATCTATTCTAAGAATGAGTGGGTCTGGATCCAACCCAAAGTCTTTTCACCGCACTGACATGTTTCTGAAATCCTAATGCTCTTCAGAAGTAAAATATAATCCCACGTAATATTTTTTTGGTCACAAAAGAGGTTAGAAAATGACGGATTTGTCCAAGGGAAAGCACAATGAATGTGATCACAAAGAGAGTGATCTCTGCTGTGGAGATTTAAAGAAACAAAACTAAACTCTCAAAATGACCTACCTGTTGGAATAAATGCTGCATGTTGCTGCAACTGTGCACTAGCAAGAGCCTGTTGGTAGTGCAAGAAACTGGGATTAAAAACAGCACTGGCCCCATTGCTTTTCTCAAGTGCTTGCCTCTTTGGTAAAGTGTGAAGAACACCAGGAGGAAAGGCCTGTAAATGAAATAATAAGAGTAGCAGTAGTAAGGTTGACAGAAGCTGTAACAGGTTGTTCTACTCTTAAAATATTACATTTGGTTGAAGATGCCTTGCCATGCACATTAGTTCAAAACAGAACAATGTCAAATGGATGGCA
Source organism: Podarcis pityusensis (assembly GCF_964106645.2). Classification (NCBI taxonomy): domain Eukaryota; kingdom Metazoa; phylum Chordata; class Lepidosauria; order Squamata; family Lacertidae; genus Podarcis; species Podarcis pityusensis. The sequence goes on along the minus strand of NC_138027.1, from coordinate 95,092,410 downwards.
TTTTTTTGTTATTGATAGTAAATGCATGGCACAATTAAACTAAAATTATAGCACCACAACACTTAAACTGAAACAAAAACCAAAAAAAAGCTTTTCAAGACTGAAGGGGTTTTTAAAGAAATCCAAAGATCTTTCTTTAAATATGGCTAAAAATAGAAGAAGAGAAACAGCACTTGTCTTTCATAACATTTTTTAAAAGTTAAATATCTTTGCATCGTTAAGTATATTAATTAGCATAGAAGAAGCATCTTCAATTACAAAAGCAGGATTTTAAAAAAGCTTTTAAGGGAATATATTTGAAGATGAAACTGTGTTAGGAAAGGCGGAAAGTTGCTTTGCAATCACTACATGTGAAAATGAAATGGCTAAAATACGGAAATTATTTTTGTAAAATTAATAATACAAGAAAATTCAGTTAACATTAAAAATTATTTTGCATCTCGGAAAAGCTACATGCAAAGCAAAAGGTGAAAGGTCAAAGTACCAGGTCTACAGTTGCTTCGAGAGGTCGCTTCATTGCTTTGGCAGTCGACTGAGTCTTTTAATAACAGGCAGCGAGCACATGATGGCAGTGGGCCAATGGGATTCAAGCGAATTAACATACAGGTAAACAGCAAGCAGAGGTGCATCATGGGAACGGCATTGCATTGTGGATAGGTGAGAAGGAAAAAAATATTCTGAATGCAATATACAACATACAAAACACTAGGCATGCACAACAACAAAAATGTTTTGTTTTCTAAAGAAATGAATATTACATCTTGAATTAGTACTGAAGCAAAAAATGCATCTACTGTACCTTAGTTAAAAGCATATAAGAGAGTAAAATATAGATGTTTGAAATTTAGGAAAGTTGATTAAAACAGCAGCTTGCAGACACCCTTAAGCATTTATAAGCACCAGTAAGCTTGAATGCTACATAGGAAAGCATTATTTTAGGGGGGGAGGTGTTCCTAAAAGAATTTTTGATAAGTTAGTTATGCCATGTTAAAAAGCACAAGTTAATCTCCAAATGCTAACATTCAAATCTAAACAACTGAAAACGTTTTTTTAAAACGATTTAATGGAATGAGCACATAAGAGGTTTACCATGTTATTAGGAACAGATCTTCTATTAGCAAAGTGTAAAAATTTAAATCTGTTTTAATTTTAAAATCTATTTCCTTTTTTTGGTGTATTTAGTAAATGTTATTTAGGATAATTAACTTATCAGCAAATTCAGCACGGGCCTTTTTCTTTTTCTATGCTGGGAACAACAGCTTAAAGGTTTTTTCCAGTGAACTTACCGCACAAAGCAGAGAAAAACTGCACATTATTTTGAATTAGTACTTTCTATGTTGTTGTTTTTTCACCTTTAGTCAAATAATCTATATACCAAGTTTTAATAAAACACAGTAATGGAAAACACTGCTCATTGCGAGTCAGAAGTTTTATTTTATGCTCAAAGCAGAAATGGCAACACTGCATTGTATAATATTTTAAAGACATTACGTCCTGTGTAAGAACAAAAAGCATATGAAACTGCCTTCCACAAAGCCGTATCATTTATCCATCTACTCTGCTATTTTTTACCCTGTGTAGCAGTGGCTTTCCAGAGTCTCCTTTACCAGCCTTACTAATGCTGGACTGGAGGTTCTTGGGACCTCTTCCATACAAGTTTGGACCGTCAATATTTCTAAGTAACAAAGAGGGGTGGGCTTGACTGCACTTCCAATAAATGTCTGTGAAGTTTTTCTTCTAAGCTAAAATTTTGAACTCTCATTTACACTCTCAGCACAATAGGTTTCTCCTCTGGAGACAACGGTATTCGGGGGTCATACTTTCTTGTCGTGGCGCCACACTTGGAACAAGAAGAAAGCCTGATCTTTGCAGCATTGCCAGCACGTAACTCTCCAAAGAGAATGGAGTCACTCAAAGATCATACTTATATACAAACAAAAAAAGGAAGAGGCTCTGTAGGTACCAAGTTTGAGTCTGTGGGTGCTTGGAAAGGGTTCTTGCTGCATTTGTACGACTGAATATGTTTATTCTTAATACTTAAGAACGTTTTGAATGACATTTTAAGCGGCAATCAAAAAAAGTTGTGTGTGCATGTTTTGGAAACCCTCCAACCTTGCTTCTTAAGACAGCTGTCCCAGCAAGGGAGATCTATGAGCAGAGACAGGCTAGGATGTAATTAGTCAATGCACATGTTGATGCACATCTCAATTTGTATTCTCGTGCTCATCTGAGTCCACTGAAATGAATGTGTCTCTTCACAGAGGTGGAAATGCATAGCATACCACCAGCTGTTGCGTACGACTGGTCGCACATGACAAGATGTGGATCAAGGGTAATGATGGCCACAGAAGCTAAGAAACAAGTAAGGTAGCTTCTGGGCTCCTAACCAAAGAAAAAATTATGTTCCTGACCCTAAGAAGTAAAGGATATAACTGCTAGGCCAATGATTCTGCATTCCTATAGTCATCAATGGAACACACCATCCTTTTCAAATGTTCAGTTTGAACACTGGATTATGTAAATTTAAAAGGAGGTGCAGTTCCTATGTGCTTCAGAGGCATTTTCGCTCTGAGCCGCATTCACACCCAAACCCTAAACTGCTTTTTAAGTTAAACAAACATTAGAATAACTGTGATGCTTTAAGATTATTCTGGTGTGCTGCGAACATACATTGAAGTGGGAGACATCCTCCTTTCTCCCTCGAAAACAAGCGTTTTCTTTGACCTTGAAATATTTCTGTTCCCTTGGTTGGCATATCAAGTCTTTGCAGAAAGTTGGCTTTCATTAAGTAAATTCTGTAGTGTGCTGTATTTCTCATACTGCATACAGTAGAAGTCTCAAATATTTGCCAATGAGGACAATGCCTCTTTGACCTGTGTGTGGAGTCAGCTTATCTTCCAGATAGGAAAATTCTGCTTCTACTGATACTAATTTGCTACCAATATAAAAGTTTTCAGGATGATAAGTACGCACATTCCAGAAGTAGTGAGAAAAATGTGAGGGCAAAACCAGCTCTTTCAGCACTTCTTTTGAACTAAAAGAAGCCACTTCTGGAACGATACTTTCTCTAGTATCAGTATGACATTCCTGGCAGTCTTAAAAACAGCAGCAGAGAGTCATGTGGTTAGCTCTGTATGCACCTGAGAACTTTCAGTGTACACGGGTACTTTCAGCATTCCTTTTTTAAAACTCAGTACAGTGCAATGAGCTTTATCAGAAGCCTGGGTGTACCTGCACAAACCCTTCTATGCACTTAAGAGCTGTTCTTGGAACTGTGCAAAAATGCTGTGGCAAGTCAGTGTATTGAGCTATCCATCAACCTTCTGAGATAACAGCGTGTTCTTTTAATTTTTTACTTTAAGGAAAAATGAGGCGTCCGTTCAAACAATCATGGTGGTAACTGATGGCATGCCAAGGGCACTGAAGTCTGCCACGTCCAAGTTCAATCCCCATTTGGTAATTTTCTGTAGGAGATCTCAACCCATAGCAATTCACAAGATGCCACACTGGTTTCTGCATGTTCACCATGTTACCTCCACATCAAACTAGTCAGGTGAATAGACCCTAAATCAGGGGTAGGCAACCTAAGGCCCATGGGCCGGATGCGGCCCAATCGCCTTCTCAATCCGGCCCACGGGCAGTCCGGGAATCAGCGTGTTTTTAAATGAGTAGAATGTGTGCTTTTATTTAAATTGCATCTCTGGGTTATTTGTGGGGCCTGCCTGGTGTTTTTACATGAGTAGAATGTGTGCTTTTATTTAAATTGCATCTCTGGGTTATTTGTGGGGCCTGCCTGGTGTTTTTACATGAGTAGAATGTGTGCTTTTATTTAAATTGCATCTCTGGGTTATTTGTGGGGCATAGGAATTCATTCATATATATTTTTCAAAATATAGTCCGGCCCACCACATGGTCTGAGGGACGGTGGACCGGCCCACGGCTGAAAAAGGTTGCTGACCCCTGCCCTGCACATAAATTTAGCATTCTATTCTCTCCAGTCCTCAATACCCGCATATATAAAGCATTTTTTCCTCTTCTCCTTTGCTAGCCTTCATTTAACAAGTTTTATATACTGCTTAATCAAAAAGCAATGCTTCCAGTCACTAAGATAATAGCAATCAACTTATCAGAGACTCCTATACAGCCACATCAAAACTATGGGTCCCAGAAACCACTATGCAAATGTTAACTGCATGTTGCTGTTAGACGAGCCTATCTAAATTTCTGAACATCCAAATAGACTCCTCACCCTAAAAAAACCCATCCTAAACGATGGCAAATAGGGCATTAAGTACGCTGTTCTCCAAAAAGATGCCTATTGTGCTAAAGGTACAAAGTGAAAAAGGACCTTGGATCACTGGATTATTTCATTAGATCAGCATTCGTAAATTAATAGAAGACCATATTCTGGTAAAGGCTTTAAGCTAAATTACACTCTTAAAAGCAATGCTGGCTTCACAAAAGCAGTAATTACGGATCCTGCATTCTTGCACTTACCATCACTGTAGCAGCTGCAGCAGCTGCCTGGGCAGCCACTGCAGCCTGGTTGGCTTGGTGCTGAGCAGCTTTGATTTTGGCCTGCAAGTGAGCAGGAGGGTGAAAATATTTGCATTTCTCCCTCATGCAGCGCCCCTTTATGTAATCCATACAAACAGTTACGGTGTTGTCATTTGTATCAATCATTGTGCTGTCTGCAGGATGTGCAAAGCGGCAGTCAGTTTCGCCCCGTGCACAGTTTCCTCGCTGGAACTCCCTGCAAACCTGGTGCGCAAAACAATACTCATTATGCATACTAGATCAGGAGCGGTGGGGTGGGGTAGTTGCATATACTGAACAAGAGAAGACATTCAAAAATGTAACTCCCGAAGGCTCGAGACCAAATGACCTCCAGTGCTTTTCAAACCAAACTTCCAGCTTCAACCTACAATCACTCTGCAACTTATGTATCTTCAGGCACACAGGTCTGGATGATAAGATAACTTAAGGCAAGGAAGTTCACTGAAGGAATGCTTCCTGTCTCCTTCTTCCCCCTTCAGCCACCTGTTTCCCCTGAAAAGCCTTCCTTCTCTAGAAGACGGTTTAAATCATGTGGCCTGGTGGCTCCTGGAAAAGGGGGGAATTGGCTAAAACGGGACTCGAATGCTAGGGTGAGTTATCAGAAGGAGGTTCACAGAAGGAAAATGTCTCATTCCTTGTTTTCACCCAGCCCGCAGCCGCCATCTCACATTGTTCAGGAGGACCTTTCAGAGTAGAAGCCCAGGGGGCTGCAAGAGGGAAAGGTAACTTTCCTTCCCTGAACTTTTAAGTTAACTTATCTCAGGATCCACGCCATGCCCTCTCGCTTCAGATTAGCCCTTTCCCCATTTCCACCTCTGTTACTTTGCCCTTTCCTCCTTCGCTGCAGGATAGTTTTCCTGCCATTGGCTCACCCCAACTTAGCGAAACTCACAACCCACAAGATGAAGACCAGCAGCCTAGATTTTCCTTGTACCTGCCTGCAGTTACCTTTGAGGCATTAGGAGAATAAGTTATCTTAACCCTTAATGCTTCCTCACAAATCTATAAAGTCGCCTAAGTGTGGTTCGAGATGTACATGCACCTTCAAAAACACAAGCAAATCTTGCTCTTCTGCCCCTTGTTTATAGTGGTAGGGGTCACACAGCAGCCATATTGTCTACCATCAGGAAGAAAGCAAAATGATGGAACTCTCACTTCCGACTTAGCATAGAGCACTCCTGCTATCCCTCTGGCCCATTTTGTGCTAGTTTTCATGTGTTACAAGGTTAAGGATAGTAGCTCAGCTTTCCCAAAACACATTGTTTTCTTTTCATTCAAACTGGTAGGTAACTTAGGACAAGCAAACAATTGTGCATGTTTAGTTGGTAACAGACCTATAAATAGCTGGTGCACAGAGTTTCTCTCTGGGTTTATGTTCTGGATTTATTAGGTCCTTTCCGTGTAAAACTGCTAACAGCCTCAAACCCACACCATATAAAAACACAGCAGCAGTAATATAATGATGTAATTACTTCTGTTACTCTGAGCTGATATCTGCTGTAGTATCTGCAATGCCTCTGCTCAGCGGTAACTAAGGTTAGGGAACTGCTTCACTGCACTAACCCCCCCCCCCCCCTTTCCAGAATCCTAACATACGAAGTACGCATCAGCATAATGGTGCTCACCATACCTCTAGCTTATCGGTCCTGAGGAGTTTCTGGGTCGTGGTTGAACCAGGGACTGAGACAGGGGGGCTTCCAGGAACAATGACAGGCTGCGTGGGGACAATTTCAGTAGGAACTAATCCAACCCCAGGAGTGACAGGTGTTAAATATGGTGCAAAGCTAAGTGCTGTGTTGGATCCTATTGTTGGCCCTACAGGAAATGAGTGCTGAGGAAAGGGGGAGAGAGAGAGAGAGAGAGAGAGATGAAAAGCAAACATGTAAATCCTATGGGCAAACATGGTTCTATATTAAAAACAATAAGGGTCAAAATTGGCTTCAATTTCCATCCAGATGCACCACTTTTTAGGAGAACCACAACTACACTGGCCAGCCTCCAGAACGCTGCTCCAGACTTTGCAGGGAACTTTGAAAAAAAATAATTTCTCTTGTTAAGATATAAACCGAGTCGACGTTCATGTGTCCAGAGCCTACAGTGATGGATAACTCACATTCCAGACAAACACGGCCACAAAAAACAGGTTCATATCAGGGAAGCAGCTTGCCTGCAGAAAATTATGACAAAAGTCAATACAGTATGGTTCTACCCTGCATGGACTGTTTACAGCCTCCTCAGCACCTGAATCTGGAGTTAGGCAATTTGCAAGGGGTGTGTGAGTGCAGGTGAGTGGGTTTTAATTATTTCATTAAAAAGAAATAGTAAAATACAACCAAGCAGGTCCTAAAAGTCAGTGTTTGCTACAGAGTCAAACGATTGCCAGGGTGGAAAGACTATGCTGCTGAATTCGGTCAAAAACAGCATGGGAGAACAGGGAAGTTTCCAGACATCTGAGCAGTTTCTTGAAGCGGGAGAACGATTTAACCATGTGAGACTGAAATATGTGGTTGTAGTTTGAAATTATGGACCTGAGGCTGCTCAAAGAAAACACGGGATAGTATGTGTAATGTACGAGGGCTCACAATGCAAATAGATGGGTGTTTCCAAACACATATCATTTCATTGTTTTTAAGTGACTCACCAGTCTGAAAAGCATTTGTGATTGTGTCTAGAATATATTACGTGCTGCTGAGGTAGCTTCTGCTACAGGCCTCAGCCTCAAAGGAAAAACATGGCTTAGCCTCCATAAATTAGACCAAAAGGGATAACCAAAACAGACATTAAGAAGCAGAAAAACTGAAGTTCACATTTTATAACTGGCTCAATATGAGGAGTTCTTAAGTCATTTTTGTGTGGGAGGATATATGAGTACTGCACATAAATGCATAAGATAAAGACGGAAAAAGGCAGCACAATCAACCAGTAAATGGCTGGGTGATTTTACATCAATAAAATTAACTAAACTATAAACCTGCAAATCCAGTTAAAGGCATACAGTATATATTTGGCATGATCCTTCTGGAAAACAGTGAGGGGTACGCAATACTGTTTCAGGAAAAGGAAACCTGTGGTTGTCCAGATAATGTTAAACTCAAAATCCAAAAAGTCTCAGCCAGCATGCCTTGCTCCCAAGTGTGACTGCAGAGTACAACCATCTGCATAACCCTTCTGAAGTCCAAAAAACAAATCTGAACCACAGTTTGCTATACATTATGGTATGGCCTACTTCTAGTCGGACTAAAGAAGGGTAATTAGAAACTGTCAGTTACAGATTAGGAAATTCATAGGTATTATCTGAACCTATAAAGGAATAGCATGCACCTGAAACTGTGATGACAAAAATGCTAAAGGACAATCAACAAGAATGCTAAACAAAAAGCTGCAAGTTCATAATATGATTTCCACATTATAGGTTAAACTTTCAGAACAAAGCCATTCTAGAATAATAACACCCCCCAATAGCCCTGCCTTTAATGAAGAATGCAGACAAATTATGGTATATAAAAATAATTTTATAAACTATCCAAATATAGCTCTACAGCTCAGACTTTCACTTATTGGCCTAATAATCAATAAGCTGCCTAGTCCTGAAACTGAAACGTTTCAAAACAGCTGCACAAATCTATTTATGTATATATCGATATAGATATATATGAATTTAATTTACAAAACTGATCTAGGCATTTTATTTCAGAACTTCACAACAGCAATATTGTAATAACTACGTAAGTTAAGGTGGAAATGTTAAAGGGCTTGAAAAGCATTTGTCAGTTTATCTGGAAATGACTTGTAAAGTTAATACAGACAGCTCTTTTGTTAAAGGTACTTACCATTGGCTGAAGAGGCGTTCCTGGAAACATAAATTGCATCTGCTGTGCAAGCATTGCTGCTGCAGTTTTCTGTTGGATCAGGTTGTTCCTTCCATTAATTTCTAGCTGCGTTTTCAAATGTGTTGGTGGATGAAGATATTTGCAGTTCTCCCTTGTGCAACGGCTCTGAAAAATGTGAAAATATTACTCAGTTCTGGAAATTTAACTATAGTCTGGTGTTATCACAGAAGCATCTGCAATGGTTGGCCTTTCTCCAAGGCATTACATCCCTATCCTAATAATATTGAGCATTCCATTGAAATCAATGGGAAGTATTTGTATGTAGCATATTTAGTATTGTGGTCTGATCACTAACGGCCTTGCAAAATAATACTTCAGCAGTTAGGTGGAGCCTTGGTGCTGCCCTTTGTGGATGGAATGAAGGGAGAAGTTTAAGGTTTAGGAGCAGCATATCCAGCGAAAAAGGCACAGAGACATGCCCTGCTCTAATTCCAAACACACCCCATGACATATGCCACAAGACTGGACATAGTGCTCACAGAACTGCATTTCTCAGCAGACTCTAGAGCAGCAGTTCTCAACCTGTGGGTCCTCAGATGTTGTTGGACTACAACTCCCATCATCCCTGAGCTCTGGCCTTGCTAGCTAGGGGGTGATGGGCGTTGTAGTCCAACAACATCTGGGGACCCACAGGTTGAGAACGGCTGCTCTAGAGTCAGCTCCAGGCTCAATCCCACCCCAGGACACATCTCAGGGTGGGCTAATTACATTGCCAAGAGAGAGAGAGAAAAGGCCAATATAGAAAATAGGGACCACTTTTTATATGAGGCAGTAACTTGGCCATACAGAAGTGAGAAGGATGGGTTGTTAAGGCCTCTTAAAGACCCTCGAGTGCCCTGCAATGGAGAAGGGTCAAGAGGCATACTCCCAGGACCAACCTTTGCTTGACACCATTCTCCTCCTTCCAGCAGATGTGATGAGAACTACCATGATTACAGTCTTCCATTCACCCACCCATTTGGATATTCAATAAAGCTGCCGCCTACTTCATGAGATAAACCATAAATGTCCATACTATCTTAATTGACAGATATTCACAGTTCAAAAAGTAATAACGTACACATGACATAATGGGTTGGATCCAAAGGTCCAAAGCAGAACTCTCCACTCTTCCAGAAGCCAGTGTGATGTTGTGGTTAGAGAAACGGAGCTTCAAATTCTCACTTAACCCAGAAGCTCCTTAGGTGATCTCAGACAAGTCTCTCTCTCTCTCTCTCTCTCTCTCTCTCTCTCTCTCTGTCAATATTATTTTATAGGGTTGTTGTGAGGACTAAATGGAGGGGGTGAGGAGAACCAGATATACTGCCCTGAGCTTACTGGAAGAAAGGTAGGATAGCAATGTAGTAAATAAATAAGTAGTAAAAATCTGCAGAGACCGCTGCTAAATTACAGCCCCCTCTGAAAACTTTAGAGCTGCTTCAGTTTACAGAAAGGCCACCTGGGATGTAACTCATTATGCCACATTTGAAATGTTTGATCTCAAAAGGAGATCAAACAACCCTTTGTTTTGATTTGTTCAACAATAAGAAACAGGCTTCATTTTAATGGCCGTGTGTAGAGAATCCTATCTCAGCTTAATAAGCTTTATATAAATGAGATATAAATGAGCTTTTTGTCTGTGTTTGCAGACCCTTCACAGCTTGGGGACTCAAACCAGGAAGTCTTTAATGAACCATGTTTTCTGTTTTGTGCAAACAGGGAAGCTATGGTTGCCAGACCTGGACCAAGACAGGATATTAAACCAAATTCAAACAGTGGATTAACATCCTGGCTGGTTCTGAAGTCAGGTTTCCCAGTTTGGGCAAAATGAGAAACAATGGTTAATTAGAGACTTAATGGTTTGAATGTCTGCACTGCAAAGAGAAGAGTGAAGGGACTGTGTGCACAACTAAAAAGGCCAAGATACAGTTGTTAGAACTGAGCCATTCTATTTGATAAGAGAGTAAGGGATTCAATTTTTTGTATGTAGACTTCCATTTGTTTTGTTACATTAGTCTCAGATTTCAATTTAACACAGTTATTTTACATTTGATCAAGTTAAAAAATAAAAAAAACAGCATCCCTTCTTACATCCAGAAAGAAAACCTGTTTGTTTTTCGTTTGTTTTGAAAATAGGGAGATTTTCTACTACTGACAAATGGGGTGACATTTCCCCTAGAGATCACATACAGAGTGTCTTGAGTATCCTTCCTTTGATTCCGCCCCCCCTTGTCTCTAGAACTACCCAGTGCAGTTCTAACCTTACAAAATATCTGCTATTTTTTCTTAAATCCATATATAATCATTACCTCCTACAAGCCTAAGCATAACACATTATTGACACTAAATAAATGTTTAGAAGCTGGACCCCAATGTACTTTGCAAACTGCGAAGAAATCCTGTTTGTTTCAACTGTCTTTTAATAGGTACAGTCAAACCTCGGTTGTTGAATGTAATCCATTCCGGAAGCCCGTTCAGCTTCCAAAACGTTCGACAACTGAGGTGCAGCTTACGATTGGTTGCAAGAACTTCTTGCACTCAAGTGGACGATGCGTCGTACATTCAGATTCTGAAAAATGTTCAAATACCGGAACACTTACTTCTGGATTTGGGGCGTTTGGGAGCCGAAACGTACAGTAACGGAGGCATTCGGGAACCGAGGTTTCACTGTTTTGTGTAACTTAACGTGTTTTTCTGTACTGTAATGTCTGCTGCATGATTATTTTTTAAAAAAAATAAATATTAAAGATTTTCTTGGTTTACAAAAGCACATGCATTGTCTCTTTTTCAGGTTGTTTTTTTACAGATCAGTTACATTTGTTGTGAGACTTTAGTGTTGAATAACTTGGGAAGAAAGGAGGGGGGAAGAGACACATACACTAAAGTAGAAGAATATAAGCTTTACAACCCCACCCAACCCTTGTATAATGCTTGTGGTGGAAGAAGTCTTCTATCTGGTCAGGTGAAAGTCGGTTTATAACAGTCATTGGGGAACCCTAACTGACAGCTGGGGAGGGGCTGGAGAAGGAACTCTCAGTATGCAAAAGAAGGAGAGAAGGTATGCAAATTCTGGTTGGTGGGTAGCAGATTTAGAATTCTTAGTTGGACAGTGTGATTGGCTGGAGCTGGATGTGGGGTGGAGTTGGAAGGAATACATATATGGCTAGGTGCTAGTCAGGATAAATCAATGTAGGTTGGTGCTTGGTCCTTGTGGTGGACAGCCAGAAGAAGATGAAAAACAGATCCTATGCTTGAATACGTGACCCAACAAGGGCTTTTGCCAAAGTCCTCAGTTACACTGTTAGTAAGGCTTAACTGGAGTGGAGCAGAAGATTTTTAATACTGTAACAGATTACATCCTCCAAGTTGTCTTGGTTGGTATTTCAAGTTCCAGTAACAAGTTAGAAAAGTGTATAAGAATTTAAGGAGATAGAACTACCGTATTTTTCGCTCTATAACACGCACCTAACCATAACACGCACATCGTTTTTAGAGGAGTAAAACAAGGGGGGGATTCTGAATGAAACAGGGGATGTATCATTTTTGTGCTTCATGCTGTGGCCACAGACATGTGATCTGATAGTGAATTTGGGGTGACCCAATGCAAAAATCCTGAGAATCCCTGTGGATCTGTGCTTTGTAACCACGTTTTTGCACCATTGCAGCCCCAGGCAACAGTGGGTGCGTGATTTTTTTGGTGCAGGCTGTAGCCATGGACATGCTATGTGATCTGATGGTGAATTTGGGGTGACCCAATGCAAAGATCCTGAGGATCCATGTGGATCCATGCTTTGTAACCACATTTTTGCACCATTGCAGCCCCAGGCAACAGTGGGTGCGTGATTTTTCTGGTGCAGGCTGTAGCCATGGACATGTAATGTGATCTGATGGTGAATTTGGGGTGACCCAATGCAAAGATCCTGAGGATCCATATGGATCCGTGCTTTGTAACCACGTTTTAAGTGGGGAGGGAAGGAAAAACACAGAAGGGACAAGGAACACGAGAGGGGTGTGCAGAGAAGCAGCTTGCTAAGAATGCAGGAGAGGGATTTAACGGGAGGGAGGAAAGGAAGGCAAAAGTTTTCCCCTACCCACCAAGCCAGCCCCCCCCTCCCACCTGCATGTTTTCCGGCTGCCTGCGAGTCCCTAGAAAGCATTAGAGCACAGAGAGGAATTAGAAGGACGGACGCGATCCTTTCCTTTCCCCTCTGCTTGCCTGGAGGGCAGGGGATTTCCCTGCTCTTTGTTCCACAGCAACAAAACAGAAGAGGGTGGGCAGTAAGACCCTGAGGCAGAATGCAGGAAAGCAGCAGCTTCCTCTCTTCAGGCTTCCCTCCTCCGTGATGCGCGATTTGATTTTTGCCCCTGCACTCGCGCCAGTCGGCTCCAGGGACCACACATTCGCTCAATAACACGCACAGACATTTCCCCTTACGTTTTAGGAGAAAAAATCTGTGTGTTATAGAGAGAAAAATACGGTATATTAAAGTAACCACATAAGCCTGTGTACTACATAATCTTGTAAGAAATAAACATTAATATCATAGTTAAGTATAGCAACTATATCAGATTGGCTTTGAAGCACGTCTATATCCCACTGGGCTTATTAAGGACAGAGGTGGAATTAAATCGTGGCAGAAGTATGGGTTTAAGAAAACCATTGGAATAGAAGTTGGGTTTTGTTAATAAAGTAAGGAACCCCCCCTTTCTCCACACAACACTATAATAAAGCCATCTGCATACTATAGTGAACATAAATTATAATTAATAAATTATCTGCTTCTGTTACATATGTTAATCCCATCCTTTTGCACTAATTACATAAATGGAAACTCAGTTACTAAAGGGGCAAGTACAGCAGAGGAAATTAAAAGGACCTAAATTCTATTATTCTGACCATCTAATCATCCATAAAACCTGCCTGCTTGAGACCATGGCCTCTCCTTTGCTGGAGAACAGGTTGAATTCTTCAGATCTGGGAACTAACTAGATGACACTGCTAATTGGAGAAATGGAAATAGGAGGTTATTAAGCAACTGGCCTGCAGAACAAGATGTGTTAAGAACGTATCAAGAAGGTCACCCAGGGCAGGATCCAGCCAAAGTTAAGTATTATTTTAAGCACTGGTGATTTCAATAGGAATTAAATACGCTAAACTCTGGCTGGAAAATCAATACCAATGGTTTACATATTACTGTCTCTCTGAGGCAAGGTCTACATTTTTACTACATATGCCCCAAGTGCCTGGCACAATGCGAGTCTGATATCACCAACCGTCTCTAAGCTTTACTGTATTATGAACAATATACAGAGGCTTTATTTTATTAGTAGGCTTCATCCTTCATTGTCCAACCAGAAAAGTGGTTTTCCTAGAAAAGGGCAAAACGCAACAATCTTGCAAAGCATTCAAGTAGATGGATGAAAATTCCACCACTATACAAAGGCACATTCTCTTATCTCTGTGTGAGGCTGGCTGGCTGGGTTTCATTGCTTAATGATACTGCCAGAACTGCAACTGTGCCATTAACAATGCATGTGTTTAGGGGGGCAGGATTTCCCAATGAGAGGGCAGCATGATAAAACATTTCCAGTTCCTTGGGAAGGTGACAAAAAATTATGGGGAGCAGATTAAAAATAAACGAAGAACTTCATTTGCCAAGTCATTCATTAATCTTGATAAAGCAGAGCTTGAGGGGATTAAAGAAAATAAAAGACAGTCCAGGTTCCATTCACATTTATAGCTGAAATGAATACCTCACATGCCAAGGCAGAGTTTGCACGCATCCTGTATTATTCCTGCAAAAAATACATTAAAGCAGGGTCTGCTGGTGTAAACACGGTTTATTGGGAATGACCTTAGAGGCTGTGGGGAGGGGAAATTTGTCTTCTTCTGCCAGGATGTTCCTTTTCCTCCTTTGAGACTGAAAGCGCTCACTGTGCCATGGGGTAAACAAGCACAATACTTTCATTATCCACCTCTCTCACCTTTACAAGATCTAACCTGCAGTCTAGCATAACAGATCCGTCTGTTGGGTGGACCGGGTGTTGCTGCTCCTCCCAGCCTCAGTCAGCCTTCCTTGCTTGCCTTCCAACCTCTCCAGGTGATGGTGCTCCCTGTCAGCTTTGCCCTTCTCAGTCTCATTGCTGCTGTTATACAAATCATTGCTGAGAAGGGTGGGGTGGGGGGAACTGGAATGAGCTGGCTCAGACTTTCATCAAGTCATCTTCTTGGTTACTTGAGTTCTACAACTTTTGTGGGTCCTCCCATTAGGCGAGCCTGAACAAACTTAGCCTCATCATCAGGGCCCTACAGGGCCTGCAAGACAGAGTTGTTTCGGCTGGCCTTTGGCTTGGAATCAACTTGATCCCCTCCCCTATTTGGGGACTTCCCTGGCTTTTTTCTGGCCCACGTAGGACCATTCTGGATAGTTGGCCTTGGTGAAGATTTGACGTTTTCATCCCCAAAAAGTTTTTGATTTGAGTTTCTACTGAAATGAGGCTGCATTTTAAATGCTGTATTTTAATCTTGTTTTTAAGTTGTATTTTAATCAATTGTTTTTATACCTGGTGTTAGCAGCCCTGAGCCCGGTCTTGGCTGGGGAGGGCGGGATATAGAAAAAAATTATTATTGTTGTTGTTGTTATCAGATGAGCCACCCAGAGTGGATGGGGAAACCCAGCCAGATGAGCAGGGTATAAATAAAATTATTATTATTATTATTATTATTATTATTATTATTATTAGGTGCTATGCAAATAAAACACACCAAGAGTGGTAAGGGAATCAGGGAAGCTAGTCAAAATATGATTAACAAAATTAATCTGTTTCTGGCAATATCTGCAAAGCTGCCTAGCAGAAAAGTCAGAGTACGATGAAGGACATAGGTGGCAATTATTCTGAACAGACAACCCAAAGCAAATATTAGCTTAGTTCAGAAATCTGATTTCACTTGATCGAATTCTGGCATTCAAGATGGATATTTTTACATTCAGGATGACCACAGCATTGTAATACACAGCAAATGCATATTTCTAATTATCTCCATGCCACAGTCCCAACCACTTATAACAAAGATGACTGAGTTACTTGTTTCAAGCTTTTCTTTCTGACATGTACCTCATACCATGATTAAAATCACCATGGCACTTCAGATCTGAAAGATATTTAGGTTAAAAATATAACAGAGCTTAAACTGTGCTCTATCATTAGTCCTTTTCAAGTTAAAGATTTTTCCGTAATGCTTTTCAAACGACATGTATTCTAAAAATAACTGATTTACTTGAGTGAAGTCTTTTTCTTTTTCTGTCTTATATCAGTGTGTGACAGTAAAATTATGATGGATAAGTAGCATTTTGTCTGAAGAAAATTCACACAGCCAGATCACTAGGCAACATCTGAGCTGCAGGGCAGAAACAACCCTACTTTGGTAAGGATTTCAAGTTTACTTTATTAAAAGAAATTAATAATTGTATGCGGCTGTTCCTTGAGGAAAGGGGATGAACAGCTCTCATCAACACATCACTGCAAATGATTGCTACAGATTATTCCTATCAACAGAGATGTCTGAAATTAATTTTATACATACAGAGATCTACAAATTAGAACTGGACTTGCAAATCTGGTAGCTAGCTGTGATATCAAATCCTGTCAGAATTTTAGTGATCCTCACTTCTAAGCCAGGATGTTAAGGATCACATCTTAAATAGCAGCTAGTTTATTTAGGACTTTATTAAGTAATTGCTGCCTTCAAAATTTAGGTTGCAGTCCTACCTCCCTATGTTGACAACAAGAAGGTACAGTGGTGCCTCGTAAGACGAAATTAATTCGTTCCACGAGTTTTGTCGTCTTGCGATTTTTTTCGTCTTGCGAAGCACGGTGTCGGAAGTTTTGGAAAAGCTTCAAAAATCACCAAAGTCTTCAAAAACCTCAAAAAAGGCTACCACACCGCGTGCTATGAGTTGCTCCTCGAAGTCAAGTCGCAACTGTATTAACGGTGTTAAGAAAAAGGAAACAAACTTGCAAGACGTTTCCGTCTTGCGAAGCAAGCAAGCCCATAGGGAAAATCGTCTTGCGAAGCAGCTCAAAAAACGGAGCCCCGTTCACATCCTGAAGTAAATGCAACTTGCATCTGCGCATGCACGGGTTGCGATTTGCC
Source organism: Podarcis pityusensis (assembly GCF_964106645.2). Taxonomy (NCBI): domain Eukaryota; kingdom Metazoa; phylum Chordata; class Lepidosauria; order Squamata; family Lacertidae; genus Podarcis; species Podarcis pityusensis. The sequence goes on along the minus strand of NC_138027.1, from coordinate 95,075,829 downwards.
GCTTCCGTGCATGCGTGTGACGTCATTTTGACCGTCTGCGCATGCGCGAGCGGCGAAACCCAGAAGTAACGTGTTCCGTTACTTCTGGGTCACCGCGGAGCACAACCTGAAAGCACTCAACCTGAAGCAACTTCAACCCGAGGTATGACTGCAGTTCTAAATTAGAAATTCCTGGCTCATAATATTTCTAGCATTCCCAGATAAATCAACAAGTCTCATATCTAATTGTTTAAATAATAATAATAGTAATAATAATAATAAATTTTATTTATACCCCGCCCTCCCCAGCTAAGACCAGGCCCAGGGTGGCTAACAACCAATAAAAAACAAGTTGATTGAAATGCAACTTAAAAAACAAGATTAAAATACAACATTAAAACATTAAAATGCAGCCTCATCACAGGAGGAGAAAGGAAAAAGAAAGAGGGGGAGGGAATCAACTTGACTCCAAGCCAAAGGCCAGGCGGAACAACTCTGTCTTACAGGCCCTGTGGAAAGAAATCAGATCCCGCAGGGCCCTGGTCTCATGAGACAGAGCGTTCCACCAGGCCGGAGCCAGTGTTGAAAAGGCCCTGGCTCTGGTTGAGGCTAATCTAACTTCCTTAGGGCCCGGGACCTCTAGGGTGTTGCTATTTATGGACCTTAAGGTCCATAAGGTCCATATACCGTGGGGTATACCGGGAGAGGACATCACACATTTTTCCTGGCATTTTTATTCCCCATTTCTACTCTCTCTGTTTCCCACCAGTTCAAGGTGGGGGGCACTAAATCTTGATTCTTTAAAGCTATAATCCTTAACACACTTACTAGAGGGGGAAATCCCCAATAAACACAGTGGTGCTTACTTCCAAGTAAGCATGAGCAGGATTGTACTGTAAATCAATTACCATCTAATAATTAGGAAACTGCGCTGAATGGATTATATAATTTCTCTTAATGAACATTCAGCTTTTAAAAATGTACAATCCCAAACTTAAAAAGGAGAAGCAAACAAACATATTGTATTTTGTGGTTCTCTTTAAACAAGCAAATATATTACAAGTTGTACACTTAATTGCTCATTTCAATGTAAGATGACAGACTCTTCTGTTAGCAGAAGGCTACAATTTGAAACAAATCTATAATTACTAAGACAAGCTATTACAAGCCTGTGAATGTGTCTTTATATCTTGATGTTTCTACTTCAAGAGATGCTACAGCTGCAAAAACAAAAAATCCCCGAAAACCTGAAAAACAAAACCCAGTCCTACTAAATATGTTGGTAAATATCATTGGTTGACCTATTCTTCCAATTATAAGGCTGAGTGGTTTTTTTTGGGGGGGGGGGCTGATTTAAAAGGAGGTCTGAATACAATACAAATATGCTAAATTCAAACATCTTAAAGCAAAGTCATTTACAACTGACTCCATGACCCTCATTCAAACATAATGAGAAGATCTCTCTATCTATATACAGAAGTAGTGCATTATTATGGTAACTAGAGAAGGAACAGGGACTAGATTACCATCAAAAGTATTGTGATCCAGCCCCTATGTCCAAGAAGCCAATCTCTATTCATTCAGAACAATCCATGAACAGAATCCAGTTTTATACCCTCCAGCTACCTCAGCAGTCAGCTCAGCTCTAAAAATAAATAAAAAATACATTATTCTCTGCAAAGAATGTGAACTCTTCTTCTGGGATTGACATGTGTCTAATGAACAACAAGCAGAAGCCCGTGATTTCAAATCAAATCACAGTGCAATCCTATAGAGGCATACTCAAAAGTAGTGTCATTAAGTTCAGTAAGGCTTACTCTCAGAGCATGCAAGTATAGAGAACTGTGTGAGTTTGTGGAGGCAGTTAGAGGATGGGATTAACAGATTGAGCCTGAATCTCGACAAGACAGAAGTACCGCTGACAGCAAGTGGGCAGGTGTGGAGGACTCTCTGGAACTATGCCCCTAGGACCAGGTGTGCAGCCTGGAGTCACGGACAGCTGTCCATGGAGGCGCAGGCCAATTATGTGTCCAGGAGCTCCATCCAGTACGCCAGCTGAGACCCTACTTGTCTGCGTTCTGTCTCACCAGAGTGGTATATGCTTTGGTTATCTCTCGCTTGGACTACTGCAATGTGCTCTACGTGGGGCTACCTTTGAAGGTGACCTGGAAATTACAATTAATCCAGAATGCAGCAGCTAGACTGGTGACCGGGAGTGGTCGCCGGGACTATATAACACTGGTCCTGAAAGACCTACATTGGCTCCCAGTACGTTTCCAAGCACAATTCAAAGTGTTGGTGAGGACCTTTAAAGCCCTAAACGGCATTAGGCCGGTATACCTGAAGGAGCATCTCTAACCCCCCCCCCCCCCAATCGTTCAGCCCATCTGGAAAGAGAGGTCCAGTTTTCAGAGCCTTCTGGTGGTTTCTTCATTGTAAGAAGTGAAATTACAGGGAACCAGGCAGAGGGCCTTCTTGGTAGTGGCGCCTGCTCTGTGGAATGCCCTCCCCTCAGATGTCAAAGAGAGACACAATTATGCAACTTTCCGTAGTCATCAGGATGTTTTTAATGCCTGATGTTTCATTATTTTCTATTAGATTTTGTTGGAAACTGCCCAGAGTGGCTTGGGCAACTCAGACAGATGGGTGTGATACAAGTAATAAATTATTATTATGTTGTTGTTGGTGTTGTTGTTGTTCTGACGTACAACCAACTTTAGAAAATATCTGACAAGTAAAAATGAAGTCTGATTTAAATCATTTTAAAGCAGGATTTTTCTTATTTATATAGTATGAAAGCCTTAAAAAGAGGGGGTTATTAGATTATAAGAATCCAAGGGAAGCTGCACTCACTTAAATCATTTTTATGTGATTAAGGTAAAGGTAAAGGTACCCCTGCCCGTACGGGCCAGTCGTGTCCGACTCTAGGGTTGTGCGCCCATCTCACTTAAGAGGCCGGGAGCCAGCGCTGTCCGAAAACACTTCCGGGTCACGTGGCCAGAGTGACGAAGCTGCTCTGGCGAGCCAACACCAGCGCAGCACACGGAAACGCCATTTATGTGATTATTAAATTCAAAAAATTCTAACGACATATATACATTAATGGGGTCTGAACTGGTGATGACTGGCCAGGAAAGAGATACTGGGGTTGTGGTCACTGTGTGTCAGCTCCACATTAGGGAATATTAGGAAAGGAGTTGGAAAAAAAATGCTAATATGGTAATGCCATTATACAAATGTATGGTGCAATTGCAGTTGGAGTGCTGGTTCAAATCTCACCCCTGCCATGAATCTACTATGTGTCCTTAGGCATGACATTCTCTTTCAGCAACAGTCCATTCATCTGAAATATGGAGATAATAATGCTTGCACACCTTGCAGAGTCAGAAGGATTACAACCACAGAAAGTACGTGAAGCACTTTGAACAAGTGAAAACGCTTTACAACAATTAAGTATTGTTATACTACAGCCTGATTTAAACGGTACCTTTTAAAATTACAACTAAGGTTTTGCCATCTCCCTTAGTAAAAATGAATATTGGGGAGGGCGGGATAGCCTGCATTAAATCTGTTTCAGCAGCAAAGATATAATATCAGATCCAGTATCAACTTTAAACATTAACAGGCCATGCACATCAGATATGCTCTATTATAGGGCTGGCAATGTGGTGGTGTTCCCTACTGGAACTGAGATATGTATTTGCTAAGTTTAGTATTAGTACCTTGCTCTCAGGCAGAGAACACTCAGGCACAGGGCTAGCTATTTGTGCGACTTGTGCTTCTAGGTAACAATTCTTAAGGAACATGATGCATTGAAGTTCCAAACGATTAAGTCTCAAACATTTGGGCCCATTTTATGCGTTTGGAATGGAAAAATTAGCATGCATGTTTTCTTCAAATATTTACCGTATTTTTCGCCCCATAGGACGCACCGGCCCATAGGACGCACCTAGTTTTTTTTGGGGGGGGGGGAAATAAAGAAAAAAAATTATTCCCCCCCCCAGGTGCGGGGCTGGGGAAACCTGAGCTTCCCCCGACCCCAGCCCCCAGAACAGGCTGCTATCCGCAAGCCGTGGGAGAGCTGTGCGAAGCCGGAAGCCTGGGGCGTGCTGAGCTTAGCGTGCCCTAGGCTTCGGGGTGCAGGCAGCTCTCCCACGGCTAGCGGATAGCTTCCTGAAGCCTGGAGAGCGAGAGGGGTCGGTGCACACCGACCCCCCTCGCTCTCCAGGCTTCAGCGAAAGCCTGCATTCGCCCCATAGGACGCACACACATTTCCCCTTCATTTTTGGAGGGGGGAAAGTGCGTCTTTTAGGGTGAAAAATACGGTATCTCATTATAATCCATGTGATTACTCCAGTATTGATCTGGATTAAATGACTGAAAAGTGGAGGGCCACAATTTTAGATCTGGGATTAGTTACTGTTGAACTCCTGTCACCCCTAGGTAAGATATAAACATTATGTATGTATTCATATTCTGGTACAGAAAACAGATGTCTTTAAAACAGACAAGGTGCTTATTTCAGGGACCGGATGATGACATCCAGCTCTAGTTCTCCTTTTTGCATCTCAGACAAGTGAGGTGTTCAGACTGTTGAATCACTGTCTGGGGTAGACAATGGGATGGATGAAGGCTACTAAACAGAAACTCAATCCTGACAAGATGGAAGTTCTATTATTTTATTTAAGGCATTCATGCCCCACTTTTCACCATATGTCCAAAAGTGGCTATGGGCAAGGGGTACATCTGGTCAGGCAGATGGTGTTCAGCCTGTTCTGAATTGATTTGCACTCCCCCTAAAAAGATCAGGTTCCTAGGTATGGCCCAAGTGACCTCTGTTCATGAAGCACCTTTTCATCAGCTTATGAAGAGATAACCCAGCCACTGTTATCCAATGAAGCTGTCTTTCAAAACTGCACAGAAACTGTAGTTCAAAATACAGCCTCTAGGCTTATAAAGGCCAGTTGCTGGGCAGACATATTTCAAAATATTGCATTTTTAAAATTATTATGCAACACCCCCTACGAACATTATTGATTATAATGTTAAAGGAAAACAAAAACACCTGGTATCTTGCCAGTCAATACAGCTAACAAATATTAATGTGAAATATGGGTAGTAATGTTAAGCTGTCTTTTGCTTTGGCCTTGGCTATTCAATAATTTGGATCACCTCATGGTGATTTTTCTGTTCCTATTCTCCCTTTGTGGAGCTTTCGTGTTGATGGGTCTTCATGCGTTCAGACTTTTAATGAACTGCCCCCAAACAAACACTAGCCCTTAGACAGCAGCTAAATCCAAAAAAATATTGATGCATATTTGCAATAATACTTCCCCACTGGAAAATTACAGAGATGATGATATACTATGTCTTTGGCTTCACTGCAAGCCTTCCTTCTACGAAGACTTTTAGATTAGTGTTTAATTCTGCTGAAAACTGTCTAAGGCTATTGTCCATATGTATGTGTGGTAATTCTCTTCTGAAAGTTTGCAAATATATTATATCAGAAATGTTAACTTGGTATACCTGGAATATAACTTCTAGGCAGGAGAAAGGCGTAAAGAAGGAGTGAGGTGGCAGAAAAGTTGGCATGATGAAAACACACCACTGGCTCCGCTGGTGCTTCTACACTGTGCCAACTTCCTGTAAGCAATAGTGACCCACCTAACAGGACGTCAGCGTGGCATCTCTGCTACACCCAGTGGGTCATTTCTGCTAGTAACCACTGAGAATCTGAAGCAAATTTGGCCAAGTGATTGGTATCACAGTTAAGGATTTCATGAATATGGAATAAAAGTTGTAAAAATATATGGCCGTCAAAATGCTTTCAATTAGGAATTTCCTTTTCTCTTGAACCCTGATACTTTCATACACATGCTCTGCTGCAGCCCCTCTGGGGTTATGTCTCTTGTAAATATGAACTAGGAGGAGAGCAGATTCTGGGCAGCAGGCAAGAAGTTTTCATCCCCGAATCATTTTACAGTTCTCCACCTTGTTCATTCATTCAGCTTGGAGGGAGGTGCCTAATCTTTTACTGAGATTGAGAACAGAGACTGAGATATTGTGACTTGCCCCAAATCACCAAGTGAGTTAATGACAGAGTGGTTTGGGGCAGCTGTGCTTGCTGTTCCCATATCTGTCCCATCAGACAAAAAGCAACGGATAGGTGGGTCAAATTTTTAAGAAAAAAAGTAGGGTGCTGGCGAGAGATGAACTTTCCACACCATCATTGTGAGAAGTGACAGGTGCCCCCCCTTTCTTTCTTTCTTTCTAAACCTTCACTGCTCACACTACCTGTGAATAAGGGCAGATCCACGAAGAAACAAATGTCTTTGCTTCCATCATGCTGAGTTTGTCCCTGTGCTGTGACTTGCGAACAAGCCTCCCAGCCCCCAGGGTCATCATGCAAACTTGCTTACATAAAAATTTAAGCAAAGATAACTCTGCTTGTATGAAAAGCATGGCAATGGTGACCCTCACACACGTTCAATCACTTGGACTCCTGTTCCTGCTGCTAAATATTTAACTGCACATAGCGCCAAGTCTTCCTTGGTATTATACAAATTCACAAAAGTGGCAAACAGTTGACAACGGACACGCAATACAGCGATGGAGGAGAGGTCAGGGACTGACAGTGAATAATGGGGATGAGCAAGTCTGATGTTAGGAGCTAACCCAGGAGTGGGTTACGGTAGGAAGGCAAGTTGCGTTGGACATAAAAAAGTTTATATGCAGCTCACATAGACTAAGAGAGCAAAGGATGTGCATGTAACAATAAAACATGCATGCTTCCACTGTCCTAAATGAGCTAGAACATCTCTTAAGAAGCTATTAAAACACAATATGATAATCCATGGATTAAGGTCATTAATAGTGCACAAAGACAATTGTTTGTGTGAAGGACTTGCATGATATAAAGCAAACAGATTTTCCTGAAGGGGCCTTTCTTTTTTCTACAGTTACTTCTCTCTCCTCTCCCCCTCACCTTTAGCATACATCTCTCTCCAGACCAGACACACACCAGAAATATCCTGAAGGAAGGTTATAGTGTGAACCTGTTTACTGCTAAGATGTACATTTGCAGACTAACTTCCTTCTTGGTGGTGATGCAAACACTTCCTCTTCTTAAAGGGTATGCATACATCCAAATGTCTTAGATTTAAGACGTGCAAAGTTGAAAAACGTTTTATGGAAGGGGGCTCTAAGCCAAAGAGAGAATGGGCATGACAGACAAGTACTTACCATTCCGAGAAAGAGAGCATAAAAGTCTACACACTAGCCAAGTACCACCACTAAGCCAAAAATAGCCTTAATCATTTAACCACATCAACGTTTTAAAACTAAGCAGGTCTTTTGATTCTCAGAACTAAGCATTTGACTCTTAATACACCTGTATAAACCAAACCAATTACAATAAAAAATGCACGATAAAACTTTTGTTACACTTATGCTTTATACAAACAAAAAGTTTCAAGAAGCCGGACAGACTTTCTCAGGCTGATCCCACAACTTGACTGTGAGGAGGAGGGCTGAAAAGCCAATGGGCTCCCAGAAACCCTGCTGCCCTTAGCTTAGGAAGGTAGTGGCTGAAGAAAGAAGACATGTGCACCTTGTAGCATCAACTGACTATCAAACAGCTTTGGTGAAGCTCTACAGCTTCTGGGATGCTGAGTATGCTAATTGGAAATGTTGGGGTTTATAAGAGAGTGGGTTTAGGGACGCAGTCAAGAGATACTGGGCTCTGACTCTCATACACCAGGCCAGTTGACTTGGGTAGGATAGAATAAGCAAGGAAAGAAGTACCTCATCTAAAGGCGTCATTTACAGGAATCTGTGGCTAAAGGGGCTTGGGGTGCTTTCAGAATATGACAATATTAAACACTTTTGAATCTCTTGATTTTTCTAAATCGCATCATCAGTTTTAATTCTAGAGGGGATTGAGTAAAGTTGAGTGTGCATCCAGCCCATCTAGTTTGTACATTCACATTAGAAGTTTTCAAAACATAGCCATTTAAGACTCATTTGAGAAAGTGGCCTTATGGACAAGTTGTTCACAATGTATTAGCCTGTATGTAAGAATTACCTCCACACTGTGGAGGCTGACAGGAGGGAGGTAAGGCCAGAGCAATTAAAGCTGCAGGAACAGTGGGCAGCCTCTTTTGGTAGTACTTTGGGAACATAGGAGCTTATAATTATGTAAATCAATTTATTACTCATGGCATACTAGGTGACACCACAGACTTTGAGATTCACAGCTACAAGGAAAATATGCAGTCTCCCCCCCCCCTTCTTCTTCTTCTTCAAATAAGATACAACACAGGCTGAATTCAGACAACACCTCAAATAAAAGGAATGGTGATCTAGTTTGGATGTAATGGAAAACCCATGTTTGGCTTTCGTTAATAGTTTCAGGCTCATGTGTTCCCCTTCACCCACCTCCATTCTCCTATTCCCTCCTTGACTTCCTAGTCCCTGCATAGGCAAACTCGGCCCTCCAGATGTCTTGGGACTACAACTTCCATCATCCCTAGCTAGCAGGACCAGTGGTCAGGGATGATGGGAATTGTAATCCCAAAGCATCTGGAGGGCCGAGTTTGCCTATGCCTGTCCTAGTCTGTGGAACACCATAGTCTGCTGTTCTATCCAGACCGGACTTTTGAAACACAGACAGCAGTGAATTTAATTAAGCTGGGTATAGAGAGAGGTTGGGAAACAAAAAGAGGCAAGTTCCAATCCATGGTTTGCCTGCTGTACGTTTGGAAGCTCACATCGTAGTCTGGATTCTAAGCTGCTGTTAATACAAACCATACTTTGTATTTAATTTACACTGCAACTATTAACAGCAGCAGTATCTTTAAAATTACTTAATAAACCATTATTTCTTGCCTTAAACAAGACACATAATGTTTAGTTCTTACCTTTAGGGAATCGAAGCAGGCAATAACTCTTCCATTTTCAACCTGGCAGCTTTTGGGTGGATGTGCAAATTTACATTCCTCATCAGAGCGTGAACAAGTTCCTCTCTGAAACTGCCTGCACACTTCTAATGTCAGCCATTTTGTATCTCTTACAGGAGCAACATTCAAAGCCATGATGTACAATTGATTTAGTTTTTGAGAGTTGCTGTTAATGAAATCACCTCGAGTTATGAATTCCAACAACTCAGGGAAACCCTTTCAATGTAAATAGCTCCTTGCAGCAATGATGTAATAAATGCTTCAGAGAGTCCAATGCGCACAAAGCTGAATGAGACAACTATTTATCAGCAAGCATGTCAATCATCAATCAATATGTGCCACTTGTAGACTTTTGGCTGCACAATATTCATGCTCGGTAGCATTTCTGGCTGTAGAAAATGTGAGTCCCTCGATGGTTTTGTTGACACCGTTTTGTTCAGCAAGTTTTATTTTCATGCAATGGCATTCCTCAACAACATTTTAGCCCACTGTGTCCTCTTTGTTGGCATTGATTACACGGAAAGAGCTACACATTCAGCAGTTTTCATGCCCAAACTAATATTTTCCTCAGGCTCTGTAAATGCAGGAGTCAGTTTTGCATCAAGTGGCTGGCAAACTGCTGCAGATGACACATAAGGTAAGAGCTGGCAGAGAAATCGTTCTGGAAAAAAGCAGACGAATTGTTTCTTGTACGAGTGACTTCAGAAAGGCACTTGCAATGCATGGACCTGTGAAAATAAAGCAGAAATCTTATTCAAACAACTTTCAAATTACCTGTGGTTTTTCGCCCTATCTAAGTAGCTTTATGGCATTAGTTGCTTCTTACAATGTGCCACAGATTTTTAAAGCCAAGGATATGTAAAGGAAATATAGCACAAACTGCACAATGAGCTAATCTCTTCATCCTTAAATGACAAACACAAGTTTTGCAGGAAACACTCCTTTTTTATTATTATTAACTAGTCACTTTCACTATCAGTATCAGCTGTAAGGTTTTTTCCACCTCAGACCTGCTAACACAAATGAGCATTTTCCACTGTTACTTGATATTTGTCTGTCTGGGCTGACTTTGGGAGGGAAGGATTAAGCTGGGAGATGACAAAGTTCTTAATGTTTTAATGCATTTGACACTCAGTCTTGGGGCTAGCTACATATTTTAAAATTAAAAATATAAAACAAATTACTGATCATTCTAGTCCTAGCATAATGCAGATGAACATGCTTACTATTCAGAAGGCTCTATAACAATTTCCAGTTCATCATTTTACTACTCACAAGGCAATCCTATGCATGCTCAGTATTTAGGGCTGCAGTCCCAGTTTGCATTATTTAGCAGCTATCTCCAAGCAGTCTGTCCTCATTTCCTCAGGAGGTAAAGGCCTTCTCTGAATGTGCCTTCTTCCAGGAAAAAAATAGCGTTCCTCATCTCTTAGCAGAGACAAAGTCTGTAACCCTAAATAGATTTCATTGCAAAACATCGTGACTGGCACCACAGAATGTAGCAAAAAGTGTACTAGGAATCAAATGGATGGAATTATTTTGCAAGGCTGATCAAGCTTTGTTTATTTGTTTTCTTATTTATAATGTTCACCTACAAGTAACAATTTCATTAAAATGAACCACATCTTCCTTGCCAGGATTACTTAACCTGATCCACTGATCCACTAGCCACTATAAGGTAGGTTGGGTTTTTTTTAATGTGCCTCATGCTATTTACAGGATAGCAATGAGCTTATTAAGAAAATCTATTGGGTTTACTTCAAAGCTGGCTTTATATTATAATAGCACGGGTGGCGTTTAGGCCATGTGGGAAAGCGGGAGGAAAAATCTACCACCAGCTGCAAAGGAAGCAGGGCCCATGTTGCTACAACGGCAAAAACTCTCCAGAAAAGAATTCCTTTATGCAAGGCTGGATAATTGTGTATTGGGTCAGCTTAGTTAATGTATTTTGAAATCTGTTGTTGACAAGAGCAGGCACCCCTTGTGCCCCGATAATGGCAGTGAGGAGTCATCACAGCTTGTTGTTCTGCCAGCATCATCTCCCTTCCCATCATGGTTAAATCCTTGAACTGGTCCTTAAGCAACAGGACAGGGCGGCTGTACCTCTCCCTACAAAGCTGGGACCTTCCTGGGTGTGGTGGGTTATCGTGCTCCTCTGTATGGTGCTGCAGACCAGGGCCTGAAGGATTCAGGACTCCACGGACCCTCACATCAGCTGCAATGTTCTACCAGGTGAGCTGAGAAGAGCAAGTCTGAGGGTCTTTGGACTTTGGGGAGTGGCCATGGCTTAGCAACAGAGCACATCCAAAGGGCCCCAGGTAGGGCTGGAAAAGAGCATGATTTGAAAACCTAGAAAGTTACTTCCAGGCAGAAAAAACAATACTGAACTAGATGGACCATTAGTCTGACCAGCTTCCTAAAGTCACTTCCGTGGCAACTCCACCCTCTCCGGCAGGCAGTACAGCACCAAAGTGGTTCTTCTCCCTACTTGGGACAGTCATTTGCAAAACGGTTGTGCTGGGGGTTGGTTGCTCTCCTCTGCAGCAATTATGCCACAGGGATCCTAAAGGCTCCATTTTATCCCCCATGCTTTTCAATATCCACACAAAACTGCTTGCAGATCCCTGTGGGAGTCCAGCAGCACCTTTTTCTTCTTACACAATTCTTAGATCATTACTCTCTTCCTTTTTCTTATGATTTTCTCTGCTTCATTCAGAAATGAGCTAAAACTGGTCAACCCCATCAAATGCACATAAAATAAACTTCTGTACGCAGCACTTGTTGGGGATATACTAGCACTCCACCAGTGTCTTGACTAACACACATTAAGTATGAAGGGCAGATGCACACCAACAGCTGTCTGCACATGCTAACAGCTCTAGCTGACTGAAGGTCCCCTTCTGGTGTGCATTCAGCATTACAAGTCCACAAATTAGACCTGCTTGAGAAACTGAGCAGCAAACGCAGGTATTGCATGACATGTGAGGCTGTTCTAAACAACTCATCAGAAACAAATCTCAAAGAATCTGCAGTGTATCTAATGTTAAGAACAGAAGACACGATCATAGAATGAAAGAGTTGGGAGGGACCGTGAGGATCATGTAGTCCAACCCTCTGCAATGAAGGAATCTTTTGCCCAATGTAGGGCTTGACCCCACAACCCTGAGATGAACAGTCTCATGCTCTACCAACTGAGGTATCCCTAGCTGAGATTCCTGTATTACAGGGGGTTGGATGAGATGACCTTTGCAGTCCCCTTCAATTCTATGATTCTTCCCCTCCAATTCTATGATTCTAAGATAACTCGCCTAAGAATAGGCCGAAATAAGAATACACACATATTAAGGTAAAAGTTAAAGAACTTCAAAGTCACTACAAAGTGTATAGGGGCTTGCTTGTACACTGAATTCACTGCAGAGAGACACCCATTCTTTGTCGGGATGAGCTTTGAAAAGCCAACAGGCCAATTACGTTTAGCTTACCATACTGGTTCACATGTCATGCTCACCTAATCAACAAATGATTGGGAATGTTCCACAAGTTTGAGCAGTCCTTGTTCTGCCCCATCCCCCTCCCGCGCAGCAGCTTCACCCCTCCCTTCTGTGGTTTGCAATAACCAAAGCTTGCCAATGCCATGCAACTTAAGGCCAGCCCTAACCAGGACCGCTTCCAAACTAGGATTTCAATTTCAAACAAGGATTTGGAAGCAGTTTGTGAAATCTTTAATAAAATCTGCTGCCTTAGGTCTACTCTGCCTGTGGGTTTGTCGGTCAAGCCCAGGCAAGATGTAATGGATAACAACTCTTGCAAGTGGAAAGTGATCAGGCCAGTCTGGTTAGTTTCAAAGCCATTAGTAACTCGCTGCAAAAAGGCACATTGCTTAAATGAGGGTGTCTTTCCTGATGCCACAAAAGCAAGTTAGAAGAGTAAGTAGGCGTATGCTATGTTAACAAATGCAAACTTGCAACAGCTCTGAAAGTGGAAAGATTCTATAGGACACCTTTACGCTGAGGTCCGATTTAAAGGTTACCTTTGCTGGGCGGGAGCTGCCTCTCTGACTGTGTACACACCACATGTTTAATGCACATTGAAAGTACATGACTCCCCCCAAAGAAGTCTAGGAACTAAATGCTGGAAACTGTAGCTCTGCAATGGTTAAACTACCATTTCCAGGATTCTTTGAGGTAAGTCATGTGCTTTAAATATACAGTGTGTGTGTGCTGTCTCCAGATCTCAACTCCCTTGAGCCGTTTCTTCATCCCAATCACTTCATCCCAATCACGTGGGAGAGTTCAAACTGCTTAGCTACTATCTAGTAAGTCCCCACAGAATCTGGTTTCTGCTGTTAATGTCAGCAGTACTTCATAATTCTCATAGGATTTGGACATACGGAGGTTTTTTGGTGGTGTGAAATCCCATTGTGATGAACTGGCTCAACCATCAAGAAGGTAATATTTCAACTGAGCCGGGAGATAAATAAAAACCAAAGACTTCAGTATAAACACACTTCCTAGGAAGTAAGACCTGCCAAAATTATTGGAAATTATTTTCCGTGTAATCACAGTTAGGATTAGGATCAGAGTGTAAAGTATCCACAAATTCTCCAAGCCAATAAACCCAATTGAAATCAATGGGATTTGATATATTGGGGTTTTAATATGCGTGGTTATTAAATTACAAAATGTATATAATGGTCTGCATCCCTTGTCAACTATTGAAACATGTTTTGAATGGGTACATATGTAATGTTAATTCGTGCTTCACTCCAGGTAGTAGGAAGGAGTGAAGGGACCACAGGAAAGAATTTACCATCAGAAGCTAAAATTAAATTAGCAAAAGAATGGCAATTAAGATCAATACACTCAAGGGAGCAACAGCAGAGCACAGTATATCAAAGAGATGATATGCGGATATTAATTAATTCCTGCAGGAACTCAAATTGTAGATATGCTGTTATTTACCAATTACCAGATGGATGTTTGCGGAATTCGAGGACATAAGGCAAATTTCAAATCTTATTTTTGCACGAGACTGTCCTCTCTGCTTAATAGTAGTTTTATTATATCAATGTCATTCTTAAGTATCCATATATTGTATTCTAAATTCAAATACCACATCAGCAAATATCACCTAACAACTACTACTACAACAACAACAACTCCAACTAGTATCTTTATATTAAATGTATTTTTGTGTTTTTATACTGTAAACCACCCAATGATCCTTGGGCTGAAGGGCTGTTAATTAATTTACTGATTTGATTGATTGATTGATTGATTGAATGTAGGTGCACATAAGCCCCATTAAATTCAATAGGGAATATACACAAGTTATGTTTATTAAGCATTACCTCTTCTTTGTTTTCCAAAAAGCTAATGCACTAATGAGATATAAATCAAAAGGCCAAAGTCTTGCCAGACCAAAGATTTTAAGCATCTATTGATTTCAGTGCAAGTTATTTAAACACATGGTTAATATTCCCATTAAAATCAGTGGAACCGGATCATGCCCCAAGAGTCAACACGATAACATGCAATAGCAACCATACCAATTTCCACCATCACTCCCTCTAATATCAGTGCATAAATGAAACCTTCATGGTTGCTAACGAATTCTTATACCTGCAGGTGAATACGGCACCTGGCATTTGGAGTACCCTTCCTCCCTATTCTAAACATAATGTATTCTGCTAGCAGCCTCAGGCAACATCCATCACGAGTAAAAGCAAAGAGTGTTAAATACTTCTGGAACAGTTTTTCAGGCTAGCATGCCTTACCTCAGTGTCCACATGTATATTTAGAGATGTATATACTTCATTTTCCTCACACTACTTGAAGTTAAAAATATACTGCCAAGTTCTCTTGAGCTGTGCTTTCTACAATGAGAGCATTCAGTGCCCACCCAATGAAGGGCACACACCTTGGTAATCACAGACTTTTTGCCACAAGCGTTCTAGCACAATTTCCTGCCTAACAGCAGGACTATCCATTCACAAGTCTTGGCAGTCCAGAGCACAATGTGCCACAAGCAGAGAGAGCTGACGCACTGCACAAAACAACTTAGAAAGCAAATAGTTGTTGATGTCTCAAGCAAAAGGACGGAGGCGCATGCGACTCCTGCTCAGTGGTGTCCAGCCTATATGTACAGACAATTCTTTTCCAAACTAGTCAGATCCCCAGAGGATCGTGCAAAAAGGAAATTATGCATGACGCAACTCCATCGCATCCCAAGTACTGTGGCATAGGGCCAATTCACAGAGTACCATCATCCTATAAAGGTTGCCTCGACCCAAAACTGTCACTAGAAGAATGAAAAAAGCTTGGGTTTTAGGTAGCTAGTAGTGCAAACGTATGATTCAGGTGCACTATATCTTGCCTTGCCCAGTGTCCTTCAAAAGGGGAGTGCCCCAGCTACTATTGTTACAGCGCATTCCCACACTTCATGCTCAATTTTCTTCCCATTTGATATCGCAGTGGCTGCTTTCCTCCAAGTCTGCTTTCCATTATTACTGTTGTTGTTGTTTTTGCTGCTGCTGCTATTGGCATCCGTCTCAAGAGACAATGGAGTGCACCTCCATGGGTGAACATTAGCAGCACCAGTGACCTACCTGGGATGCAAACCTGCGCATTGTGTATGGAGGTCCTGGGCTGCCCAGACAACAAGATCTCTCTGATGTGGGCCAAAGGAAAGCAGGGCAACACGTCTGACAACAGCTTGGCTGCAGAATTTTCCAGAAGGAGGCATGTAAGTCCCCATCCAACGGTCTTAGGGACACCACTCTGAATTTGTGTAGGGTTTACTCCTTGGCCTTTTCTTCTCCCGAAGATATCATGTAAGGCTGTGGAGGTTTAGGACCAGAATTCTCCTTCTCTTGTATGGGTTGCCTTCTCAGGTTGATGAGCCCAATCTGCCCCTCACTTCCCTCTATGGCATGTGCCAAAACTGCCTTCTTGACCACTGGACCCGCTATTGCTTTTTTCCACTCCATCTGCTGGAGCCTATCTTTGCATGTAGGGGAAATCCCTAACTCACTGAAGGTTTGAGACCCATCAGCTACCCACACCTGGTTTAGCCAGCCAGTTGAAGCCTTTCCTGGTGTGTGGCTGCTGTCACATACTGACAGCTTCTAGGAGCCACAGGTGAGAGCTGAGTGCATAGTGGGGATCAGAGGTGCTACTCCTCCCCTAATACCCCATAAAGGTAAAGGTAAAGGGACCCCTGACCATTAGGTCCAGTCGTGTCCGACTCTGGGGTTGTGGAGCTCATCTCTCTTTATTGGCCGAGGGAGCCAGCATACAGCTTCCGGGTCATGTGGCCAGCATGACAAAGCTGCTTCTGGCGAACCAGAACAGCACACAAAAACACCGTTTACCTTCCCGCTGGAGCGGTACCTATTTATCTACTTGCACTCTGATGTGCTTTCGAACTGCTATGTTGGCAGGAGCAGGTACCGAGCAATGGGAGCTCACCCTGTTGCGGGGATTTGAACTGCCGACCTTCTGATAGGCAAGTCCTAGGCTCTGTGGTTTAACCCACAGTGCCACCCACGTCCCTTAACACCCCATACGTTATTATTAATTATCATTATTATTATTATTATTATTATCATCATCATCATCATCATCATATCCTTCCCCCAAGGTCCCTGAGCAGGTTACAACATTTAAAAAAACAGTATTAAAAACATTTTAAAACAACTTACAACACCCAAAACAAGGTGGGTCCTAAAAATATACACCCTGAGTGTCAAAAGCCAGTTAATGCAGTACGTCTTCAGAATTTTCCACAAGCTGTATAATGAGCATTCCAGACCTAACTCTGTAAGTAGGGTGTTCCACAACGCAGTGACAGTCACAGAGAATGCCCTCTCTTCCAGTCACTACTACACCAAACCTCTGCAGGCAAAGGAACTACCCTCTGTTGATCTTAGCCCCCAAGAGGGTCTGTAGAGAAGGAAGTGTCCTTTCATATATTTGGGGCCTAGGTTGTTTATGGTTTAAAACACTAACATGAGAACCATGAATTGCGCCTGAAAACGAGCTGGCAATCTAGCCCCAAAGTACTAGTGCTATGTGCTTCCTCTTATATCTGCTGAAAGCGGTATTTGCCACGATGCCGTGTAAGATGCTGAAACACTCCAAACTAGCCTTCCACAATCTTTAGATGTTTTGAACTGCAGTTTCCATCATCCGTGATTACTGACCACACTGGCAGAGGTTGGTGGGGGCTGTAGAATCCAAAACATCTTGAGGTCACCAGGTTGTGGCTGAGGAAAGTTATTTAAATTATATATTAGATATATGTGACAGATATCTTACTTATAGATAATACTAACAGAATACAAATAAAAACTTGGGTCTTGTTTATTGTTAGGGTGGCACCTTATCTTCATCTTGGACTCGTAGATTTGGTGTTTCAATTTATCTATCAGAGCTTACATATAACAT
The DNA here is from genome assembly GCF_964106645.2 of Podarcis pityusensis. Taxonomy (NCBI): domain Eukaryota; kingdom Metazoa; phylum Chordata; class Lepidosauria; order Squamata; family Lacertidae; genus Podarcis; species Podarcis pityusensis. The sequence goes on along the minus strand of NC_138027.1, from coordinate 95,058,446 downwards.
CAGCCAGCAAGTTGCATAGTAGTGTCCTCCCTTTACATTCTTTACAAGCAATCTGAAGTTGGGAGAATTAAAAAACAATGCCATACAAGGAGCTACAATTACAGGGGAAATGATAAAATGATCCACTGGGATGAGTGGGTTAGGATCCAGCAGATCTCTGGCTGAGAAGGGAGATTATTGGCACAGCTGGGCTACACTGTCTTAACTCCCTCAACCTCGGCTCAGCCAGAGATATGCCAGTATCTCCTCCATCCCAGCTTACCTGAGAGCCAGTGAATCTTAAACTGGAGAAAGCCCTGAAAATGGGGTGTTCTGGGGTGTGGTGGGACTTTGTCTGGATTCTAAGCCCTTTCAGCTCAGATATATGAACTGGCAACCCAGAATTAATCAAACCAGGAAAAAGGGAAATGTAACTAAAACACTATTTAAAGGCTTGTTTTTGCTCTACCAGGCTTAGGCCTGGTAGCAACAACCCCACTGCTTAACAGAGTTTGGATCTGGTGTAACTTTAAAACTGGCTTACTTTATGGCAAGCTTGCTTTATGCTGGTGTAGAATTACTCCTTAAGTATTCCTAAAGGCAATTCTCCCCCCCCCCCTTTTTAGTAATTTCAAAAAGGCACCGTTCTAAAATAGAAAAGCAGCCTATATCAATATCAACCTTCCAGCAGCTCTCTGAACAAATGAAGGCAATCACAGAACAATCCTACACATATCTACCCAAAAGTCTCATTGGGTTCAATAAAGTTTAATCCCAGAAAACTGGATATATAATTGCAGCTATATTGCACCAGCTATATTCCAATCAACACTCTGCCATATCAGGAAGTAAATGATAGGACAAATGAGAAGTTAAGCAACTCCTTACTTAACAGATACTGTACAAGAAAAATCCCTTGCGCTTTTGGATTAACTAAAAATTATGTGCAACTTTGTAAAGGTAGTTACAACATTTTTCAGTGAAACAAAATTGGAACATTTCTTAAAATTACAGAGATGTTGCACTGCATAGAAGCAACTTGATAAATCTTTAAGTACATGCTCTAAAAACCAGACAGTTACTATTCTGCTTTTGCAATACCAGTTTGTAGTGTAGCAGCTAAATATGGTATTATAGTTCAACTCTGAAAGCATGCTCAGTCTGAACTCCTTTAATTGAGAAATGTTTTGAGAAATGAACTGTATGCTTAAATATCCATGACAGATCATGAATTAGTATTTTTCATGCTTCAGTTTTAAAAACCTGCATCATAAAATCATGTGTGTGTAAAAAACAATAGTCAAGAATGAAAAAAAATGAGAGAAATGAACAACTAACAACCAATTTCTGCAAATTAATTTATTCTTGAACACAGTGGGTATAGAAAACAGTGAAATTAACAGTAAACTCTGCCTTTCCAAACCCAACTTTCTATTCAGAAGAATCAGAGTCTTCCATCCCAACTGCAGCTTTCCCCAATCTTGTAAGTGAGAGTATTCAACATAAATCTTCTGTTGCTGCTTGTAGCTAGTTCTTATCAAGTAAACTGACATGTCTCGGCTTTAAAAGCCAGACCTCCTCATTAAATTATTCTGCTGGCTGTGTGTTCTCATTAAAAATGTATATAGATAAGATATCTGCAGTAACTATTACTAGCCTGGCCATTTCTGTTTTATATAAGGGTTCTACAGTACTGACAACTTTGGAAATAACATGACAAGTTTGAAAATAACACTCCAAATCAATCACTGCTATCAAATCATGGAGACGTACATTGCAATGGGCTACGATTTCCACTGTTCTTTTGTGAAGAAACAGATTCCTTTTAGAAATTATGGCCATTGCCAAATTTTGGCAGGTAGCTTAACTAAAACAATCACACGCTTACCTGGGAGTAAGCCCCACTGAACACAGCGGGGCTTATTTCTGACGAAACTGGCACAGGGTTGTGCTGTTAGTTTAAGCTGACATCTGCCCCCCCCCCCCAAGACAGAATGTTTTATTCCATTAACTGCTTTCGAATCTGTCTGTTGCAAAGTTCATTAATCCCCTTCCCAGATACACGGTTCTTGGGATTCATTTAGACACACTTTTTAGAAACATTGACTGCTTGTTTCCCCACAAAAAAGGTGTTATTTTTCAATAGATCTGTCCCATCACCCTATAGAGAGACAGGATCACTTGAATTGCTTTACACTGAATTCTCTTAATAAAACACAAACATCCTACAGAGTCTCTTTGTACATGGGGGGGGGTCTCTTTTTCTGCCCCTCTAAGCAACACATATGATATGCAGCATACTGCAGCAAACTCTTTAAACATTCAGTAAAAGAAAACCAGCCTCCTACGTACCTTGTGTTGCTCTGTCTATCTGACACTTAAATCACGCAAACAAAATACTCTAATGCAATAGCGGTCCTATCTTTTCGATTGCATCATGACGATGAATAAGTCTCCGGTGAAATAATTACCGCTGCTTATTTTCTCCCGCCTCTCTGGAAGCCGTACGCTTTATCTGGGGATTTTCCTTTCGATGATGAAGCAAAGGCAGCCTGAACTCTGTTGGTGAACAACTGCAGCCCTTCCTTCCAGCAAAATCCCTCCCAGTCCACCGTAGCCAATCACACAGAAGTTCAGCAGCTCTGTTGGTCTTAAACTGGTTGGAATGCATTGACTGACAAGGCAGCGCAGCTTGCCTAATGTGCAAAAACAATGCATCCACGCCAATGAGAAAGGAATCTCCCTGGAAAATGGTGTTTCTTGAGAAGGTAAAATGACACCTCTACAAGAAAACAGAAATGCAAGAAGCGGGTAGGGGAGAAACACCACCAGATGCTCAGGTACCGATTCAATTGCAGGCTGATTTGAGAATACTTTGAAAGAAAACACATGAGAACACGCACACAAATACTGAAGGAAATAATTTACATTTTAAAATCAGACGAAAGAGTCAACACCACCAGCTTTTTTCCCCCTCAGAAGCAGTAGTGCTGGTATGTACAGGGTTATGGGTAACAGGCTGCCATCTGTTGGAACTGAGATTTGTTCGTGCATATTAATCCAAGTAATGTAACCTTCACTTAAAAAAAAAAAAAAAAGGTTGCCAAAATAAAAGCTGATGAGTTTAGACAAGCGGTTTATAATCTCCACATTCAATGTGGAAATTGCATTTTTTCTTAGAAAGAGGTTTGCCACAAAAAAAATTCTATAGCATTACCTCATTTATTTAGCTTCTAAATTTGAAAAAGAGTCCGATGTTATATTTTTTAAGTTACATTCGGCACACATGAGGTAGGAAAAGACCTGAGAGACTGTCTTCATCCCTACAGAATTATTATTTTGGGGGGGGGGTGTTAAGATCAGCAGAGGGTTCCCTCTTGGTGGTTCTGCCACCTTCAGAAGTTCAGGATGTGGCAGCCCAGCCACAGAGAGGGCACACCTGTGGAACTAGATCCCCACAGAAGAACAGCTGGCACTTTTGTTGCATAGTTTCCTTTGCATGCTGAGGACGCATCGCCTGATGCTTGATAGTTGAGATTCAGAGCCGTAGCCAACTAAATTTTACTCAGAGTAGGCCCACTGAAATTAATGGATCTAAGTTAGTCATGCTCATTAATTTCTATTGATGCACTCTGAATTAAAACTAACATTGGATACAACCTGTATAATTTAGGACTGGCTCAGTTTTTCTGTTGTAAATTGTTTTAACTTATTTTATATTGTTGCAGCTTGCCCTGAGACCTACTGTCAAAGTAAGAAATCCTATAAATAAATGGGTTATATATAAAACACATATCTTCCAATAATTTGGATGCTGAGGTACAGATTGAGATATAATTCCTGGGGCACAATAGAGATGCGTTTTTTAATTAGCTCCCGCGATTTCTTGGCATGGCTTGGTTTGTTGTAAGTCGCTTCAGGTTGCCTTGGACAAGATAAAGAGACTAACAAATTTAATAAATAAGTATTATTATTATTTCCTGAGAGTTTCGCTTCATGGAAAAACTAACACTTGAAGAATAAACAGTTCCTTTAGGTTCCTTCCTACACTACAATGATCTATAACAGCTAATACATACATTCAACACGATAATGGTCTAGAGTAGTGGTTCCCAAACATTCCCCACCGCCCATGGACCACTTGAAAAACGCTGAGTGTCTTAGAAGACAACTTGTCTGCCTGTTGCAGCAACTGTAACACTACAGTTCTGTGCTAGAAGCTGTACAATTTTACTTCTCATACGCTGTATTTTACTGCATACTGTAGATTTCGAATTGCAATATATTAAATCATAAGAAATAAAAGAAACAATAAAATGCAATTCAAAATCACTAGGAATACTTATTGCAATGGATGTGCCATCACTCATCTTCAACCACAAATCCACAGACATCATCATCATTATTATTAATTAAATTTGCATACCGCCTTACAACCGCAGGTCTCAGGGAGGTTCACAGGATACACTGCTGACCACCTGAATGATGCCTGTGGACACTTTTGTTCCATGGACCAGCTTGTTGACACATGGTCTAGACTAGAGCATCCCTATATTCAGTCACCGAAGTGTAAGCATTGGACATTTAATAGCACTCTGAAGAACAAATGTGATTTATTCTGACGGGAACGAAAGGGAAGCCTAACTGAACACATGCAAAGGAGCCATAACTGATGAGGCAAGATTATCTCCTCACTGGGTTCTGTCAAGTGGGACTCCACAGGAGTTGATACTATTACACAGTGCTCAACACACACACACACAAAGCCATGGGGCAAGATAGTCTGGAGCTGTGCAGTTGGGTATCATCATCATCATGTTGATGAAACCCAGTTTTATACTTCATTAACTAAACAGCTAGGTGCTAAAGCTAGTGTTTGGAACTGATGAAGTGGATGAGGTTGATTAGGCTGAGACTGAATGCAGACATCGTCTGTCTGATGCTGATGCTCAAGGGGCATTTTGCTCTATCCCATCAAAGTAGACTTACAGGCCAATGTTGCTTCTGGACTCAATGCTGCACCTCGCAGGAGTGCCTTCTGTCACTTACACCCGCAGCATAGGCTACACACCTTCTTGCAAAAAAGGTTTGCTGTCCTCATACAAGATTCTGCCAACCTACTGAGAACTTAGAGGGAAGTCCTGCTCCACATCCTGTTCAGCTGGAAGACGGCCTTCATGGATGAAGTATCTAAACTCTGAAACTCTCTCCTTCAAGAGGCATATCTAGTGCCTTCTCTCTTAACGTTTAGGAAGATTGTGAAAAGCATCCCATTTCTACGTGTTTTTAATACCACCAGATGATGCATTTCCCCAAAGCTAAGTATGATTTGTTCTGATTATGACTTGTGTGTTTTGTTTTTAAATTTCAAGTGCAACGCTTTGAGGGTGTTTTGACAAAGAAGAGCAGCTTATATATTTTTAAAATAAATAAAAAGAGGCTCAGCACCCAATCCATCCTTATAATTTATGATGGGTAGGACAGTATGAAAGCCACTCAGTCCAAAAAAGGATTTTAAAGGTTAAAACCAGCACTTTGAATTCAGTACGGAAGCGAACCAACAGCAAGTGAAACGGTTGCAGAATGGACTGGATATGCTCCCAGCCCCAGTGTTTTGCTCTAGGTTGGGGGTTCCCAAACTGTGGCCTGAAAACTTATTTTGGTCCGTGGCATATCTGTGGATGCATGGTGGAAGATGGAAGGCAACAATCCATCATTTTAAACACAGTGATACCTTGGGTTAAGAACTTAATTCGTTCTGGAGGTCCGTTCTTAACCTGAAACTGTTCTTAACCTGAATCACCACTTTAGCTAATGGGGCCTCCCGCTGCTGCCACGCCGCCAGAGCACGATTTCTGTTCTCATCCTGAAGCAAAGTTCTTAATCTGAGGTAATATTTCTGGGTTAGCGGAGTCTGTAACCTGAAGCGTCTGTAACCTGAAGCGTCTGTAACCCAAGGTACCACTGTATTAATACTGCATTTTTATTAATTTGGTCCATGGCATATCTGTGGATGCATGGTGGAAGATGGAAGACAACAATCCATCAGTTTAAATATTAATATTACATTTTATTGCTTTCCTTTCTTATATTTAATTGCATTACAAACTGAAACCTATAGAATACAACATATAAATAACAAAATAATAAGTTAAAAGACAACAAAATCATACAGCATCTAGCCCAGTGCATTACAACTCCTGTGCTCCTGCCAGTGTGTTTGCACTGCGCCAACCTCACAGCTGCCTTACCCTTACCACTCTCTTTCCCGTTATGCAGCAGCAACTCAGCCAGAGGCACCCCTGCCATGCGGCCTACTACAGTCAATATGAATTCCCAAAACACTTATGACTTATAGGTCAAGGCCAGGACATAGAATTGGGGAGTCCATTCAGATTACGAAGCACAAACATGGAGGTCAACATCAGGTTTAAATCAGCCTTTTCATGCTACTAATGGGCCCCATCTAGTTCTACCACCCGAGTTCCCATTCGGCACATCTCCTTTGTACACTCACTTTGGCCTCCTTATCTCCACAGACATGCCACCTGACAGCAGGCAATTATTGCTTAGTGTGTGATCTGAGCCAACAGGAGACAACCACCAGGTAACGTTCCCCAAGAACGTCAGGCATTGCCTCTACCATGATGGCCACCTGCTGCATAAGAGAGAAGCATCACAAAAAGAGAGAGGGCACAAAGGCAAGGGAAGCGACTGAAGAATGTAACAGCAGTGGTGGCAGCAGTGTCGTGCCACAGCTCTGGTGGTGGAAGGGATTCCGGTGGCAGTGGAATTGGCAATGAGCCCATCTGAGCTCCCGGTGCTTGCGGTAGGTAGGTGCCCAACAATGCTGACAGTTGACCCACATCATGTGCTGTGCCAGTGATGACATAATCCAGCAAGCAGATTGACTCCTGCTGTACTCTGCACCAGCTGAAGCCTCAAAACCAACTTCAAGAGCAATCTTGCATTGTGTGCATTAGTGATACAGTGGTACCTCAGGTTAAGAACTTAATTAGTTCTGGAGGTCCGTTCTTAACCTGAAACTGTTTTTAACCTGAGGTACCACTTTAGCTAATGGGGCCTCCTGCTGCTGCTGCGCCGCCACCGCACGATTTCTGTTCTCATCCTGAAGCAAAGTTCTTAACCCGAGGTAATATTTCTGGGTTAGTGGAGTCTGTAACCTGAAGCGTATGTAACCTGAAGTGTATGTAACCCGAGGTACCACTGTACAGCCTTAAGAATCTGACACAAAAGCATTCCAGCCTATCCTGAAGTGCCAAGTACAAGAGTAGTTTATGCAAGTCCCCAAGGTTTTAGACCTGAGTGACAAGAGGAGACTGATCCCTATCTGTTATGGGTGTCCCCATCATTCCCACTGAGGTCACAATATCTGTCAATCTTCATTAATTCAATTTAATCTGGACATGGCTTTGGTAAATAGACATGCATAGAGTCCTTCACTGTGGTCAGCTACACAGTAAGCACTTCACACCACAAGATCTGAAGACTGTTTTACCCTTTACTGGTTTCAAGGTAAGCCGAAAATGTTTTCTGTGTACAGCCAATAACATCTAGGGGGCTACAGCTTCTCCATCCCTGGCTGTAATTTGCTTCTATAATTTTACCTGGTAGGCACCTATGTTGGAGAAGGTGGATGCAGCTCTTCTAAGGACAACTCCCAGGGCATAATGAGCAGCCATACGGCATCACCGTTTGGCAGGTACTGACAAATGCCCTGGCCAGAACACCAGGAAGGAAAACTGTCCTCCCCCCTACAAAAAAAAAAGAGCTCCCAAACAGATCCATTTTTTAAATAACTCTTAAAAGAATGAGAGGATAAGGAGACAGCTGCCGCCCCTCACACGATGCACATTCTCACCATTTAATAGGCAAAATGCACACAAACAGCAAACTCTATGAAAAGAATGTGGTAAACAGGTATATTTGTGTGAGAATTAACTACTTTGGAGAGGGTTTTTTCCTGAGGCTAGGCTGATAAGAGAACATCAAGAGGATTCCTTTCAGGCATGCTTAACTATAAATTGCCTTTATTTTACTGTTATTTTACTTTTGCTTTTTCTTCATTGCCCCATCATCTGCTTTGCGCAATAGTTGCCTGATGAAGAGAAAGTCTGCCACTATTTTGTGACAGTTTGGTTGGTCCTAATTAAGGGGGTTTGGTCATTATAAGCCACAGAAATTCCATGGCTTATAATGATTGCACCTTGACATGGGGTTTGGGGGCCACAAGGGAGTCTAAATTTGGGCTCTTCCAAAAATAAGATGATCCATTTATTTTTAAGTACCCTAACTTATTTTTTACTCAACCCAATGTGAGCTGGGGTGGGGTGGGAAGTCAAGAATATCTAAGTTTATCTTGCCATTGATAAAATTTCAAAAATGGACAAGCATTTTCCATCGGAGACTGTGCTCAACCCACACCCCAAAATTTAAAAAGTGATCTCTCTCCTTAATGCAGGGCTATTTTTGCAGAAGAGCTAGCCTCAGTTCATTTACACGCATGCATGTAGTGCTAAACCATGGTTCAGCAATATGTACAAGTGCAGCCATTGTAAACAGGCAGTAGCCCATTTTCTTTGAACATCTGGCATTCCATGCGATTCACTGATAGCCTATTGAGATACCAGCTTTAAGGATCAGGTTTAGACATGTGGAAAGAAGTAACAGATGCTGCCTGGCAATGGTTGCATCTTCCTTTGGGTAGGGTGTGTTTGCAGAGTTAAACATTAAATGAGAAAACTATGAGTGTGCAACAAGTTGCAGCTTGGATGAGAATAGGAGAACAAAAGAAAGAAGTTGATGACACATCAGTTCTTCTACAACTTGAAGAATCGCTCTCTTATTTTTCCACATGCCCCTATTAAGATATTTAATTAAACACTGTATTCATTATATCTGAGTTGGGCCCTTTCCCCCATGACATACAGCAGCTACAACCCCACTACTTTTATGACATATTAAATTAGAAGGCAACCAGTCAGTAATAATTATCAGACGCTACAGTGATACTAAATTCACTTATTTCATCTGGAGCAAAGTTAATTTACGATCCACATGCAGTATTGTTTTCTCCCAATGAATTCAATGGGACTTAACCCAAGAATATCCAAAGCAAGTCGTTTTGGTATTCTCACTAGTCAGGGGAAAAACAACCACCCCACATTTCTATAAGAAATGAACAAACGTGCAACAGAATCCTTTTGCATGTTTACTTTGAAGCAAGTTCTATTGTGTCCACTTCCTAGTTACTAACTCCCTATGCAGGGACAATATAGCCTTAGGTTTATAGATGTAAGCAACCACTGCAATTCAGAGTTCATTTACCGGATGTATGGTCTACCCAAGTCAATGGAACACTGTTAGGTGCCCACCAACATCTCACCACCAGATGTTGGTTTCATACATCCTAAAAGTGGCTCCAAGGCACCCATACAGAGCTAACTGTATCCTTTAATATAACATTGCATTTAAGTGTTTATAAAATTATTATAATTAGTTCAGAACTACAAAGGCAAGCTGCAAGTCTAAATGCCACAGCTCAGCAGCTTGAAACACATGATAATATTTTTGATGGGAATCACAATTCAGTTCAGGTTTTTTAATACAAAGTTCAAAAGTTTTCATATATTTAAAATGTTCTCAAGCTGCCTCTTAAGACAAACGAAATACATTGAGACAACTGAATCAAATAAATAATGCTAAGGCAGCAACTTAAAAGCAACAAGACAGCGCTAGCCAGATACAAAACAAACAAATGTCAGCTATGCTGCCACCTTTTCCCACATGTTGACAATTGTGCAGAACCTTTAATGCCATTTTTAAAGCATGTTATGATCATTTTAATTTGCAAACTCTCCCTAGGCAACAATCTCCCCTCACTAAATGGGAAGTTTTAATATGAGTTCAGTACGGGTCAGGCTACACCTTTTTATTCCAACCCACCAAGAGAGATACACGCAAGGAAGCAGAGTCCACCATCAACAATGGTGGACTGGGAGACTGGATATGGGTGTGCATATTAACAAATGTATATGACCCCCTTTTACCATGCATGGTTTGAATGCAGTGTGCCACCTTCCCATCCATCTTATAATACACATGAGAATGTAAGATGGCACCCACTGTTTCACACCACTGGTATGTAGCCTTTGGTGCACGATTGTGTCAGGAGTGGGAGCTGTTCCACTAAAACCAAGGTGGCTCTCTTCACCGAGTCCAGTGGAGGAGGAGGAGACTGCACTCACAGCACAAATCTAAGCACATATACTCAGAAGTAAATCTCAAGTGATTTCAGTGGGATGTAGTCTGAAATTCCATGCAAGTTTAACTGGGAGGAAGACTGAAATCCTAAACATAGTTGCTTAGGGAGCAAGCACCACTAGTGAACTTACTTCTGAGTAAAAACACACAAGATTGCACTTTAAGTATCAGTGAGCACATGGGACTTCCTTCTGAGTAGGCATAGGATTGCAGCATTTTCACAAATGTAATGTTTTCTTGCATTCAAACAATATCATACAGCATAAAATGGAATTTTATGAATTGCAAGCCTGCAGAAAAAAGATACCATCCCAATGCAGCCTCAGTGTCTGAAGCCCTGTTTTTATGTAAAATTCCTCTGTCTCTAGTGTTGCATTTTCTTTCATCTTTCCCTCTTACAGAGTAGTCCTGGTCACAGATCCTTAACAGCCAAGAGAACAACATATTTTACTGTCTCTGAACTCTGTTTCTGGTGCCAGATCACTTCTGTAAATGAAATGTCCCTAAGAATGTTACTTCTTGCACCAATCTCACCAACAGCTGCAACTACAGAACCAGGAAACAAAACATTTAGAAAACACCACCATACAAAGCACCTTGCAGTCAGGCTCTCTTCCTTGCTTGAAACAACTCAGCCAAATGCAAACATGAGCTGCTCGCTGCTGCTGCTGCTACCACCAAAAGCACCAGGGGTTGCCAAATGCTGAGTTAACAAAACTGTGAATCTGCACTGAACCAAAAGTAATAGGGAGTGCGTGGCTTTCTTTCCACACGTTCTCAGTAGCCTGACACTGTTGTACCCTGGACAGACAGGCACGTAACTTTATTCTTCTTTCCGCAAGGGCAGACGCAGATGCGTCAGATCTTTTAAAAAACTGTTGAAAACCAACGCATTTGTGCCTCATTCAAGCGGATCCCAAGTTACATATGCTACTCATTACTCGGGGAGAGGAGGGGAGGGGAAAGATTTGAAAAAGGCCTGAGTCAGCTGCAGGAGACCTTGGCGTTGGTGTCATTATGATTGTGATTATTACTGCTACTATTACTATTATTAGGGGGGGAGGGATTGAAGGAGTAGACCAAGTTGGCATACCCTAAGGGAAAGGGATCTGGCTCCCATCATGGCTTTTAATCTTATCTAAGTCAGAACTACTCCTCCCTCCTCCCTGAGCAAAGAGAGGGAGAGGCGTTCTGCTCCTTCACACGCGCGTCCCCTTGCAAATAACGCCTCTCCCGACGCTCCACCAGCCACGGTGCCGCCTCGGCGCGGGGGGAGCCGGACAGCCAGGGGTTAAACCCGGCAGCCCCTCGGGCGCCAACTGCTTGTGTGAATGCGCGAGCGTCGGGTCCCCGGGAATAGAGCACGCCAAACGCGTAAACCCGGGTCTAGAGGGTAAACAGGACGCCTGGCAACGCCGCGGCTCTTCTTGCGCAGCGAACCTGCGCTCATCTCCATAGCACCCGCTGCGCGCGGGCGGCCGGGCGGAGAGGTGACGCCGCCGCCGCCCAGCCCGCGTTCCCTACGTGCGTCCCCGCCGCCCCCGGGAGAGAGGCCGGCGTCCTCCCCGCCGCCCGCCCCTGGCCACCCGCCGCGCGCTCTCGGGAGGAGCCGGCGCGCCTCGCCAAGGTTCCCCTCGCCCTCGCCGCCTCCGCTTCGTCCCCTCACCTGCCGCGGAGAGACCGAGCCGCGTCCGCGCGTCTGGGGCTGGGCGCGAAAGGCAGGAACTTGCCAGCTCTGCCGGCGCGGCGGGGGCGGCCGCTGGGGACGGGCTGGCCCGGGCCCACCCCGAAGGGCCGGGCCAAAGCCGCCGCGGCGCCGCCTCTTCTCCTCCTCCTCCTCACAGAGCCGCCGCAGCCCCCGCCGGCAGGCAGCGCGCGAGGAGACGCCGGGCGGCGGGAGACGCGGGCGGCTTCCCTGAGCCCGCTGCTCCCCCGGCGCCTCTGCGGCCCATGCCCGGGGGTCGCCGCGCGTCCCTCGGAGGCGCACCCGCCTCGGAGCTTTATGGACCGGCGTCGGGCGGCCTCGGCTTTCAGCTCGCCGGCCCTCCCCTCCGTGCAGCCAGGCGCTCCGAGTCAGGGAGGCAGGCGCGGGCGAAGCGTGACGTGGGGCGGAAACCGACAGTCCCTCTCGCGGCGCTTCAGGCCTCGCCGCCGCCTCAGTCCTGCGGCTCCGCCAAGGTGAACGCGGAGGGGCTGGGCTGGCTGCCGGGGAAGCCGAGGCCCCTCTTCGCCTTGCCTTGGGGGGCCCTCGGCCCTCACGAGTTGTGAAAAACTGACAAATCATAACCATCAGATTTCTTAGTTATTTTTTTCCCTTCCCCACCCTATTGATAAAGCACCAAAAACGGGCATTATTTGCCCTTGAAATAGGGTTGCTTTCAAAACATGCACACCATGATAGGAACCAGGCGTCACAGAACATGAGAATCAACAGCCGTATAAGCCTGGCTTTTTCCAACTTGCACCGTTTGAGTGAAAGGCACAAAACAAATCTCTGAATTGAGCTCTTAGCTCGGCTGTCACTAGTCTTGCTTCTCTCCCCAGTCCATTAGGTGGGATATCATTTGAGGGGTTGGAATTAAAAGTCCTTTGGCAGGGCCTGCCGTACAAGCTGATTATGGGTGTTGTGAAAGGACAGTGAATTGTTGGTCCTTTAATTTATTATCATCATCATCATCATCATCATCATCATCATCATCATTACTGTATTTTTACTACCAGAGAGAAGGAAAGGCACCTGTGGGATTTTCTACCTCAGGTGCCAAATAACTTTAAAGGCCTTGGCTAGGATGCATTTTTAACTGAGTGGTAGAGGCACCATTTGCTGTCCCACTTCAGGCAGTAGAGTATCTTGGGCTGGCATTTGCAGATTGCATATTTCGCCATTACATTTATCACTTTATACTGTACACAGGTTTCAAAGGAGAAAACTGTTCCTGAAATGTGGGGGTGGTGAGCGGAGGAGCATCTTGGCGATATGAACACCAGTCCCTCAGCATCACCCAGAGCTAGTTTCTGCTGCAAACAGGGCCCCATCTGCACTTTTGATTTAAACTTTTAAAGCAATGTAATACTACTTAAAGCACCCATGTCTCTCCCCAGAGAATCCTGGGAACTGTAGTTTGTTAAGTGTGCTAAGGGTACCCCTGCTCCCCTCACAGAGAGACATTTTCTCAAATGCATTAACAATGGCTCTTCCTAGGGAACTCTGGGAATTGTAGCTCTGCTAGGAGAAATCTGACAACTCTTAGCACCCTTAACAAACTACATTTCCCAAGATTCTTGGTGTGGTGTGGGGAGAGCTGTGATTGTTCAAAGTGGTATGATACTGCTTTCAGTGTATTGTGCAGATGGGACATGCATGATAGCCTTAAGTTATCACACCTGGTTTGGTGTCTCGTGCACCATCGCCACAAGAAGCTCCACGTCCCCCTACTCTTTGCAAGCAGAGGGGCAGGATTGTGGCACACCTGTTAAGAATTGGAAATAGTAACAAGCAAAATGGGAGCAGAGGCGGGGAGAAGAGGCAAACAATTCTTCTTAGTAACCACTTAAATCTGGGTTCCACTTTTTCACTAACCAAAAGTGAAAAACCGACTAGCATAATTAGATCCAAGACAATATTCCCTATTATTTTGTAATCATTACTTGCACAGCAGAAATCTTTATTGATAATCACTGCTTTGATCAATGCTGTGTATCTCTCTGAAGATATTCTTTGCTTTATATACATGTAGTTACAACGCAGTATATTGTTCCAGCTTGTCAATGATGAATTAATGAGTATATTTCATTAATGAAATACTATCATTGTACAAAGTGTGTGTGTTCTGCCTTTTGTTACGAAGTACTATCATAGAGTGAGGATCATAGCTCAGTCACAGAGTGCATCTTTTGCATAACAAATGCCTCCCTATCTCCAAGTAAAGGTAAAGGGACCCCTGACCATTAGGTCCAGTTGCGGACGACTCTGGGGTTGCGGCGCTCATCTCGCTTTACTGGCCGAGGGAGCCGGCGTACAGCTTCCAGGTCATGTGGCCAGCACAACTAAGCCGCTTTTGGCACAGCGCACAGAAATGTTGTTTACCTTCCTGCGGGAGCGGCACCTATTTATCTACTTGCACTTCATGCTTTCAAACTGCTAGGTTGGCAAGAGCAGGGACTGAACAACAGGAGCTCACCCTCTCACGGGGATTCAAACCACCAACCTTCTGATTGGCAAGCCCTAGTCTCTGTGGTTTAACCTATGGTGCCACCCGCGTCCCTTATCTCCAGGTAGGACTAGGGAAATTCCCTGCCTGAAACCCGGGAGACTTGATGCCAGTTCATCATGGCATTAAAGGTCTGACCTGGTATAAAGTAGATTCCTGTGTATCTGAGGTGATTGCTCCCTGGCTGCTCGTAAGGCCTGGGACCCGGCGTCCATCCACTATGACTCCTTTCTCTTCCTTCTTGGGAATATTGCCGCCTTTCAGGCCGGGTTCTGCATGCAGAATTTAAGGAGATATTGCTAAGTTGCTCCTGATCACCAGCTGATATTAAAACAAATGGCCGGAAAGATGTTCCTTTCACAATCCTCTGCTTGCCTACTCTTAGTCCCAAGAAATTTTTGCTGGAAATGGCCATTTGTCAAGTGGGCGGGAACTGAAGGAGCACCCCCTGGAGCATGGGAAAATGTGTGCCTTAGGCATCCCAGGAGGTGGAAGATGAGTTCCGCAGAGTGGTGGAAATAAAATGCCACATCAATCTTCTAATGTGAATTCCCATCATCTGCCAAATGATCACACACCTAGTGGGTAGGTATTGAAAGAGCAATCTCGGGAACGTTACAAACTGCACCTCATTTATTGCCCTTTGCGCTGTTACATCAGCTCACTTCTTTCTTTGAAAGAGATGCATATTTTAAGTTGTTCACTTGTTTCAGGTGGCCAAAGAGGCCAGTACTGTTAAAAATGGATAACTCCCATGAAGTAGCAGTCTTCCTTTCATAGCTGCATTACACTTGAGGTTGCCTTTGAAGATTGTTCAGAAACTGCAGCTGGTAGAGAATTTGGCAGCCGGGTTGGGGCAAGTCGCTGGGGCAAGATGGTCTGAGCACATAACACCAATCCTGGACCGACTGCACTGGGTACCAGTCATTTGCTGGGCCCAATTCAAAGTGATATTTTTGACCTATCCAGTATTATGTGGCTCAGGACCCCAATACATCAAGGACTGTTTCTCCCTATATGAAGTAACCGAGACATTGCAGTCGTCATCTGAGACCCTTCATCATATTCCCCTTCCATGATGGGAGGTCTGCTTGTAGCATGCTCTCCTCATGGAGAATTGCTTGGTGCCATCATTACATGTCTTTAAGGGCCAGGCAAAAACATTTCTTTTTCATCAAGCCTTTGGCTTTTAATTAATTGTGGCCTTTTCTGTGGGTATGATGTTTTAATCCAGTTTTCTAATAAATAGATTTTTTTAAAGATTTTTTTAAACACTGGTTTTAATACGTGTTGAATTTTTTTTGCACGCACACACACACACACAGTTTGTGCTTGTAAAGTATATATATTCTTTTTATCCCTGAGATTTGCACAAAACAACAACAAGGTTCACACACAGCTATCCGCACATGTGACCTGTTGGTAGTTAATTTGTCTAGTTGGTCGTTAATCTGTATAACAGAATTTTTAAAAAATTGAAGGTGGGGATAAATACAAAAGGAACAAATATACAATGGGAAAAACCAAAGGTGCTTCTCATACAAATTCAATATGTGTGGGTGTGGACTACTTTGGTTTAATCCAAATGTGGCGGGGAATGGTTTAACAGCTAAATAATGCTTAAATGTGGACAAACCCAGAACTTCCTTCTGTGACTCTGAAGGCTCAGGAAAGTCCTGAACTATGTGGCATTATTATGATTCTTGTAGCTTTTTTAAGATACAAAGTTTATAGCCTTACTTTCTGCCCCTTGTCTCACTTTAGCAGGGCAAAAAATTCAGAAATATTCTCTTGCGGGGGGAGAGTCATTTATTCAGTGTTTGGAATAGATGCACAGAACAATGCAAATAAGAAGAAAAACAGTACCAATGAAAATGGAAGTCACTGAAGACTTATTAAGCAACTCTACAGCTACTCTAAACAAATAATAGCACATATTAAGCAAATTGGGGTAAGAAGCGGGACCAAGGATGGTATATAGGTTTGTTTACGTAACAGAAATATTATTTATATTAAAATATACCGGGCTTGAGTTTCCCAAGTGACGTGTGAGTGCATATGATCACAAGGAGGATGAAATTGCCTGGGAAATTGCATGCCTTCCTCTTAAGGCCTGTTGAGGAATCCCTGCATTGCATTGTCAGGAGTTCTCAGATGTTATTAAACCATTGATTTTTCAGCTATAGTTGTGAAGTTTTCTCATTTGACCCTGATTTCAGTTAGCTCAAATGTACCTGTATTGAGCCTCTGATGCTACTATCGTAGGCCCATGGCTCTCTGCATAGCTGCAGAGAACCTCCTTCCCTGCACACTAAAGGAGTCGCAAATATTAGAATGACTCCACTCATCCAGACATGCCACAACAGGACAGGCTGTTCAAAATCAGAATTTGCCTGGGTAATGCCAGTCATCCAAGCCTGTTGGTTTATTCCGACATTTCAGCTTGCTGCCTGGCTCTGACCTGATGGCTTAACAGCTATTGCTCTGCCCTGACAGCTTCCTGAAGCTCAACTTTGACAGTACATCTTAACCCTGGTGTTTGCTGCTCAAAAAATTAGGGGAGTTAGAAATGAATAACTTTGCGAGGGGCGGGCAAGCGTTGCAAAGCTCCAGTTGCACTGGATTTCCTCCTGTACATTCCTTGCGTTCTCTTTGCTCCCAGCTAAGCTTCAAGACTTCAGATAACAATGCAGTTCTGGAGTCGGAACCGTCAGCCTCACAGGCTGAATGTGTCCCTCCAGGCTTCTCTGTCTGACCCACATAATTCTCACTGGGCACACAACTCACTCACCCTGCTTCTCACCTGAGTTCCCTTGCATCCCTGGATGGAAGATAAAAGAGACTGTGCATGTCTATCCGTTGCTCCACCCGCTGTTGTTTCGGATCTATTCTCCCCCGACATGTGGTCCTTGGATGGTTGCCCAGAAGGAAATGCACCTCTTGGCACTGAGAAAGTTTCTCCACCTTTGACGTAAGATGAACAGGTATGGATTCGGTCCGAGGGGAAGATGGATGAATGATGGCTGGTCTCCGCTACTCTGTAAGATGTTGAAATAAGCCAGCTAGAGAGTAACTTTACAACATTTTGTTTCCCCCTTATTCCTTGTAAACACTCAGCAGCATTTTTTATTGTGACCGCACACCCCAGTCATTTCAGGCGCAGACTCGGTTTCTCCTGGTGGAACCCCACCCCCACCCCACCCCGGTGCATTAAATAATTAATAAACCTCTTATCTGCTTGTTTGTTCCCCCCTATCCATGTGTTGTAAGTGCATTTAAGTGCTCAAACAATGGCCGTGTGGATAGGTTGTCAAGAATAGAATGTTCCCGTTCTCAATTCCATCTCTTTCATTCAGCAAAGGAAAGAGGCAGAAGGTGGCAAAGAAAAGGCCAGGGTGGGGGGTGTTTGCGTGTTTCACTTGGTGGAAAAGCATCAACATGTCTGCCACATCCAGCAACCTTGGTTTAAAACAAAACACAAAAAAGCCAGCGCTCTGGCGGTTTTCAAATGTTTCATTTGTGCTTCTGTTTCAGCAATAACATAATTTGCATCTGCGTGCCTCATGCTACATTCTAAATAACCCACTGGAGGCAGAAAAACCACCCTGCCCTCGTTTCATCGTGAAAGCTGCCTTCAACAGTCTCTTAGCAAGGGAGGGAAAATACATTGCCTATGACTAAAATGAATTCTGTTGGATCTTGCTGCCCTAGAATATTTAGAAAACAAGCTAATGAATTGGTAATTTATTTGCTTGCACGTAACTAATATGCACATAACTTTGGCTGGGTCATACTCTGTGCTTCCACCTTGCTAGTCTATTACTATTACAGAGGGTTTTTTGGGTTAACAGGCATGGCCAAACTTGGCCCTCCAGCTGTTTTGGGTCTACAACTCCCAGCACCTGGGGCGGAGCTTTTTTTGCCCCTCCCCCCCTTGCCTTCCTACGCTACTGATAACATACCTATACTGTGAAATAAACAACATACATGATCAAAAGCAAAATTCATATTCATTCGTTCAAGGTTTGTTCTCTCTCTCTGTTCTATTATTTCCTAAGGGTAGCCGCGTTAGTCTGTTGCAGAAAAAAGAACTAAAATCTTCTGTCTCCTTAAAGACTCACAAAGTGGATTCTAGTCTATGCGAGCTATACCCATGGCTGCTCTGTTTTATTCTACAGTGGTACCTCGGGTTAAGCACTTAATTCGTTCCGGAGGTCTGTTCTTAACCTGAAACTGCTTAACCTGAAGCACCACTTTAGCTAATGGGGCCTCCTGCTGCCGCCGTGCTGCCGGAGCACGATTTCTGTTCTCATCCTGAAGCAAAGTTCTTAACCTGAGGTACTATTTCTGGGTTAGTGGAGTCTGTAACCTGAAGCGTATGTAACCTGAAGCGTATGTAACCCGAGGTACCACTGTATTTACCTTTCTGTTCAGCAGAACTGTGCTTGGCGGTGGAGGGTTGATTATAAGTAGCAAATTTCATGAAACATTCCTGATCACCATGAGACAAGACAGAAATTCTGTATCTTCTAACATCTACATATAGTTACCACATGTAAATGACTGCTTTATACTCCTGCATGATGGATGTAATATGGAGAAAAGCTTGATACTATAATACTGAATCCAGATTACCTGCCAAAATGACCCAGCTTCTCCATTTCAGAGTAGCTGTTTGGTCAAGTTTCAAGCATCTTCTCCAGGTAGAAAGGCTGGAATTTCATTCCTGTTCTGTCCCCTCCCATTCCACCCCCACTTCTTCATAATATTGTTCATCAGATGTATGTAGGAGATTTCTCCCCCTCCACACCTTTCCTTTCTCTTTCCCTGGGTTGGAGAAGCATTCATGGCCCATCTCCTGAAATGTTCCTTGCTTATATCCTTCCTTCCTTGACTACTGTAATTCGCTCTACACGGGGCTGCCCTTGAAGCTGTCCCAGAAATTCCAGCGGGTGCAGAATGCTGCAGCGAGGCTCCTTACGGGGTCCTTGCCACGGGATCACATTCATCCAGTGCTTTACCAACTGCACTGGCTCCCGGTGGAGTACAGGGTCAGGTTTAAGGTGCTGGTTTTGACCTTTAAAGCCCTATATGGCCTAGGACCCTCGTACCTACGGGACCACCTCTCCTGATATGCCCCATGGAGGACCTTAAGTTCCATAAATAACAACACTTTGGAGGTCCCAAGCCTCAAGGAGGTTAGATTGGTCTCAACTAGGGCGAGGGCCTTTTCAGTACTGGCCCCGACTTGGTTGAACGCTCTGTCACAAGAGACTAGGGCCCTGCGGGACTTGACATCTTTCCGCAGGGCCTGCAAGACAGAGTTGTTCCACCTGGCCTTTGGCTTAGAATCAGTTTGATTCCCTCCCCCTCTTTCTTTTTCCTTTCTCCTCCTGTGAAGAGGCTGCATCCTAATGTTTTAATGTTGTATTTTAATCTTTTTAAATTGTATTTTAATCAACTTGTTTTTATTATTGGTTGTTAGCTGCCCTGAGCCCGGTCTTGGCTGGGGAGGGCGGGGTATAAATAAATTATTATTATTATTATTATTATTATTAATTGCATGCATCAAACCAGCCTTCTTGCCCCAAGCAATCAGACTCCATGATAAACAGCCAGGCTGTAGGTGATGTTTCCTCTCTAGCGTGGACACAAACTGCAAGGGACCTGCTCCTTTTCCCGCCGTCATGCAACAAACCAAAGACAGAGGAGACTTGCCAGAATGACTGATCTGCAGTTCCAGAGACCTGGTTCTGCCCTTCAGGAAGCACCCCAATAAAACACAGTTATCTTGCCATATGGGATAGAGTGGTAGACCTGCACCAGATTCCCAGTGGAAAGGGTTGTTGATTTTTCAAATCAGCAGAACTATGGTTAATGCCAACTGCAGTTCTTCAACTCATTTTTACCAGACTTCCCCCCCCCCAAGACTATTCTATTTTCAAATAGTTCTTAGTAACAGTTTCTGAATTTTGATAATGGCCTTTAATAATGGGGCTGTGGGAATAAGAGGTGTGTCAAGAAAGATAAAACTCATTTTATCGGTGCATTCTGCTGTAGCTCTTTATGTTGTTTCAGCTGCACATATCTATAGGGATCAAGGTGATAAGCTCCTTTGAGGGGGGAGGGAGAACATTCAGGTTTATATTTAGAAACTGGAACAGGATGTCTACATTTCATCTTCACTTCTCCCCCCCCCCCCCTTTGGCCATGAACTTTGATTGCACAATATGAGGAGCACAATCCCGTTTACTTAAATCTGCCCCACTGAACTTGAGGTGTAAAATATTTAATTTTATCCAGACCGAGCCCCTGGCTTGGTAACTCCCTCTTCTGCCTGACTGTATCCTAGTGCTGCCTCTTGGTATATGGAAGGACAGGGAAATGAAAATAAAAAATCCGTGACTTGAGAAAAGTAAATGTATGAGGGGGAAAGTCTTATTTTGCATTATCACAGCTCTTGACTCACTAAAAATCTTTTTAAATGCATGAGCTATTTCCTAATAGGTGGAACAGATGTTGCTGATAACATTTTAATGGCTATTTATTATGACAAGTCACTCAAACTGCAGAGCAACTAAGGAGGCCTTTTACCAAAAGGCAAAACGGCGGCATTGCCAAGCCAGCCTATAATTCTGAAACTGGGATGAGAATGTCCTCCATCAAAAACCCTGATGAGCTACTGCCAGTCAGTGTAGACAATACTGAGCTAGGTGACCCAATGATCTGACTCAGTATCAGGCACCTTCGTATGTTCAAAGGATGTAATCCTAAAGGGAGTTTCAGCACATTATACAAATCCGCATTCTACTGAGGCCAATGGAAAACCTTCCCCATTTACCGTATTTTTCGCTCCATAAGACGCACTTTTTTCTTCCTAAAAAGTAAGGGGAAATGACTGTGCATCTTATAGAGCGAATGCGTGGTCCCTGGAGCCGAATTGCCCAGGGGCGAGAAGCAGATCCTGCCTTTTTTTTGAAAGAGGGAAGTGGGTGTTGAAACAAAGCCACTGATCGGAAGCGATCGGAAGCAAGATAAGAGACGCTAGCAATAAAGGAGGCTGTCTGGGAGGGGGGAGGTAAAGACAGCAAACTTGCAAGGAGAGGAGACAGGAAGACTAAATCAATGAGGAGAGAAATTAGAAGAAAAGGAGGAGCAAAAAACTGCTCCAGCTAAGGAAAAGACACTAAGGCAAACAAGAGGGGAGGGAGTACTGAAAGGAAGCAGCTGTTTGGTGGGGTTGGGAGAGAGATAAGGGACGCTAGGGATAAAGGAGGCTGCCTGGGAGTGGGGAGGTAAAAGCCCATGGATCCTCAGGATTTTTGCATTGGGTCACCCCAAATTCATCAGATCACATAGCATGTCCATGGCTACAGCCTGCACCAAAAAAATCACGCACCCACTGTTGCCTGGGGCCGCAATGGTGCAAAAACATGGTTATAAAGCACGGATCCACATGGATTCTCAGGATTTTTGCATTGGGCTACCCCAAACTCACCGTCAAATCACATGTCTGTGGCCACAGCATGAACCACAAAAATCATACATCCACTGTTTCGTTCAGAATATTTTTTTTTCTTGTTTTCCTCCTCTAAAAAACTAGGTGCGTCTTATGGCCAGGTGCATCTTATGGAGCGAAAAATACGGTATTTTAATGAATCTGGATTACATACCATCCAACATTTCTCCAATGAAAATAAGGACATCCTATTCAATCATCATCATCATAATACCCCACCCATCTGACTAGGTTGCCCCAGCCACTCTGGTTGGTTTCCTATATAAAAACATAGTAAAACATTTAACATTTTTTTAAAAAAACTTGCCTATTCAGGGCTGCCTTCAAATATATTCTAAAGGTTGTATTGTTACTTATCTCCTTGGCTTTGGGGTGTGTGTGTTGCAGAACTCTATGTGTTCCAACATTTCTCCAATGAAAATAGGGACATCCTAAGGAAAACCGGGACATTACAGGACCAAATCAGAAACCAGGACTGTCCCTGGAAAATAGGGACACTTGGAGGGTCTGGGATTACATTGGGATGGGGCCTAAAATTCCTCTTCAGAGGACAAAAGACGGCCATCCTTGGAAGCCAGTCCCAACGATGGGAGCTATGGGCTCCAGACTTAGCAAGCTGCCCTACAATTTTACACTTGCACAACCCAGGTGTTTGTTTTTGGTCCCTAGGCCTCACATACCCTGAAACATTTCTCCACTGAAAACGTCCCATTCCATAATGATTATTTTACTACTTATACACCACACATCTTACTGGGTTGCCCCAGCCACTCTGGGCAGCTTCCAACATATATAAAAACATGATAAAACATTAAACAGTTAAAAAAACTTATCTATACAGGATTGCCTTCAGACAGCTTTGGGGGTCGGATAACTCCATACCCTCCAACATTTCACTGATTAAAATAGGGACATTCTAAGGAAAAGCGGGACATTCCGGGATCAAATCAGAAACCGGGATGGCTTTTCTAAATCAGGGAAGTCCCTGGAAACTAGGGACACTTGGAGGGTCTGGACCTCAGTGAAGCACGGTGCATAAATCAGTGTTTCCCATTCTCTGGATAACTTTCTTTCTGCTGAAAATTCATAGGCCCATGTGGTTCATTGCTGCAGGTGCGAGAGGAAGAACTGCTCCCGGCAGAGATGTTTCTGTGCACAAGTTGTTGGAAGGAGGGCAGAGCCCCGGGCAAGGGCTCACACAGAGATGCAACAGGCAGCCTCCTTCCGAGGGCAAGTAATTTTGCTGTGTCTCTGCCTACCAGAAGTGATTGAATCTTCCAGTCACATCTGATGCACAAATCACAGCAGCGTCACTCCCTCTCCACCACAGAGGCCACAAAGAAAGGAACAAGGCCAGAGCGCTAGGCCTCCTTTGTGAACAGCCTTCTTTGTGGGTGGGCACTGGGGCTCACAAAACCCTGTAGCTATTAATGAGTTTCTCGCAGCACATTAGCAGTTCTCCTGCGGCACAGCAGCGTGCCTGAGCACAAGGCTTGGGAATTGCCTGCATGATGCGGAAACCCCCTCAGCATTGCAAGAGCCACTGCCAACTCCCAGCGAATCCTGGTCCTACTATTGTTGCTCCTCCTGCTTGCAGTCGCTGCCTGTTCAGCAGTCCTCTCTAAGCATGCAGGCAGAGACCCTCCAACTGTCCCTATTTTCCAGGGACAGTCCCGGATTTACAGAAGCCGGTTTCTGATTTGATCCCGGAATTTCCCACTTTCCCTTATTTTCATCGGAGAAATATTGGAGGGTATGGAGTTAGCTGACCCCCAAGCCATCTGAAGGCAGCCCTGTATAGGGAAGTTTTTTAAATGTTTAATGCAGTGCTTTTTTTAAGAAAGCAAAAATGTTGCTGGTACTGCTACCTTAAGTACCCTCAGAAAAAAGCACTGGTTTAATGTTTTATTATGTTTTTATATATATTGGAAGCCGTCCAGAGTAGCTGGGGCAACCCGGTCAGATGGGCAAGGTATAAATAGTAAAATCATCATCATCTTGGAATAGGATGTCTCCATTCTCATCAGATAAATGTTGGAGGGTATGCAAGCAGTGACCACTGTGAGGAGCCAAAGCAGCATCCTGCCTTTGGAAAGAGGGAAATTGAATGGGCAGCAGTGCGAGAAACAAGGAAGTGGGGGACACAAGGCATCTTGGCCAAGGACACCTTCCAATATACCGGTATATCCCCAAACCTGGAATCAGCACAGCTTGGTCCAGTCACTCCCTGTTTTCCAGGTCTCTGTGTTGCATGCATCTTATCTAGTTACTTCTCACTTGCCTTTCATCATGATGTCCTAGGGTGGGTGCCATAACCATATAATCGTACAATTAAAATCAAGTAAAACAAGTATACATTTTAAAAACAAGCAAAGCCTTTCCCAGACAGAAGGAGTGGAGGTTAAACGAAGCAGGAAAGGTGCGTCCCACAATGATATCTGTCAAAGGCCGGGGTAAAGAGGCGCACCTTTGGCAGAAGGAAGAAGCTATATCATGTTTTATTGTGTTTTTAATATTCTGTTGGGAGCCTCCCAGGAAACCTAGCTAGATGAGCAGGGTAGAAATAAATTATCAATATCATCATGATCATCATCATCATCATAGTTCAGTTGATTAGAGCATGCTGCTGATAACACCAAGGTTGCAGGTTTGATCCCCATATGAGACAGCTGCATATTCCCTGGATGATCCGCAGGGTCCATTTCAACTCTATGATTCTATGAAGGCACCAGGCATAGAAGATGTCCCACAATTTATGAGTTGCCTCAGAGGAAGTCACCACCACCACCACATTTCCCTGCACTTCTGAGATGCTGGAACTAAAAGCATAAGAACAGCCCGCCGGATCTATTCCAGCATCCTGGTCTCACAGTAGCCATGTGGATGCCCAGGGAAGCCCACAGAAAAGGACCTGAATGCAACAGCATTTTTGCCGCCAGCGATTCTCAGCAGCTGGTATTCAGAAGCATACGGCTCTGAGAGCAGAGGCAGAACACGGCCATCATAGCTGGTAGTCCTGGATAGCCTGATCATCCATGAATTTCATGCATCCTCTCTTAAAACTGTCTAAGTTTGTAGCCATCACCGCTCACTAGCAAATGGGCCTCCTCTCTGCCAATTTTAACACCTGAAAGGGTTGGAAGTGGTCTTTTAGATATTTGCTACCTACGTCGCTTAGGGCTTTAAACACCAGCGTGAGCCAGTTTTGTCACCCTTTATCTTGGCAAGAACAACAACAACAACAAAGCAAGCAGGAATAAAGATATAAAGATGATTGCCTATAATTTTCCACGGCACAAATTCATGTCGGTGATGACGAAGCTTTCGGAAATGAGTCATTCCGAGCTGCTAGAAAGTTTGCCCTCTTCTTCAGCTTAATCGTGTCTCTCTGACATAAAGATTTAAATGAGCCCAGCAAGAAGTGTTCTGGGGGGAAAATAATGTTCTCCCCCATGTTATAAAGAGCAAACTGTATTGTGGCACATGGTGCTCTTAACAAAAACGTTTGTCAAGCTGCTGCCTTTGTAGGAAGGAGGAAAGAGCAATCGCACCTTTCCAACTCATGTGGTAAACATGTGTGTCTCTTTCTGTCTCTGTGTGTATGGCACACAGCTAGAGAACGAATGAAATGCAGGACCTGAGCTCTGAATAAACACACTCCGCCCTGGATTATAGTGAGCTGCTAGAACTTGGATCTGTGGTACTTGACAATCAAACATGTGTGTGTTCCAAATACAACTGCAGCTCAGTCCTTAAATTGCTCTGCCCACATCTACTTCTTATTAAATGTCTCCGGAGAAAGTCTGGAGGGCTTGCCAACTTCCTCTCCTTTAAGCTCCCACTCTTGACTCTCAACTCTGCCCCTTTCTTTTCTAATCAGCTTACTGGCTATCTCCTGTCAACTTCCCCTACATTCAGTTTCTTCCTTAAGCTCCTCTCCCCAGTCTTCCTCTTTGTCCCTTCTCAGGAGATTATCCAAAAAGAAAAAGAAAAGTAACATCATCTCCTAAACAGCCATCTTTTCCTTCATCTGTACAAGAAAACTGTCTTGTGGGCTTCCTTTCTCATGCAGCAGCTCAGTCCCGTTTGAATTGTTCATTTGGAAGAAAATCCTACTGAGTCCAGTGGAGTTTACCCCAAAGGAAGTGCCTACAGGGCTGCCGACTTAGGATGTGTACGCACTGCCTGATAACACACATTCACTGCTGGATGCAGGCATCTTTATTGGGGGGGGGGGAAACGCTGTACACATGACATCATCCATGCGTACAGTGGGTGCGAGCAGGTGGTGCTGTGGTCTAAACCACTGAGCCTTTTGGGCTTGCCAATCTGAAAGCCAGCGGTTCAAATTCACGCAATGGGGTGAGCTCCCATTGCTCTGCCCCAGCTCCTGCCAACCTGACCAGAAGCGAGGTAACCATCCAGGGCTCTTTTACCTTTTAGCATCCCCATGCCCTCCCTGCCCTACACTATTTGTCAATCTAAAGTGCATTCTGCTGGAACAATTATAATCCACTTTGTGCCAGGAATGCATTTCTCAAGCACAGTCCTGTGATTTCCAGATGAAGCAGGGGTATATAAATTTAATTAAGAATACTAATAATAAATAACAAAGCAGAGACGGCAACCACCACGGAGACATGTGAACAGTAGCATGAAATGCCAAATAAGACCAAGTCTGAGCCACCAAGGCTTACACATGTGTTCTGAAGTAAGATCTAGGCATGCAACACAATCAAACAGCTGAACTGTGACGGGGAATCTGCAACAAAATGCAGTGAAACTGCAAAAATGTCACCCCTTCAGTACAGACCTTGCAGGAGACCTTAGCTGGGATTCCTGCATTGCAGGGTGTTGGAATAGATTGCCCTCTGGGTCCTTTCCAACTCTACGGTTCTGTGAGTCTAACATTATAAAGAATCCGTAGGACTGAGAGCTCTTTTAATTTTCATCTTCTCCCGTGGCCTTTTCAAAATGAGGGATATGCTGTAACTTTTAAAGTAGCAGATTTAAGTACAGAGCATTGTAGCACAACCGGGAAATGTCCCTGGGGAGAGGCAGGTATCATTGTCCTTGGGAGTCTGCCACGTTAATAGTGGGATGCCTCCTCCTATGCCAATTCCAAAGCCTGGCACGGATAGATTAAAGCCTCACATACAGGTCAGATGCTCTACCGTTGCGTGTTCAATCCGTGTGCAGATGCAGCCCTAAGGGCAAGCTGCCCAGTCAGTGTGTGACTCAAGGATCCCATTTAATTATTTTCATTTCATAAAACTTATACACTGCTTGGTTATTAAAAACAACCTCAAAGCAATTTACAAAAAGATAAAACCATAAAACAAGGAAAAAATCACAACACATACAAGAAGTTAAAATACTGAACTTTTACCTGTGAAAAAGAAGACATGTCCTTGAAAAAGAGGATAAATGGCAACCCTATGCCTACACCAATAGTAGGCAAAAGAAGGAAAGAACAATATGTCCATCTCCACCCCACCCCCGTTTCCTTTCCGCCAGCTGCAAGATGTCTATGATGAAAGTGTCTCTCACCAAACATAAACAAACTGTGAAAAAGACCATGAATTTAAAGTGGAGACAATAGATGTACCTTTTCCTGCTTATCTGTTTGCTTTGTAACACAAAAAAACCCCTTAATAAAAACTTTTTTTTTTAAAAAAAAGAAGAAGTTAAAATACTGAAACAGACTAAAATTCGCACCTGCATTTCTCAGCATCTGGGTAGGCTGATCCAACCAAGAATGTTGTTAGCAGGTGCCAAAAGGAATACAGCAAAGGCACCTGCTTGATCTCAATAGGCAAAGGTGTCTCTGAAGTTCCACTTTTAACAGGAAGTGAGAGAAGACCATGAACAGTGAGAACTGTCCATACCCTTCCTTCACTTTGAGGCCAGTATTTAAGCAATCAGAACGTAAATTCATTTAAAAAAGAAAGAAAGGTGACATGGCTGTAATTTGAATTTTGGATACATGGACATTATTCATTTATTTAAAGAGTAAAGGTAAAGGGACCCCTGACTGTTAAGTCCAGTCGCGGACGACTCTGGGGTTGCGGCGCTCATCTCGCTTTAGTGGACAAGGGAGCCGGTGTTTGTCCGCAGACAGCTTCTGGGTCATGTGGCCGGCATGACTAAGCCGCTTCTGGCGAACCAGAGCAGCACATGGAAACGCCGTTTACCTTCCCGCCGGAGCGTAACCTATTTATCTACTTGCACTTGACGTGCTTTTAAACTGCTAGATTGGCAGGAGCTGGGAGCAAACAACGGGAGCTCAGCCCATCGCGGGGATTCGAATCACTGACCTTCTGATCGGCAAGCCCTAGGTTCTGTGGTTTAGACCACAGCATCATCCACATCCCTTATTAAAGAGTAAGGTAAAGGTAAAGGGACCCCTGACCATTAGGTCCAGTCGCGGACAACTGTGAGGTTGCGGCGCTGATCTCACTTTACTGGCCGAGGGAGCCGGCATACAGCTTCCGGGTCATGTGGCCAGCATGACTAAGCCACCAGGGCTTAAAAAAAAGTGGGGGAGGCACAGGTGCAATCTGGAAACCAACAAAAACAGTGGCGAACTTGGGGTCTCAAATTTCAGCAGCGTCCTGTGCAATGCTAAAATTCGCCCCCACGAACACCTCAACAGCATGGTTGGGGTGCCCCCTGTGACATGGTACCTTGTGTGGCCGAACTGGTTCTGCTATCCTAAAACCATCTCTGACAAAAATCTGGAGCCAGACTATTACCCTCCAAAGTGTTGTGACCTGCAAGTCTAGTAAATCTAAAATTATTTAACTGTAACACTAACACAGGGATTCAAAGTATTAAACAAGTGCAATTAAACCAAGGGGAAGCCAAAAGGATGTATTTGGGATGTTGCCTGACTCCCATTGGCCTCTGCAAGCATGGGATTATGGGAGTTGTAGTCCACAGCTTCTGGAGGGCACCATGTTGGGACCTCCTGAGTTAAACTCTCTGATCTGAGCTTGTTTTTCTCAGCAAGTCTCTTGTATGTGTGAGTCTGGAACCGAGCCCTACATTTACCCAAGCACCACCCTGCTCTTAGATCTTAGACACCAAAATGTCCACATCACTGATAGCAATTGTCGGCATTCTTGAATGACAGCCTTTGTTGACAGAAATGAAATGTTTCCTATTGACCTCAGTGCCCACTGGACTAAGCCCTCAGTTTGGAAACAAAAATGCTGGATCATCCTGCATTCTGCACAACTACAGTTTGTGCGCTAGCTAAGCCTCAGCACTTCCTGTACACAAAGAAAGTCATAAAAACTGCACAGGCAGAGAAAATATAAATTAACTCATAATTAAGCTCAGTTTGAATTACAATGCAAAAGGATGTTGGAACGTAGCCAGGGCTCACTATACATTCAGGGATTGTGAACCTAACAGATTTGATATATGAATCGAGATATTCTAAGGTGAGGTAGCAGCATGAAATGAGACAGAATGGTCGGGTGCCTTGGATTGGGTGCGGGGGGCAATTTGCTATGGCAGCTTGGAAAATAAGTCAAAAATAGGTTGCTCTTACACAATCCTTGGACTGCAGGGGGGAAGAATTTCCAGTAGCAACCAGGATGGATAATATGGGTTTGGAACATGAAATATACTCAGAGTCGCAAAGTGATTTCATGCTCTTTATTCAGCTCATAGTGGTGAGGAGGAATGAATAAATGTCCCCTCACAGTATCTGCTTTATATACATTATTTACACAATGGGCTGCACATGATTGGCTAATTCTGGAATTCTACTGTAAGCCAATCAGGTTGTGGATTCACTTCTATCTGGAGCAGGATTGGGTGGTTCCTGCCAACCAATCATACTGCTGCATTGTTCTAGGACCAATCAGACTGCTGCATTCTGAATCCTATTGTTCTAGGACCAATCAGACTGCTGCCTTTTGGATCCTATTGTTCTAGGACCAATCAGACTGCTACAGTTTGGATCCTATTCAACTCAGTACATAACACCCCTCCCCTCTAAGTTCCAGTCCTGCCCGGGAGGTCGCATTCATAGTCCTCAAGGTATGCCGGCGGCCTACGTGTGCGTTGTGGCCTGGGGTGTTCCCTGGTCCGGGCTCCGGGTTCTGGCTCGTGTTCCAAGGATGCTGGCTGTGATGCGGCTGTTTGGTCTGGTGCAACCGGCTCGCTCAGTCGTGGTTCTGGTTCCGGTGTCCTTTCGGCCTCACGGGTCCTCTCTGTATTTACTGATTCTGCCTCTCCTGCTGGCCCCTCCTGCTCTATGGGCCTCACTGCCCCGCTGTTCCCTTGGGACTCCTCTGACCTGTCCTCCTCCTGGTTTTCTCCCGGGAATCGTCGCCGTATCTGGTCGCAGTGGCGGCGCCAGCATTGCCCCCCATCCGTTAGCACCTCGTACGACACGGGGCCAGTGACCCTGGTGATTGTGGCGGGTACCCATGCTGGGCCTGCCCCAAAATTCTTTGCGTACACTGGGTCCTGGGCCTCGAAGGTCCGGGGGTTCCTGCCTTCCCCCACCACTACCTCATCCTGAGCTCTATCGGGGTGAAGGCGGTCCAATCTGATTGCAAGGCGCCGACCCATTAGTAGTTCAGCGGGGCTCCGGCCAGTCGTTGAGCTGGGGGTGCTGTGCTGTGCTAGAAGGAATGTGGCAAGGCGGTACTCCCAGTCCCCTTGCGTCATGCGGCGAAGGGTGTCCTTGGTGGTCCGCACCATGCGTTCTGCTTGGCCATTGGTGGCAGGGTGGAACGGCGCCGAACGGATGTGGCGGATGGCGTTCTGCGCTGTGAAGGTTTGGAATTCTCCTGACGTAAATGCAGTCCCGTTGTCTGAGACGAGAGTGTCAGGGAGCCCGTGGGTTGCAAACAGCCTGCGTAGTACCCGGATGGCTGCGGACGTGGAAGTGGGCGGTACCAGTGCGACTTCCAGCCATTTGGTGTAGGAGTCCACCACTATGAAGAATGTTTTCCCCTGAAAGGGGCCAGCGAAATCCACATGCAGGCGTGACCATGGTGCTCGGGCGGACTCCCAGGACTGGACTGGGGCCCTTGGGGGATCTGGGCGGGATTCTTGGCAGGCCTGGCAGTGTTTGACCCAGGCCTCTATCTCTCCATCGATCCCCGGCCACCACACATAACTCCTGGCAAGGGCCTTCATTCTTACTACCCCTGGATGTGTCTCGTGTAGGGCTGTGAGGACCCTTTTGCAGAGGGGCTGGGGAACAACGACTCTGCTTCCCCATAACAGGCACCCCTTGTGGGCCGACAGTTCATGTTTGCGGGTTGTGTAGCCGGCGAATTCTGGCCCGGGGCTGCTGCTGGGCCATCCCCTCCACACCCAGTCCAGGACCCGGGAGATGACCCTATCTTTCTTGGAATGGTGTGCAACTTCTTGTGCCTGAATGGGGCGGTCGGGAAGCAGCTCCAGGCTCATAACCTCTTGTGCAGGTGCTGGGTCAGGGCCTGTTTCCGGTAGTGGTAGCCTGCTGAGGGCGTCCGCATGGCCCATCGCCTTCCCAGGTCGGTGAATCAGTGCATACTGGTAGCTGGCAAGGAAAATTGACCACCTGAGGACGCGAGGAGACAGCACTTGGGGGGTCTGCTTTTCGGGGGCAAACAAGCCAAGCAACGGCTTGTGGTCAGTCACCACGGTGAAGGGCCGCCCGTACAAGAAATCATGGAATTTTTTTACTCCCTTTACGATTGCCAGACCCTCCTTGTCGATTTGCGAGTAGTTCCGCTCGGTTGTGTTGAGTGTCTGGGAAAAGTACGCCACCGGTACCTCTCTTCCATCCGGGAGTTGGTGCCCCAGGACAGCTCCAATGCCATAGGGTGAGGCGTCGCATGCTAGCACCACCGGCAGCCTCTCGTCGAAGTGTGCCAAGACCGAGTTTGAGACAAGCAAGTCCTTGACTGCCTGGAATGCGGCCTCCTGGCGCTGGCCCCACACCCAAGGGGCCCGCTTGTCCAGGAGTCTGTGTAGGGGCTCCGCTACCGCCGCCTTGTGGGGAAGGAAGGAATGGTAAAAGTTCAATAGTCCCAAGAAGGCCTGAAGTTCAGTCTTGCTCTTGGGCGCTGGGGCATCACAAATGGCCCGTACCTTGTCCCCAGTCGGGTGGACCCCTTCTGCGTCCACCATAAATCCCAGAAAGTCCACCTGAGGCACTCCTAGTAGACATTTTTCCCGCTTCACCTTGAGACCCGCCGTCTGGAAACGGTGCAGAACGGTGCGGAGGCGGTCCTCAAACTCCTCTGGTGTGGGGCCGGCAATCAACACATCATCGAAGAAGGGGGTGACGCCAGGAATCCCTTTAAGGAGAGAGTCCATTATATTCTGGAATATGCCTGGTGCCACGCTGACACCGAATTGCAGCCGCTTTACCCTGAACGCTCCTCTGTGCGTCACAATCGTCTGTGCCTCTGCTGTGGCCTCATCTACTGGCAGCTGTTGATATGCTTGGGCCAAGTCCAGCTTGCCAAAAATTTTCGACCCAGCCAGGGTGGCAAGGACATGGCTGACCACTGGCACTGGGTATGCGTGGGCCGTGAGGGCCTTGTTTATGGTACATTTGTAGTCTGCGCAGATGCGGACCGAACCATTAGGCTTGACGGGTGTGACGATTGGGGTTTCCCAGGGAGCATTAGGCACCGGCTCCAGCACTCCTTGCTCTACGAGTCGGTCCAATTCCTCGTCTATACGGGGTTTCAAGGCGAACGGGACCCGGCGGGCCTTGAGCCTGACCGGTCGTACTGCGGGGTCAAGTTGTAGCGCAATGGGGGGGCCCGTATACTGTCCCAATTTCCCATCGAAAACCCCTGGAAATTCCTTGCATATGGCGTCCACGTCCACTTGTAAGCTAGTGTGGTTCACCCCGGTGACAGCTAGCCCCAGTGGTCCAAACCATGCCAATCCCAGTAAGCTAATGTAGGGGCCCTTGACCACAAGCAAGTCCAGTTGCCGCGTCCGCCCTCGGTATTGCACCCTGAAGGTCCCCACCCCCATTGTGGGGACCTTACGTTTCTGGAAGTCCCGGAGGGTGAATGGGGCCGGCCTGAGTTTGGGACCCCCAGTGGGACACAGTTTCCTTAAGGTCCTTGCCGAGATTATGGATAGAGTTGAACCCGTGTCAAGCTCCATGCGGCATGGGGCCCCCTCTATCTGTACCTCTACATAAATTTTCTCTACGTTGGGGTGGGGCAACTGGTATACCTGGAAGTCCGTGAGCTCCGTCGAGTTGCCTTGGTGCGTTGGGCCCCGGGACCTGGGGCTCTTGGATTGGTCATCTGATGCCTGGTGTCGGGTGGGCCGAGCCCGACACACCCGGGCGATGTGTCCCGATTTTCTGCACTGCCTGCACTCTGCGTTGCGGAAACGGCAGGTCCTCCTCTCGTGACTCTCCCCGCAGCTTGCGCAGTTCCCTCCTTCTCGTCGAGGCAGCTGTGGTCTGTGCGCTGCTTGAGTGCGCTGCTGTACTCGGTGCACCTCCTCCCTGTCGGATCCTGAGTCGTCGGTGAGGTCTTCATGGTGGACCCTCGGTTGGGATGGCAGGCTCGGCCGTGCCTCTTGGGTTGACCTCTCGGCAGCTTCTGTTGCCAGGGCCTCCTCCAGAGCGACCTGGAACGTTAGGTCCTTCTTAGCGTAGAGGCGTCGTTGCAGCTTCTCATCCTTCAGGCCACCGACGAGGCGGTCACGAAGCATGTTCTCCAGCTCTGAGAAGTTGCAGAACCGGGCGGCTTGGCGGAGAGAGGTCACAAACCCAGTTATGGTTTCCCCAGGGGCTTGCCGCTTTGCGTAGAAGGCATTTCGACGAGCCACCACTGAGGGCTGCGGCGAAAAGTGCCCCTTCAGCTGTTCCATTATTGTTTTGTATGGAACAGTAGCGACGTCTTCAGGCGCAAGGAGAGCCCGGGCGATTTCAAACGTCTCCTCTCCGCAGACGCTGAAGAATATCGCCCTCTTCTTGGCGTCTTCTTCGTCGGTGACCCCTTTGGCTTCTAGGAGGAAGGTGAAACGGGAGGCGTACGCTTCCCAGTCTCCAGATGCTGGGTTGAATGGCGAGAAGCTGCTGTTGGCTGCCATTCTGAGTTCCTTGTGCCCCGGAGCTGAAGCCTGGATACACGGTGCGAGGCAGCGGTGCGGCAGTTGGCGGTGCTGCGGTGCTGTGTGTGGCAGTCAGCTCAGCGGGATCCCACCTTCGTCGCCAGTGAAATATACTCAGAGTCGCAAAGTGATTTCATGCTCTTTATTCAGCTCATAGTGGTGAGGAGGAATGAATAAATGTCCCCTCACAGTATCTGCTTTATATACATTATTTACACAATGGGCTGCACATGATTGGCTAATTCTGGAATTCTACTGTAAGCCAATCAGGTTGTGGATTCACTTCTATCTGGAGCAGGATTGGGTGGTTCCTGCCAACCAATCATACTGCTGCATTGTTCTAGGACCAATCAGACTGCTGCATTCTGAATCCTATTGTTCTAGGACCAATCAGACTGCTGCCTTTTGGATCCTATTGTTCTAGGACCAATCAGACTGCTACAGTTTGGATCCTATTCAACTCAGTACATAACAGAACATTTGTGGATCAAGTCCACAATGTCCTCTGGGAACCCACATGGAGTTTTAGGTACATATCTGTTGTTGTTGTTGTTGTTGTTGTTTAGTTGTTTAGTCGTGTCCGACTCTTCGTGACCTCCTGGACCAGAGCACACCAGGCACTCCTGTCTTCCGCTGCCTCCCACAGTTTGGTCAAACTCATGTTAATAGCTTCAAGAACACTGTCCAACCATCTCGTCCTCTGTCGTCCTCTTCTCCTTGTGCCCTCCATCTTTCCCAACATCAGGGTCTTTTCCAGGGAGTCTTCTCTTCTCATGAGGTGGCCAAAGTATTGGAGCCTCAGCTTCACGATCTGTCCTTCCAGTGAGCACTCAGGGCTGATTTCCTTAAGAATGGATAGGTTTGATCTTCTTGCAGTCCATGGGACTCTCAAGAGTCTCCTCCAGCACCATAATTCAAAAGCATCAATTCTTCAGCGATCAGCCTTCTTTATGGTCCTGCTCTCACTTCCATACATCACTACTGGGAAAACCATAGCTTTAACTATCTATTTTTACATATTTTACATATTTTTACATATTTTACATATTTTTACATACATATTTTTACATATCTAGGAACATACATATAATGGTGGAATTGCAAGTCATTTTCTGTGGTCAGCAGAAGCTTTTTTTCCTAGTGGATATTCTGTTCTACCCAAGAATTCCCCAAAGGTCTAGAAGATCCATGCTAATTCCATTAAATGGATTAATGGCAATTTCAGGCAATTCACTCTCAGCCTTTGGCACTAAAACACAGAATGCAAATATACAAGCTGAGAGGGACTTAAACAAAGAAGAAAACAATCTGAGATGAAATAAAGGGACGTATCACTTAAACATCAACACTTTTTCTTTTCTTTTCTGTACCTTATTTTTCTGTTTTGATCTGCACTGCTGAGGACAAAGGTAGATATCTCAGTAATCTTAAAAGCATCAACGAGAGGAATCTGGATGCTGAATGTTATTGACCGAGGCAAATAGAATGTAGAAACCTTGCCCTCTGTGCCCTTATCTTCTGGCATGCTTCAAGCCAAGTGAAAAATCAGACTCACAGTCAACTTGGGGGAATACATCTTTGGAGTTCGTGTCAAGAATTTAGGGCAGCATTTCCCAAAATTAAAATTGGAGTCACACTTTGCTCTTAGGTTTAAAAAAAGGAAAGATACCTGTGTCTCAACTTGTTTTTAAACATTGAATTTTACTGCTATTTTAAAGGAATATATAAACCGCTTAGAGTTTTTTTGGGGGTGATTAAGTGGTTTATGCTGTCAACTGCCCTGTGATCCTTGGATGAGGGATGGTATATACTTTTAATTATGTATTTAATTATCCAGTTAAATTAAAGGAAGGATGGAAGCTGGCAACTCTTAAAGAAAAGGATGGCTCAGTTACCCAATTATTATTAGTTGTTTTCTTTATTTCATAAAATTGACTGTAAAACAACAACAACAACACAAAACCTCATTGTGGAGTGGGTGGGTATACATGTAAATTCCACCTTTCCTCCAGGGAGCTCACCTGTTCCTCCAGGGAGCTCACCTGTTGTATATTATTCCCCCTTTCTCTCATTTTATCTTCACAACAAACCTGTGAGGTAGAATAAGGTAGGAGACAGTGACTAGCTCTGTGAGCTTCGTGGCCCAGTGGAAATTTGAACCTTTACTTTCCAGGCTGTAGTCCAAAACTCCCCTTTGCTCAGGACTGAGGAATGGAAATGAACTTCCTCAGATAGTAATAATACTTCTAGGACCATCACTTCTCCTCTAGATGATCTCCCTGTCTTTATACCAGTAGAGGAGGAGCCTTACATGGGTTTCCTGGGCATAGAGTGAAGATGTCATTCAACCTCATGGCTTAATTTTTCGAGGTACACTTCAGTCCTTCTTATTACCAGACAAGCACTGACATAGAATGTAATGCCATCTTCGCAGGCTGGCCCAAGACATTTTGCTGACTGAGATGAAGGAAAAACAGGCTCCCTTCCCACATTCCATGTAAAGAAGCTGACTGGATGAGCAGTCAAATATTACTTCAACACTGGCAAAGGAGAGGTATCCTTCACTGCACCTGAGGGCAGCAGTCTACTTTAGGAGACGCACAACAAGTTGTGCGGTACAGCACAATGGTCTGTCTCCAGCACCTTGTTATTGCTCCCTGCTCTCCAGTATTTGTTGCCTGAGGAAGCCTCCTCACTCTGTCTAACAGTAGGACTGGCCCTGAAAGTGTTCTTCTCTGTATGAGGACGTAAAAAGAAGGAAAAAAAGAAAGCTGAGATTTTCAGAATTTTTGAATGATCTCCCTTTTTCAGTCATTCACCACCAATGTCAGTGTTTCTGCATTATAACTATTACAGTCACAGCTAGCATGTTTTTTTGTAGCTACGTGAAAGCATCTATTACCACATTAGTTGCTATATATATGCTCCAATTATCCCCATTTGTTCTTGTGGTTTTGAGAATGCTATTATTTCTCTCCCCAGGAAATGCATCACAAAACAAAGTAATAAAAGCAAGTTTTCTTCCATGCGGATTTAACACTATACACACACATACTCACACATGCTGTCTTGAAACTATATTAACATAAAGACACTTATTTAGATGGGTGGATCACATGGACATGTTAATATAGTTTCATTTCTCAAGACGGCACAATCAACTATAAAGCAGGAAAATGCAGATAAACAAAAGAAGCCTTGATCTCTGTGGGACAGATGGATCAACAAGTGATATCAAATAGCATCTCCATATGGCAACGGAAACTGCTTATAAATGGAGTGAAGGGAGTATGATGCAATGAGTTCAAAATGCACTTGTAATGCGCAGCTAGGAAAGGACCTTAATAGGCTCATGCTTTGCCAACGGCAGGGGCTGGCTCTCGGTCCATTTCCAGGCTCAGTTCAAAATGCTGATTTGAAGTCCTTCACATCCTGGATCTAGGGAGCCCAAAGGACTGCTTGTCTCTACATATTCCTGTCCAAACACGAAGGCAAGAGTTCTCAAACTTTCTATTAGGGAAAAGCCCCTAGCCACTGCTTTATCAGTTCCTTAAGTATTGCTGCTTTTAGGCCACAATGTATTTATTGATCATTCATCCTGATTGGCTTGCAATCAGGAGAGCCAGTGTGGCGTAGTGGTTAAGAGCGGTAGTCTCCTAATCTGGGGAACCGGGTTCGCGTCTCCGTTCCTCCACATGCAGCTGCTGGGTGACCTTGGGCCAGTCACACTTCTTTGAAGTCTCTCAGCCCCACTCACCTCACAGAGTGTTTGTTGTGGGGGAGGAAGGGAAAGGAGAATGTTAGCCGCTTTGAGACTCCTTAAAGGGAGTGAAAGGCGGGATATCAAATCCAAACTCTTCTTCTTCTTCTTCTTCTTCTTCTTCTTCTTCTTCTTCTTCTTCTTCTTGCATGAAGGTTAGATTGTACCCAGTCTTTACTGAGCATTCGTTCTGGTTTGTTTACAGGGTGGCTATATAGCAATGAGCATTCATCCTGAATGTTTATGTGTCTCCTTTAGTCATTTGTTCGTGCCACACTTTTCATTGCATTTCCATGTCACTTTCCAAACCACAATAAGTTCTATTCTTTTTAACAAGTGGGTTGATAGCAAGGGGATGGTATCCACAATATACAAAATACTGCTCAAAAATTCCACAAACCCCCTCTACATAATAATATAAAAATGTGAGTACAATACAATGGTACCTCGGGTTACAAACACCTTGGATTACAAACACTTTGGGTTACAGACTCGGGTTAGTACCTCGGGTTAAGAACTTTCCCCCAGGATGAGAATAGAAATTGTGCGCTGGTGGCGCAGCGGCAGCAGGAGGCCCCATTAGCTAAAGTGGTACCTCAGGTTAAGAACAGTTTCAGGTTAAGAATGGACCTCCGGAACGAATTCAGTTCATAACCAGAGGTACCACTGTATAGGCTACGAAATAAACCCTACCCAATGGACTAGAATGTGGTCTAAACCTCCCTTTAAATCCATCTCAGCCTAAAGGAAATAACTCACTTTGAAACTCACTTACAGATGGTACCTAACACCACAGAAACTGGAGCTGATACACCCAGAAACCTCACCAAAATGCTGGAGAGGCTGCAACTCTGCAGGTACATATCTCCACATGAGGTGGAAATGCCTCAAAATCCAACCCTTTTGGACAGCAGTCCTAATATGCAAAATAACTACCGTACTTTTCCATGTATAGGACTAGGTTTTTTTACTTTAAAATAAGTTAAAAATCTGGGGGCATCTTATACACGGATAGTGCATATACCCATTTTCTAAATTCGGGGTCCCCAAAAGTAGGGGGTGTCTTATACATGGGGGGCATCTTATACACGCAAAAATATGGTGAACAGGTATTAGAAGTCACCCCAGAACTGGCCCTACTGAACATTTCCCAAGATAATAATGCCCATTCACACTATAAAGAGCTCATAACCGACCTATTCTCAGCAGCCAGAAGCACCACAGCCAAACACCGGAGAGACCTGTCAGCTGTAAGGTAAAAGGTAAAAGGGAAAGGACCCCTGGATGGTTAAGTCCAGTCAAAGGCGACTATGGGGTGCGGTGCTCATCTCACTTTCAAGTTGAGGGAGCCGGCGTTTGTCCTCAGATAGCTTTCCGGGTCATGTGGCCAGCATGACTAAACCGCTTCTGGTGCAATGGAACACCGTGACAGAAACCATAGCACACAGAAACACCATTTATGTTTCTGCTGCAGCGGTACCTATTTATCTACTCGCACTGGCGTGCTTTCGAACTGCTAGGTTGGCAGGAGATGGGACAGAGCAACGGGAGCTCACGCCGTCACAGGGATTCGAACCGCTGACCTTCTGATCAGCAAGCCCAAGAGGCTCAGTGGTTTAGGCCGCCTTGTCAGGAGTGAACATGGACCACTGGTACCAAATGGTATGGGGAACAGCCTTACTAGAAAAGCTGACCAACAGACTGAAACTGACATGGGGACAAATATAATAGGACACCTTCACTCCACTATAGCTCCCCTTTATCAAATCACAGCCCAACAAGACGGCAAGAACCCACTGACAGCACGAAAAATCAATATGGCTTCATTGACCCAACAATTCCCCCCCCCACACACACACATGCAAACAAACCTCACTGCAGCCAGTTACAGACAACCAAGCATACCCTGGAGCTCTCCAATCCCTCTCACTACTAAGGAAATGTAATAAGCGAATAAAAAGAGAACCTACCCAGTTGACGCTGACACAAAACCCCACATGTACACTATATAAAAGAATATGTTTCACCACACCACCCCTCCTCTCCCCCTCTCTTCTTCCCCAACCTTATACAGAATACAACACTAACGTCTCATATCAAATGTAACTGATCTGCAGAAAAGACTTCACAACTGAAAAAAGAGACAACGCACATACATTTGGACCTCTATTAGGATCAAACTAGACTTGGGCTGTGTACGCATTTAAAGCACGCACCCCACCCCAAGAATTCTGGGAACCTTAGTTTGCCCCTCACAGAATATTGTCAGCACTCATAACAAACTACAGTTCCAGGATTCTTCCAGGGAAGTGAATATTGTGCTGGTGTAAAGTTACACCAGATCCAGTCTTCATTCAGGAGTGGGGACTACGCTTGTTGAACCACCCTAAGCCTGAACAGAGAGAAAACATGCCTTTAAAATAGCATTTGAGTCATACAACCCTTCCTGCTGGCTAAATTTACACCCGGTTATCAGGTCATGTGATTGAGTTGAATGAGTTTAGTATCTGGCCTAAGGTTCCCCCTCTCTGGACCTGCCCCTACCTTGCTCCCATAATACCCCTCAATCAATGCTTATGCTGGTTTAAGATCCACCAAGCTCGATGGCCCTTGTGGACTCGATGGCCCTTGTGGTCTCTTCCAGCTCTATGATTCTATGATTCTAAGCTCTGCCCAGCTAGCTGGGACATGGCTGAGCCAGAATAGGGGAGATATGCTGGCTCAGCCAGAGACCCACTGGATCCTACCCCACTCATCCCTCCTCCCCTTGCTATAGGATTGTTCCCTAAAGCTGGGAAACGTTGCCTCTTAAATAGTGTCATCTGCATAGCCGAAGCTGGTCAAAAAAATATTGCCTGCTAAGGAAGGGTTCCAGATAGATTTGATCCCAAGGAAACAGACTATATCTTGGGCATATGGGACTCATGGACTCTAGACATGCCTATTCTTACACTGGGAAGGCAAAGGCAGCACTTATCAAGGACAAAAGGGAAAGAAAGCAGAGGCTAGCCAAGAGACGCAAGACTCAGGGTAATGCTTAGTAAATTGGCCAGCAGCCCAGACCTTAGGTACTCCTTCAAATAGGCTGATGTGCAGAGATTGATTAAAGGGTAAATGAGGACACTGGGCAAAAATCCACCAAGCACTGCAGCCGGTCAACCTTCATTCACTTAGGAAAACTGATATCCAATTGTGTAACAGAGCCTGATGAAACATAAACCTAGAAAACAGGGGGGTAGTCTGTGTCGGTGCCTCCTCTCTCGAGCGTCAATGAAATCTATGCTGGACAATAAGCAGCCATGCTTGGTGAATTATTACTGCACCTAAAAGCATCAGACCGTATATTTTAAAATGGCGGCTCCCCCCCGACAATGCCTCATTTCCAGAATTTTTGAAGTGCCTCCAGCAATCCCGCTGAGGTCCCAGGAGGCAGCATCCAGAATGGACAGGTGCTTTCTTTAACTCACAGGAAAATTCCACCGCAAGTCTTGTTCGCAAATGGTCAAGAGTTAAAGGTGAGCAGTGAGGTGGCCCAATTTGCTGGCGCTATTGAGCTGTTCAGGGTCACTGAAACAAAACAATCACCTCAGGGCAGTTGTGGCTGGTGCTCTGTGGGACTGGTAGGGAGGAAGCAGGGCTGGCCCACCCACGAGGCAAGGTGAGGCAACTGCCTCAGGTGGCAAGATCCCTTGCTGCTGCTGTGGTGCATTCCTCGGAGGTCAGATCTGCCTCCTCCTCAGCACTTATCCCACTTCTACAGCAGCCTCTTAGAGAATAGGAGGCGCTGCTGGTCTCCTCTCACCCTTGTTCCCAGTGTAGATAATTATTTCTCCCTTGTTCCCAATGTAGATCATCACTCACCCCTTCTTCCTTGTGAAGGAGGAGCACCCATTTGTGGTTCTCCTCATGGGCCAAAATATTTTGGGCCACCACCAACAGTAGGTGGTGTCAAAGTCAGGAAGAGCCAACTGATTCTAGTTTTGTCCTCCACCTCCAGGACAACATTGGAGGAGGGGGAATTAGGAAGGTTGTGGTTGGGGGGTATCTGGCTGGCTGAGAGTAGATTGAGGATGGTGAAGCAGTGACCCGCTCATTTTAATGGACCAGTCTCTCAGCTACTTCTTCCTCATCCCTCCACCCTTACCTCAGGTTCATCTCAATCCACTGTCTCTTTGCAGCTGCCTAACCGCTGGGTTCTCTTCTCTCCCAGCCTCGCAAAGTCCTGATACCTCTTTCTATTCCTGTCCTGTCTCTCAAAACTTCTCCCTAGGACCTCTGTCGGGTTTTAATCGCAGCCAGAATGATAGCTTTCCCTGCAGAGACTCTTGATAGCTCTATTTCCCAAGTTTATCCTATC
Source organism: Podarcis pityusensis (assembly GCF_964106645.2). Taxonomy (NCBI): domain Eukaryota; kingdom Metazoa; phylum Chordata; class Lepidosauria; order Squamata; family Lacertidae; genus Podarcis; species Podarcis pityusensis. Next base: position 95,016,231 of record NC_138027.1, on the reverse strand, counting down.
ATACCAGCTTATCAACATCAAACGCTTCGTCATATCAAGCACGATACATACAGATTGGATGGGAGTGGACTTATTCTAACAAACAAACAAAACTTGAGATGTGCTTTAGGTTGTTACAGGCTTCTAGGAAGCAAAGTAGAGGTTTTTGATATTGATTTGCTGATTTGCTGATTTGTTTGTTTGTTTGTTTGTTTGTTTGTGAAATGGATATCCCAGCTTTCCACCAAAAGATGCCCACAGCATCTGGGCACAGAAAAAAATAATAATAAAGTATAAAAAGCAGCTAACACATTTTTAAAAATCAATAAAATATTAATAAACATTCCTAATATGATCATTGTTAACAAACATTTTTTAGGTTATAGCTATTTATATTTATAATTATCTCTCCAAATTAACAGCACAATCCTATACATCTCTATAGCACAATCCTATACATGTCTATACAATACTTTGGCCACCTCATGAGAAGAGAAGACTCCCTGGAAAAGACCCTGATGTTGGGAAAGATGGAGGGCACAAGGAGAAGAGGACGAGATGGTTGGATAGTGTTCGCGAAGCTACCAGCATGAGTTTGACCAAACTGCGGGAGGCAGTGGAAGACAGGAGTGCCTGGCGTGCTCTGGTCCAGGGGGTCACGAAGAGTCGGAAACAACTAAACGACTAAACAACAACAACATACATGTCTACAGGCAAGTAAGCTCCTGGGGAAGTCTAATGAGAGGACGCTGTGGTTTGCAAGGAGTTGGTAGTGCTAGTAGTTCAAACCCTTAGGCTGCGTCACACTTTGAGTGGGTAGAATATCACTTTCACATTTTCCTTCTCACTAAGCCAATTGGCAAGAGCTTCCTTGTCTTTATACTTCTTTTATTTTTTATTTAAACAAGCCCACCGGAGGATGTGTAGACCTAATGTTTCTCTGCACAGGCTCACTGTATCGTCTTGGGTACTCTGCAACCCTTTCAATCCAAGGGGTAGCCAGCTTAGTCATGACTTACAACTGAAACGAAGCAATAGACAAGTAGCACTTCAAACATGGGCAAATGCCTTATTGAACAAGCTTGAACAAGCAAGAACGATGCATCTGATGAAATGGTCTTTAGCCAAAAAAAGGGGGGGAGCTTAAGCCTAATAAATTTGTTTGTCCTTAAGGTGCTGGTAGTGTTCCTTTTGTCGTTAGGCTCACATTGCATTGTGGTCCATTTTACAGGGTTGTTGAGAGGGTGAAAAGACCATAAAATACTTTGGCAAATTCAAAATACTATTACAAAAAGCAGGGTGGTGCAGAGGAAGGTTCAGATGACAACTCAGAGAGCAGCACCTATGGGAGCACGGATTGCACTCAGCCTGCACATCCCATCACAACCTCTTTGGCCACACCTCCATGATCTCTTTGGTTGCCAAGCAACCCCATCAGGTTGAATGTCCATCAGCCAGCAGTGTGCAAGTTCAGCGGGACTTACTTCTGGGTAGATGTACACAGGACTGAAGTCTATCAGCTAGGGTGCAATCTTAGGACTGTAGTGTTGCACACTCTTTCAGGAGAGTATAGGTGCAACCCTACACAGATCTACTCAAAAGTAAGTCCCACTGACTTGAGTGGTTCTCACTAGCAGGGAATGCAGTCTTGGGGTCACACTAAACTCATCGCAACTTACTTCTGAGAAAACATGCTTAGGATCCAGTTGCAATCTGAAAGACTGGGAGAAAAGTCCAATGAGCTCACTGGGATGTAACATTTAAGTAAACCTGATTAAGATCAAGCTGAATAAAGGTGTAACATAATGACACATAGTGGGTTAATTTAAAAAAAGGGGGGGGGAGGAAAATTACTGCGCTACTGAAAGGCAGAACGGAACAGTACACAGTGTAGCCCACATTATTCCAGCTGAAGGCAAAAGGAGGCAAATGAAAATGCTTCGAAATGTTTATTTGCCTCTCTAGCTCTAATTTTTAATGAGTAATGCCCTCTCTTTGTAATTTGATAGTTCTGGCAGACAGCACTATGGCAACCAGGCTGGGGGGGGGGGAATGGGTGGAGGAAAGAGGTTGCTTAGCAACGCAGAAGCTTTAGCCAGGCAAATGCTGGCTTAAAGCACAGCCTCCGCCTTCTCTTCCCCTGCCCCCCCCCCCGTTTTAATCTGTCACTTTCCAACATCTGAAAACGTTGATGTGTTTTATTTTTTAAAATGACTTTAAAAAAAGATCACTGGTCTTTTGGAAAAGGATGGAGAAAAGGAAACAGAGAATAGTGCTAGGTAAATTTGCCTGGCTTTTTAGGTGGTTTTTCCTGCATATGTACCTTCAGGATCAAGAGCAATAACTAAAATTATTTTATTTTTTAACAAACTGATGGAAACTGAGATGTCGCTGTGCAATACTTCTATCTGTGATGCCTTATATGCACTTTTGGCAGCCCTCCAGATGCTGTTAGATCCATCAATGGCCAGAGATGAGAGAGAGAGTGCTGGTCCGGCAATATCTAGTTGCCCGCAGGATTCCTATCCCTGGTCTAAGGTTTGGGCTGTGATGAAAACAGTGCTGTGACCCTGCAGCCGAAGATTATGCAATGTACACAATTAATACGTTTACCAAATGGCCTTTGCCATAAGCTTCTGGTAACACCAGTCCCCTGGGAGGTGCTTGCATTTAATCTCCCCCCACCAACAGATCGTTAGAGCTTTTAAAACAGCTCGTGATGAGTAGCTGCTGGAAACATACAGACACATAGACTCCTGGGTGCTGGATAAGATTACTTTGTCCTACCTTTTCTCACACAGTCAAGTGTGCATCACATCTGCAGTGTGATCCCACCCAAGGAAGCCTGTGCAGATCAGGGCCCCAAGGAAGGAGCTTTATCAAGAGAGGGGCAAGGGAAGGACAACCCTGTTGCTTCTGCTCAATCTCTCCATGATGTTTGACCACTGCATCCTCCTGGAGCCCTCTGGGAGCTGGAAAAACTAGGCCAAAGTGCTCCTGCTTAAGGGAGTGTTTCCAGAGAGTAGCATTAGGTGACTGCCTTTCAGCTCCTTGGCTATGCGGCGTCGCAGGACACCGTATTGTCCCCAGTGTTGCTTCGGATCTGCACTGAACTGCTGGGAATTGATTGGAGGATTGGAGGCTCAATGTCATCAGTGCATTGAGTACACACAGCTCCGTTTCTCTGTAACAGCTGAGATATCTAGATGTACAGTATTCAAGTCCTTAGTCAGCAGAGAGACTTTTTCTGATTCCTGTTTCAGAGGCCCAATGAGGATGTGCTGTCCCCATTATTGGTTTTGCCCAGTGCTTTTCTTCTAAAAAAATATTTAGGGGTATTCTTATTTTCCTATTCATATTGAAATACTGCCCCTCAATGAGGCCAAACTTAGATTCACAAAAAGTTTAGGGGTATGTGGACCCCAGCATACCCCCAGAAAAAAGCACTTGTTTTGCTTCTGGCAGGCCCTGCTACATGGAGGTATTTTAAAATTATTTTTAAAATGTGCTTGTTAAGTATTTGCATATTTTGTTCACCACTTGGATATTTTTTGAACAAGTGGCCTGTGGTTCCCAATAATTGCACGCATACGTGTGACTATGTCTGTGTTTCTTGCTAGGTTGTGTGAAATACTGGGCCAGAAAGTGTTTTGCTCATCACAAAAACGAACTGGCCAGACACCACAGAAATTATTTGTAGGATCAGGGAATGTTAGGACTGGAGAAAAGTCCAAACCTTTGTCTTTAGGGCACAACATCTTTCAGAGATGGTGCCATAAAGCTTAAATTCCATAAAGCTGGCTATTAAATTCCTCACAACTGCCTCCTAAAACAAGAGGTTCCTCTCACCTTATGATATAGCTGGACTGGACTTGGAAGTTCTTATTAGTATTCATTCTTTCCAGTATCTGTTGGTTTGCCCACACAGAGAAAACATAAAAAATGTATAAATAAGTACTCTAATTACAGGTAAAACAAATTCAGAACGAAAAATAACAGTATTTTAAAACAATATATAAAATCCATCTTTTTATATGTTTTTCATTAAAAGCAGATTAAAATACGGATGTATTTCAAACTGATAAATATGGGGTCATATGTATTTTCCTTAGAGAGGTCCACAAATATGAAGCCAAAAAGCCCAACTGGTTTTATAGATGTTGATGGATGGCCTATGAGCACGGTCTCTAAGACAGATCTTAATGTCTGAAACAAGTTCATATAGGTTTCAGTGGTCTGAAACCTGGTCTGAAACTGTTTAGAACATTAAAGAATCATAGAATCATAGAATCATAGAGTTGGAAGAGACCACAAGGGCCATCGAGTCCAACCCCCTGCCAAGCAGGAAACACCATCAGAGCACTCCTGACATATGGTTGTCAAGCCTCTGCTTAAAGACCTCCAAAGAAGGAGACTCCACCACACTCCTTGGCAGCAAATTCCACTGTCGAACAGCTCTTACTGTCAGGAAGTTCTTCCTAATGTTTAGGTGGAATCTTCTTTCTTGTAGTTTGGATCCATTGCTCCGTGTCCGCTTCTCTGGAGCAGCAGAAAACAACCTTTCTCCCTCCTCTATGTGACATCCTTTTATATATTTGAACATGGCTATCATATCATCCCTTAACCTCCTCTTCTCCAGGCTAAACATGCCCAGCTCCCTTAGCCGTTCCTCATAAGGCATCGTTTCCAGGCCTTTGACCATTTTGGTTGCCCTCCTCTGGACACGTTCCAGTTTGTCAGTGTCCTTCTTGAACTGTGGTGCCCAGAACTGGACACAGTACTCCAGGTGAGGTCTGACCAGAGCAGAATACAGTGGCACTATTACTTCCCTTGATCTAGATGCTATACTCCTATTGATGAGGCCCAGAATTGCATTGGCTTTTTTAGCTGCCGCGTCACACTGTTGGCTCATGTCAAGTTTGTGGTCAACCAAGACTCCTAGATCCTTTTCACATGTACTGCTCTCAAGCCAGGTGTCACCCATCTTGTATTTGTGCCTCTCATTTTTTTTGCCCAAGTGCAAGACTTTACATTTCTCCCTGTTAAAATTCATCTTGTTTGTTTTGGCCCAGTTCTCTAAAGGCCACCATCAACACCTCAGACAAGTAGTCAATACAACTGGCACAATACAGATGTTATATAATCCAATGCCTGGCCACCCCACCATGCATGGCTGTGTTCTGTACCAGCTGAAGTTTCCAAAACCATCTTTCAAGGCAGTCCCACTTACAGCATGTTACAACAGTCTGCTCTGGTTGTAGTTAGGGCATGTGTAACTAAGGCAATGCGCACTTTCTCTAGATAGGGTCACATCTGGCAAGCAAGTCTAAGCTGGTGAAAGGTGCTCATAACCACTGATAAATCCATGCACAGATAGCATCTGTGAGGACTTCCAAGCAGCAGACTTGGGAACATGCAACCCCATTCTGAAATGACTGCAAACTTCTGGCCTGATCAGCAGCTTTGCCAACACTGTCTTATCTGGAATAAAATTCTTGCAAGCCAGGAATCACCAGCAGCCAATGAAAAGCTGCAGGTGGATCCAGGAATATTACATGTGTGAGAGAAAACATCACCAAATGTCCTGAAGCAGCAGAGAAGCTGCAACAAATGCTGGAGAGCAGTACAGGAAGACCCTTCTTTTGAAATAATGAAAACATCTGGTTCCTAAGCGTGTGCCTATTTTGTGGAAGGGTATATCTTCCAGGACTGTTGTTGCATGGATAGTGAAACAGCAACAGCTGGAAGACAACAGGGAGGAGAAGACATCATAAAATCCATGGTAATCATAAAGTCAAACATAGCCTTCCTTGTCGCAGCAGGCTCTTATTTAGACAACCTCATGCCACAATAACATCCCAGAATAATATTTTTGAAGTGACATAGGAGCAGTGGTGTAGCAGGGGTTGCCCATGCCCAGGCTGCACAGAGGGGTGGCTTGGAGAATGCGGCAGCTAGACTGGTGACTGGGAGTGGCCGCCGAGAACATATAACACTGGTCCTGAAAGATCTTCATTGGCTCCAAGTACGTTTCCAAGCACAAGTCAAAGTGTTGGTGCTGACCTTTAAAGCCCTAAATGGACTCGGTCCTGTATACCTGAAGGAGCATCTCCACCCCCATCGTCCAGCGCCGAGGGCCTTCCGGCAGTTCCCTCGCTACGAGAAGTGAGGTTACAGGGAACCAGGCAGAGGGCCTTCTCGGTAGTGACGCCTGCCCTGTGGAACGCCCTCCCAGCAGATGTCAAGGCAATAAACAACTGTTTTACTTTTAAAAGACAACTGAAGGTGGCCCTGTTTAGGGAAGTTTTTTTTTTATGTCTGATGCTATATTGTTTTTAATATTTGGTTGGAAGCCAACCAGAGTGGCTGGGGAAACCCAGCCAGATGGGCGGGGTATAAATAATAAATAATTATTATTATTATTATTGTAGGGAGATAAACATTCAGTACGCATGTGCATTCAACTGCCTAATGGCATCTGCGTCACCCAGGAGACCATAGCCGCAGAGATAAGAAACGTAGAGTCGTTCTGTTGTCTTGAGATGTCACTTCCTGGTTCGCATGAAGAAGCTGTTTTCAACGCAGCCCAGCAATGGAAGTGTATTGAGGCAGCACCGGGTGAAATTTTGTGCCCCTAACAATTTTGCACCCGGGGCAACCACCTCTGTGGCCTGCCCACACTATGCCACTGCATAGCAGCTCTGTACCTCCTACATAGGGAATGAGGATGTGCCTGCTGGTCTCAAGCCTAACCGCCAAGCATTCATCGGAGCCTGCATGTCTTGACCCAAACATGCATCAGCTCCCATAGTCACAATCCACAACCTCAGTTTTAACCCAGCATTAATAACTGATCAGGGCTAAGACTCTTTCTGCTGTCAGTGTAAAAGGTATGCGTTAGAAAGATGACAAGCAAAATATCTGTGAATTGTTAGTCATCTGGGACAGTAATGACAAGGTTTTCCTTTTCCAGCATTCTGTGATAGCTCCAGCTCAGATTACTTGTCTGCAGTAATGAGGAATGCAGAGAACATCACCTCTTGGTGCTCTCAAGGTGAGAAGAAGAAGAATCGAGCAGCCATCAGTGAGCGAATGATGCCACCAGCTGATTTTTTCATTTGGCGGCTGGTATAATGAGACCAAGCAACCTTGCTCCTCTACAACCAAGAATTAAATAGTACGAAATGGTCCAGTCCACTTTACAGGATTCCAGTAGGTCTGTCCTGAGCATGACTAGCATTGGATAAAACTCAGTGAGTTTCATGTTGAAAGAAAGCCAGGACCAATATAGGTAATGAGGAAATAGCCGCAAAGTCATGGGCTCGTATAGGGAAGATCTCATCCTCACAGGCATCTGGTTGGCCTCTGTGAAAACAAGATGCACTTGTGGTTTGACCTGACCATATGCAAGCGGCAACCATGACACTTGTATCAGAATGAAACATCAGAATTGTCCCTTATATGCTTCCAGGAAACATTGTTAAGACCTCTTTTCACTATATTTGCTAAATGTAAATTACAGAATTGAATAGATTGCATTGTGCCAAGTGTTGTCAGCTGTCTTCATTTTTAATTAACAACAAAGAAAAGGCAATAAAATGTATTATGAATCTGATTTTTTAAATAATCATTTTTATTAATTTTGCAATTATAATCCAATGATAGCCTCATACAATGACAATTTAAAATACAAGGACTAATACAGTGGTACCTCGGGTTACAAACGCTTTGGGTTACAAATACTTCAGGTTACAAACTCTGCTAACCTGGAAGTAGTACCTCAGGTTGAGAACTTTGCCCCAGGATGAGAATGGAAATCGCGCGGTGGTGACAGCGGGAGGCCCCATTAGCGAAAGCGCGCCTCAGGTTAAAAATGGTTTCGGGTTAAGAACGGACCTCCGGAATGAATTAAGTTCATAACCCAAGGTAGCACTGAATCAATCATTCAAACACCAAATTATATAATTTAGATAAGGTGGCCCCCTCACATGCTAGAATTGATGATTTTCTGCGTTCCGAAGTCTGATTGATTTCAATTACATTCCAGTCATCATAATAATCCCTCATACAAAAGCTGCAATTTTTATAACTTCTAATCCTGTTGAGACATTAAATGATTTATAAGCCTACAAGAAGGGACACGGGGGGCGCTGTGGGTTAAACCACAGAGCCTAGGGCTTGCCGATCAGAAGGTTGGCGGTTTGAATCCTCGCGACAGGGTGAGCTCCCATTTCTCAGTCCCTGCTCCTGCCAACCTAGCAGTTCAAAAGCACTCCAAAAAGTGCAAGTAGATAAATAGGTACCGCTCCAGCGGGAAGGTAAACGGCGTTTCCGTGCGCTGCTCTGGTTCGCCAGAAGTGGCTTAGTCATGCTGGCCACATGACCTGGAAGCTGTACGCCGGCTCCCTCGGCCAATAAAGCGAGATGAGCGCTGCAACCCCAGAGTCAGCCACGACTGGACCTAATGGTCAGGGGTCCCTTTACCTTTACCTAAGCCTACAAGAGAAAAACCATATATCAATCTGATTTTTAAAATGCTACCTTTAACTATGTCAGACCCTCCAAGTGCCCCTATTTTCCAGGGACAGTCCCAGATTTACAGAAGCTGTCCCAGTTTCTGATTTGATCCTGCTTTTCCTTAAGATGTCCCTATTTTCCTCTGAGAAATGTTGAAGGGTATGGTAGGACATCCCTATTTTCATCAAATAAATGTTGGAGGCTATGGAGTTATCTGACCCTCAAGCCATCTGAAGGCAGCCCTGTATAAGGAAGTTTTTTTTTTAAAAAAAGTTTAATGTTTTATTGTGTTTTTATATATGTTTGAAGTCGCCCAGAGTGGCTGGGGCAACCCAGTCAGATGGGTGGGATATAAATAGTAAAATTATTATTATGAAATAGGACAGGCATCCCCAAACTCAGCCCTCCAGCTGTTTTTGGACTACAACTCCCATCATCCCTAGCTAACAGGACCAGTGGTCAGGGATGATGAGGACTGTAGTCCCATAACAGCTGGAGGGACGAGTTTGGGGATGCCTGAAATAGGACATCCCTGACCACTGTTGGGGAGTATGCTGTGTGCCTATTTAAACATCTGTATCCGCATAAAATGGACACACTTGGGAATGTTCCGAGGCACTAGATAAATAACCACATATGTTTCGTAAAGGGAAACAGACCATCAAACTAATACAGGGGTTGTTTTTTGTTTGGGGAATTTCTTTGCTTTTTTAATTAGCAGCAAAGTGTAAAGGGGAATGACTATCAACAGCAAGAGGGCACCCTTATCTATGGGACTGAGCAACCTTGAAAGGGTCCCTTCCCTCTCCCTTCTGGCTTGAAAAAGGCCTCTCTCTTAATTCATCTCTTTCTGCTGCAAGGGCTCCCATTAAGGAGCCTTTTACTGGCCATTTTGTTATTGCTTCAACTTGGGCTTTATGCAAAGGCAGCCTGCTGGGCACTGTAAGCGTGACAGAAAAGAGGCGCACTGCTGTGCAGGAAGCTCTCCCTGTAAATAATGTTCCAATTAATAAGATAATTATACAGCCAGGGAAGACTTTATTGATGGTCTCCGCAAGTGAAGTGCTATTCTTAACCCGCTTGTGAAGGTTGCATTAACCTTCTCTCCTTGTCTTCAGAAGAGAGGGTGAGAAATACATTACAGGCTGAAAGCAGGCTTCATGGGGAGTGATGAAACAAACGTTCGCTGCAAAAGTGAGGGGCAAGGAATGTCTTTCATTGGACCCACTTGCTGCCAGGCACTGGGGGGGGGGGCAGCTCTTAAATGCACATACTTTACTGGACTAGATTGCAATGGCTGGCGCAAGCAAGATATTTTTCAGTACAAACAAAAAGGGAGGCAGTGCAGTTTTAGGCTAAACAGCGAGCGGCTTCCTTTGCATCGTAGAATATTGAGTTCTGTCATTTTAAGATCAGCCACGCAGGGCTGGTAAATGGTATACTCCCTCAAGCCAAAGGGAAAGTTATCAGGGAAGAGAGGTGGTAGACAGGACCGGTTTGCCTAGGCCTGTGGTTCCCAACGTGGGACACATGCCCCACAGGGGGGCAATTTGATTTTTAAGGGGGGAAATTCGAGAAAATTGTATTTTGAATTTGTTAAGTACCTTTATTTTATTGTATAGTAATTAAAATAGCAAAGTATTACAGAAAAAGCTTCTATTAAAATTACCGTATTTTTCCATGTATAAGACTAGGTTTCCCCCGAAAAAATAATGTCAAAAATTAGGGGGCGTCTTATACATGGATAGTGCCAAGGGTGGGCTGGCAATTGGTTGTTGCCCCCAAAATAGGAGGCGTCTTATACATGGGGGTGTCTTATAGATGGAAAAATACGGTGTTTTATATTTATGCATTTCAGTTCTCTATTATATGTTCTGAAGCTTTATTTGCTATTTTTTCTTCTTTTTTCAAATTTTTAAATTGATTTTTCACAAAATTTTGAACACACAAACAAATAAACAAACATAAATCATAACCTTATTAAGACTAATCTTATTAACATTGTTGAGTGACTTCCTCGTATCCCCCTGGTTGAATTTCAGTGTATATCATTTTAACGGTTTTCCAAAACCAGTATTCTTATAAAATTAACTTAATCACTTAACATCTTTCTTTCTTTCCAGTTCAGCATTAAACATATTATTTCATCCCATTACATATTTAAATCCTAAACCTATCTGGTGTTTGCAAGCTTTCCCAATTAGTTTAACTTAACATATTTAACTAAATAGTCTTTAAATTTTGTCCATTCTCCCTGGTACTCTTCCTCCTTCTGGTCACAGACTCTTCCAGTCAGGTCAGCTAGCTCCAAAAAATCCATCATCTTCGTCTGCCAGTCTTCCGCTGTTGGTACTTCTTGTGTTTTCCAGTTCTTGGCTAATAAAATTCGAGCAGCAGTTGTGGCATACAAAAATAGTTTAACATCTTTCTTGGGCAATTCCAAACCTGTTATTCCAAGAAGAAAGGCCTCTGGTTTCTTTATAAATGTATATTTCAACATTTCCCCCCCAATTCATTATAAATCTTTTCCCAGAGGTATTTCACCTTGGGGCAGGTCCACCACATATGATAGAAGGTACCTTCTTTTTCTTTACATTTCGAACATAGGTTGTCACTATTACAATAAATCTTTGCTAATTTCACACCATCTATACATCATTTTCATTATGTTTTCCTTTAATACTGTACATGCAGTAAACTTGACCCCTTTCTTCCACAATCTTTCCCAATCCTCAAACATTATGTTATGTCCTACATCTCTTGCCCAATCTATCATCACTGATTTAACTTGTTCATCCTTTGTATGCCACTCCAACAATAAGTTATACATTTTAGAAAAAATTTTAACTTTAGAATCCAACAGCTCCGTCTCCAACTTAGATTTTTCAGAAGCAAAACCATTTTTCTTATCTAATTTGTATAATTCATTAATCTGGTGATAATTTAACTTATCTTTAACTTCATCAAATGGTTTTAGTTTGTATCCTTATTTGCTATTTTTCATATCACTTCATATTATTATTAACAACAATTTCTTAGTGATTTCTTCCTCAGTACTTCAACAGTCCTTTCGTTCTTTTATTTTTCTCTTTCATGGATGCCATGTTCTTTGGAAGCTTGTTTAGACCAAGTTAATGGCCTTTTAGGCTTCCTCCACGTGAGCGGGAATTCACTTTTTAAATAAGAAGAATTATATGTCATGGGGGGGGGGTCAGGAGTTTAGAGATGCTTAAGTGGGGCATGGCCCAAAAAAGGTTGGGAAGCACTGGACTAGGCTCTTAAATAGAGAATGAAGACCTAAACCTCACAGTCTAAAAACATTTAATTGGAATTTGTATGTGTAAGAAAAGAAGAAAGAAGAAGAAGAAGAAGAAGAAGAAGAAGAAGAAGAAGAAGAAGAATCCCACCTACCTGCTTGTGTTGCCCCAGCCACTCTGGGCAGCTTCCAACAAAAGATTCAAAATACATTAAAACATCAGTCATTAAAAACGTCCGTAAACAGGGCTGCCTTCAGATGTCTTCTAAATGTCATATAGTTATTTATTTCCTTGACATCTGATAGGAGGGCATTTCACAGGGTGGGTGCCACCACCGAGAAGGCCCTCTGCCAGGTTCCATGTAATCTCACTTCTTGCAGTGAGGGAACCGCCAGAATTTCTTCAGAGCTGGACCTCAGTGTCCCGGCAAACGATGGGGGATGGAGACGCTCTTTCAGGTATCCTGGGCCGAGGCCGTTTAGGGCAAGGGTCAGCGACCTTTTTCAGCCGTGGGCCAGACCATGTGGTGGGCCAGACTATATTTTTTTGGGGGGAGGGAATGAACAAATTCCTATGCCCCACAAATAACCCAGAGATGCATTTTAAATAAAAGCACACATTCTACTCATGTAAAAACACCAGGCAGGCCCCACAAATCACCTAGAGATACATTTTAAATAAGAGGACATATTCTACTCATGTAAAAACATGCTGATTCCCGGACCTTCCATGGGGTGGATTGAGAAGGCAATTGGGCTGCATCCGGCCCCCCAGCCTTACGTTGCCTACCCCTTAGGGCTTTAAAGGTCAGCACCGACACTTTGAATTGTGCTCAGAAATGTACTGGGAGCCAGTGAAGATCCTTTAGGACAGTGGTGTCCAAACTTTTTTCAAAGAGGGCCAGATTTGATGAAGTGAAGTGCGGTGAGGGCCGACCAAAGGGCCAACTGAAGTTGTTGACCTTTTTTAGGGTTGAAGTTATTGAGGTTATTTTAGGATTTTACCCCAGGAAAGAAACTGCCATGGGGGCAGGATTTAACCGACTGCAGGGCAGGATTAGGCCCCCAAAACAGACATTGGACATGCCTGCTTTAGGATATGTATTACAAAGAGGCAGTGAAACGGGTATACAGTAAAACAAATCTAAGTGTCTTGTGCAGTGCTGGATTTACATATAAACTAAACAAGCTATAGCTTAGGGCCCCACTCTCTTGGGGGCCCCCAAAAAATTTAGAGGGGGGAAAAAAACCTGGATGTACATTTCCAAAATATAAGATAAAAAACAAATAAAATAAAACCTACATACAGCAAGTGTTTTGTAGGCTCCTATTTGTTATGTGCAAATGGCTTTATATACCTATTAGGTATATAAATTACCATATAGCATATATTCAGCACAAAAAAACAGTGATAATTTGTTGTTGACAAAGGACAGCTGGACATATAAAGGGCCCCATTACCTTCAGTAGCTTAGGACCTCATCAAACCTAAATCTGGCCCCGGTCTTGTGTCATTATGCTCAGTCAAAAGTGTAGAAGCAGGGCCTAGGCTGTGTGCCCACATGCTGAATGCATACATTCCAACATTTCTCTGAGGTAAATAGGGATGTCCCATTCCATAATGATAATTTTACTATTTATACCCCACACTTACTGGGTTGCCCCTACCACTCTGGGCAGCTTCCAATATACAGTGGTGCCTCGCAAGACGAAAAGAATCCGTTCCGCGAGTCTCTTCGTCTTGCGGGTTTTTTCGTCTTCCGAAGCAAGCCCATTAGCGGTTTAGCGGATTAGCGCTACAGTATTAGCGGCTTAGCGGGCTTAGCGGATCAGCTGATAAGCGGCTTAGCGATCAGCTGTTAAGCGGCTTAAGGATCAGCTGATAAGCGGCTTAACGATCAGCTGATAAGCGGCTTAGCGATCAGCTGTTAAGCGGTTTAGCGGCTTAGGAAAAAGGCGGGAAAAAGGAAAAAAACCCCGCAGGAACTCGCAAGACATTTTCGTCTTGCGAAGCAAGCACATAGGAAATTCGTTTTGTGAAGCCCCTCCAAAACGGAAAACCCTTTCGTCTAGCGGGTTTTCCGTCTTGCGAGGCATTCGTCTTGCGGGGCACCACTGTATATAAAAGCATAATAAAACATTAAACATAAAAAAAACCCCTTTCCCTCTACAGGATTGCCTTCAGACCACTTGGGGGGGGGTCGGATAACTCCATACCTTCCAACATTTCTCCGATGAAAATAGGGACATCCTAAGGAAAAGTGGGACAGTCTGGGATCAAATCTGAAACTGGGACGGCTTCACTAAATCAGGGATGTCCCTGGAAAATAGGGACACTTGGAGGATCCATAGCTGTCAACTTTTCCCTTTTCTTGCGAGGAATCCTATTCGGAATAAGGGAATTTCCCTTAAAAAAAGGGAAACGTTGACAGCTATGGGAGGGTCTGTGAATGCAAGTAGTAGGCAGAGGGCTTGTAGGCTGAAATGCAACCCTTCTCTACTCCCTACCCTTCTTTTGCTGCCATTAACCCCCCACATAATGTTTGTTTGGGGACTGGGGACAGCAAAACCAGTTTAAGTCTAGGCCCATTGTGTCAACGTCTTCCTTCCCATAATACCAACTTCTCTCTCTGCCCCTCAGATCAGCCTGTCCACCACAAGGTTCCCAGAGCAGTATCCTCTGCCTCCGGTACCCTTGACACAACCTTGCTTAATTTTCATTTGTGAAAGAAAGATGCGAAAGGCAGAATGAGAGACATACAGCTTCTTAAATGAGGGCCGACACTACCACCTAGTGCTGAAGTTTAATAGTCACAGATTAACTTGCTGTCCCACTGCTCATAAATTAATACCACAGGTGATATTGAATGTCCTCTGCGGTTATACTATATCTGCTGCTCACGGGAACTATTTTGGAAGAAGGTAGTTCAGAGTTCTGGCAAGTCATGTCTCAAGAAAGTCATGTTATGATATTTTTTTTACTGTTTTTCCTTGTTATAGGTGAAGAACATTATTAGGAATAAACAGATTATATCTCATTCATCCTCTTCACTAAAATCAAGTTTAGCTCCACATTTTCCTTGAGCTAGCAAGGTGAAAGTCTGTTTAAAAAGAGATTTGCAAGGGTCTAAATTGGGAATTGTGACTCCATGCGGGGTAAACTTCAATACCCATAATTCTTTGCGGGGAGGAATCTGCTTTGAATACTGTATGCCCAAGGAGAAGGTGCGATGCTAGTCTAGTTTTCGGTATAGAAATCTTGTGGGCAGGCAAAAACCTGCTCCTACCATAATGCGGTAAGGATGGAGTTGAAACTAACATCAACTGGCTCCTTCAGATGGAGGATGAATGACACCCTATTTAGAGATGAAGAAGTCTATAAAAAGGCCCAAAAAACCTTGAGAGACTATTTTGAAATAAATATGAATACATAATGTAGAAAAAAGAGTAATCTGGGACGCAAGTAAAGCTGTCATGAGAGGGTTTCTGATACAACAGAATGCAATTAAGAAGAGAAGTCAAAATGAGAAGAAAGATAAAATTTTGTGGAAAATAAAAGAAAGTGAAAAGAAATTGAGAGCAAAACCAAAGTCGCAGGAGATTTTGAGAGAAATAAAGTTATATCAAGTACAATATAGGGAAATGATGAATCAGGAAATAGAATGGAAAATTAAACAAATGAGACAAAAAACATTTGAATCAGCTAACAAATGTGGGAAATTGCTGGCCTGGCAAATGAAAAAAAGACAAAAATTAAATACTATTACAAATTTAGAAGTGGAAGGAAAGAATATACATAACCCAACTGAGATTAGAAATTGTTTCCAGAGGTACTTTAAACAACTATATACACAAGGGCCACAGAAGGAAATGGCTATAGACCGATTTCTGAAGACAAATGGATTACAAAAGATATCCCAAGAAAGTAAGTTAATGCTGAATTATAAAATATCTGAACAGGAAGTAGAAGGTGCCATTCAAAATATGCAATTAGGCAAATCTCCAGGACCGGATGGGCTGACTTCTAGATATTATAGATCTTTGAAAGAGTGGCTATTACAACCTTTAAAGGAAGTCTTCAATGAAATATTGGAAGGGAAAAGGGCACCAGAGTCGTGGAAAGAGGCGTACATTACACTTATACCGAAGACAGAGACTGAAAAGACTCAACTTAAGAACTACCGCCCCATATCGTTACTTAATGTGGATTACAAAATTTTTGCAGACATTTTGGCAAAAGAGATTGAAAAAAGTATTGATGGAAGAGATTCATAAAGACCAAGCGGGCTTTCTCCCGGGAAGACACTTGTCCGATAATTTGAGGAATATAATTGATATTTTGGAAAAACTAGAAGTGAACATAAATACTAAAGCAGTTTTGCTATTTGTGGACGCGGAGAAAGCTTTTGACAATATCTCTTGGAGTTTTATGAAGAAGAACCTACAGGGGATGGGGGTAGGCCAAGGTTTTGAAAATGGTATAAGTGCAATTTATTCAGAACAAAAGGCTAAACTAATTGTAAATAATGTGGTGATGGAAGAATTTAGGATAGAAAAAGGGACACGACAAGGTTGCCCAATATCCCCATTGCTTTTTATATCGGTCCTGGAGGTTCTGCTGAACATGATTAGAAGGGACCGGTTGGTTAAAGGTATACAGGTCGGAGCCAAACAGTACAAATTGAGAGCATTTGCAGATGACTTAGTATTGACGTTACAGGAGCCAGAATTTAGTACCAAAAGAGTTTTAGAACTGATTCAAGAATTTGGTCAAGTTGCAGGATTTAAGTTGAATAAGTTAAAGACCAAGGTTTTAGAGAAAAATTTAACACCAATGGAGAGAGAGAGGTTTCAGAATGAGACAGGTTTAACAGTGGTTAAGAAAGTTAAATACTTGGGGATTAACATGACAGCAAAAAATGGGAATTTATTTAAAGACAACTATGAAAAATGCTGGGCTGAAGTGAAAAAAGATTTAGAAATTTGGTCAAATTTGAAGCTTTCACTGCTGGGCCGTATTGCTGCGGTAAAAATAAATGTATTGCCTAGAATGTTGTTTTAGTTTCAAACACTGCAAATTGTGGACAAAATGGACTGTTTCAAGAGGTGGCAGAGAGATATTTCTAAATTTGTCTGGCAGGGCAAGAAGCCTAGAATAAAATTTAAAATATTAACAGATGCAAAGGAACGAGGTGGATTTGCCCTGCCAGACTTTAAACTTTACTATGAATCAGCAGCTTTTTGCTGGTTGAAAGAATGGTTGCTTCTTGAAAACACTGACATTTTGGATCTAGAAGGGTTTAACAATGTATTTGGATGGCATGCATATCTGTGGTATGATAAGGTCAAAGCACATAAAGCATTTAAAAATCACATTGTCAGGAAAGCATTGTTTAATGTCTGGACAAGATACAAGGACTTATTGGAAAATAAAACTCCAAGGTGGTTGTCACCGATGGAAGCAAAAGCTCTGAAAAAGCTCAATATGGAGGCCAAATGGCCGAAATATTGGGAAATTTTGGAACAAGACAGAGATAGACTGGAATTGCAGAGTTTTGAGAAATTAAAAAACAAAGTGCGAGATTGGCTTCATTATTATCAGATAATGGAGGCATATAAGTTGGATAAGAAAATTGGTTTCCAGGTGGAAAAATCAAAATTAGAAACAGAACTATTAGAACCCAAAACTAAGATTTTGTCAAAGATGTATAACTTGCTGTTGAAATGGAATACTCAGGATGAAATGGTGAAATCTGCTATGATTAAATGGGCACAAGATGTCGGACATAACATAATGATGGCTGACTGGGAACAGTTATGGACCACAGGTATGAAGTTTACGGCATGTAATGCCCTAAGAAGGTACATTCTTTCACCTTTGGTGGACGTGCCCAAGGATTAAGGCTTTCTGGGAAATGATATACAATGAACTGAAAAAAGTATTTAAATATACCTTCTTGGAAAAACCAGAGGCCTTTCTCCTGGGCATAGTCGGTCAATTGGTGCCAAAGAAGGATAGAACTTTTTTCATGTATGCCACAACAGCAGCAAGAATACTCATTGCAAAGTATTGGAAGACACAAGATCTACCCACTCTGGAAGAATGGCAGATGAAGCTGATGGACTATATGGAACTGGCAGAAATGACTGGCAGAATCCGAGACCAGGGAGAAGAGTCGGTGGAAGAAGATTGGAAGAAAGACTATCTACAGAAATATTGTAAAATTAATGAATGTTAGAACGATGTTGGATAGAAATTAAGTGGTTTCCAGCTGTAATGCTTTAAGGGAATATGAAAAATGGGTTGTTAAGAGGTAAAAATCTAATGTTACTATTTTAAGACCAAAGATTAGGATAAATAAAGAGGGTAAGGATTTGCTGAACCAACAAACTGAACTGGAATACAAAAAAGGGAGGTATGAGGAGGTCCGGGAAACAAGCAAATGAAAGATAAGTGATTGAAAGACTGAATTGTTTTTAACTATTTTTATTTTGTATTTTTCTTTTTTCTTTTTCTATTTTGTAAAATTTTGAAAATCCTAATAAATATCTTATAGAAATCTTGTGGGCAGGGATAAATGAACCCAAACCACAGCCTGAAGTGGCACAGAACCCACACACCTTTTAGGCCAAGAAACGAAGCCAAAGTTTGTGGCTATATATAGAGGATCGTAAATATAAATATATTTATCGTTGGATCCAATAAACACCGGGTGGTGTGGGCACAGGAGAGGCTAAACACATTTAAAGTTTCCCAGAGCCAGGTATGTGAACGATACACACCTAGGAAAGAATGTTAGAGAAGGAAGATAAGAAAACATCTAGGAAGTGTGCAATATAAACAAGGTTTTCATACCACCAAGGGCACATTTAAAGAAGGTCAGAAGAGCCCAAGCAAGGGGAAATTGTAGGGTAAAGATGTACTTGCTTATTGCCAGTGCTGAGGGCACCTGTACATATCAATCTAAACTCCCCACAAATCAGTCTCCGCTTTACCAAGTTGTACAGGGTTGCTTGCAAAGTTTGCAGTATGCGTGTTTGCCTCCCCAGCAGGAAACCGTTGTGCTTTCCAATGCCTGAAGTATGCAGCAACAACCTATCACTGATGGAAGTAGAAAGGGAGAGTAAGCCTATGCACAAGAAGCTGGCGTAAAGCAAGCCAGTGTATGGCTGGATCCAAGAAGTGTTTTGGTTTAAAGCGTAAATTTAAACAGGGAAAACAGGTAGAGGAAAACGAGACTCCACGTCACCATCTGGTGGCACAATGTTATATTGCACATACAACACATATAAATCGCTTTTTCTTTACGGGTCTAGCTGAGTCCTAAGTTAAGTCGGTGTAAAGTTACACTAGGTCCAAATGCTGCTGCTGCTGTACTGTTGAAGCCTGGCAGAGGAAAAGCAAGCCTTTAAAACAGCCAAGTCATGTGACTGAGCTGAATGGGCTTAGGATCCAGCCTAGGTCCCTCTGCTCTGGTCCCGCTTCTGCCATGCCTCTGCCAAGTCGCTCTCTGGGGACCTTGCACAAGCCTTGGCTAAGCCATGGCCTACTGAGCCAAGCCAGTAACACTGGTGTATCTTTGGCTAAGCCAAGGTTGGGGACTTAATGCCATCCGAGGCAGGAGGAATCAGCTGGCAGTGCTGAAGAGCCAGTGCGTTCTAAGCTGCTCATCCCCTTGAATCTTGCCATAGGTAACAGTAAAGGTACCCCTGACCATTAGGTCCAGTCACGAACGACTCTGGGGTTGTGGCGCTCATCTCACTTTCAGGCCAAGGGAGCCAGCATTTGTCCACAGACAGTTTTTCTGGGTCATGTGGCCAGCATGACTAAGCCGCTTCTAGTGAAACCAGAACAGCACATAGAAATGCCGTTTTCCTTCCCGCCGGAATGGTACCTATTTATCTACTTGCACTTTGATGTGTTTTCGAACTGCTAAGTTGGCAGGAGCAGGGACCGAGCAATGGGAGCTCACCCCGTCGCAGGGATTCGAACTGCCAACCTTCTGATTGGCAAGCCCTAGGCTCTGTGGTTTAGACCTTCATCTTGCCATAGAATTGCCCCGTAATTGCCCCGCAAAAATCTATGTTGGCTAGATATATGTGGCAAGGCAGAGTCAACAGCTAAGCCTGCTAGGAGAAACTGTAAGAATAGATTGGATGCAGCCAGAATACAGGATGGGGAAGCTGTGGATGTTGTTGAACTCCAAATGAATCAGTCACAGCCAGCATGACCAACAGTCAGGAGTGATGAGAGTTGGGAGTCCAATAACTTTAATTTAGGCATGATGTATGCCAGATGTTATGTTAAACCAGGAATATTCTGTCTGTTGAGTGGCCATATTCTTGGATGGAGAATATTGTGTTTAATTAAATCAGCATTTTCTAAAACCATTCTTTTTTTTTTTTTAATGAAACTCCAGATAGTATTTTATAGACAATAATTTTGTTTTCTTTTATGCTAAATTGCAGGCACTGGAGAATGTTACAACCCTGGAATTTGTGTTCCTACCCTTGCAAAAATAAGTGGATAAATAAATATGCCAAGCAAGTTATAAAAATTGTCTTTGCATGTGAGCAAGAGAAGGAAATGCTTAGAACTGGCCTTGGAAGAAATCTGAAGTATGTGGCAACTCATCTTGCCCTCAGCTTGTGTAAACTGAAGGGGAATGTGTACAGGCACCATGATGGAGGATATATGAAACTGTTTTGGAAACACCAGCCAAGCTGACCTTTCGAGAGGGGAAAACAGATTAATCTGAGATACAGTGAGATCTTGGTGCATCAAAAATTGCCAGTGGATTATTGGGAAGCCTGCACTATTAAGAAATTCTGTACCATTCACAATATGACATCCATTTCATGGTTTAATTCAGAGATCCTTCTGAGAGTACAGTGTTCTTGCTTCGCCACAATGTTAAATGTGTTTTATGGGTGCAATTAACATACATGCTTTAAAGAAATGCAAATAGCAGCTACTGGGGGCCCACAAGGAACGAAACAGCAACTCTTTTCTCCCATGCTACAATGCTGATGACACCCCTATTCGCACTGGGGAGGAAGCTTCCACTGACATTAATGGGAACTCTCCCACTAATGCAAAGAGCAGATTTGGAAGATCAGTTTTCATTATGAGCACAGCAAAGAGCTAAAGCAGTTATGGTCAATTAATTGAGATAATGCAATTGCTGCTGCAACACATTCTTCATGGCTTTAAGGCTATTCAGTTACTACAGCTGGGGCAGAATACAGTGGCTGGACTGATGGGCATGGGTCTCCGGAAATAAAGTGTACCAGGTCAGATATGTGTTGCCTTCTTCCTAACTCCCTGCTACAATTTCTGAAAGCAATGAAATATGGATTTGTTTGATTAGGTATATCAGCCATCTCAGCTAATATATTGCAGGAGTGGATTGTTTTATAAATTATTTTAAGACATGCTGATCCTGTGGGATAAGTCAAAAATTCATTTTAAGGTGCAACTAAGGTGGAATCTAGACACATATAAAAAAAAACACTGTGAAAAAACTATTTTTTAAAAAAGAAACATTTTGAAAAATATATTGAATTTGCCATAAGCTCATCATTGCCATCTAGTGTCACATTTGTATAATGCACTTAAAACATTATATTTGCAGGTGTACAGCTGGGTCCAAGTTAGAAGACCAATTGATTCATAAAAATCAATCATAAAAAATGTAGCATGATGTCTACATTTACACATTACCATAAAATAGCATTAATTATTTTTATAAATGTTTCCCTACATCCTCCTTATTCTGAAGCACCCCTTTTCTGATTTCCTCATGTAGCTTTCAAGTCTATCAATGCAAGACAACGGATTGTGGAAATGTCATTGTGTTAAAAATGTTTATAATTAGTTGAGCACAACATGTGTATCCAAGTCAACAACAGGCTGAGCAAACTCATTCTAGTTTTGTCCTCATCCTTCTCTCTGCTGAGTTCTGCAAAGGCCACACTGAGACTGAGGAGACGACAGCTGAAAACCAGTGCCAGGCCCTGCACTGGTTGTAGGTGTGCAGAGGAGGGTCTGGAAACCATGCCTTATGGGGAGTTGAGGGAGTTGGGGTGTTATTTACTGAGTTGAATACGATCCAAAATGCAGCAGTCTGATTGGTCCTAGAACAATAGGATTCAGAATGCAGCAATCTGATTGGTCCATAGGATCCAGAATGCAGCAGTCTGATTGGTCCACAGGACCCAATCCAACTCCAGGTGGAAGTGAATCCGCAACCTGATTGGTCTACAAGAGAATCCCAGAATTTGCCAATCACGTGGGACCCATTGTGTAACTAGTGTATGAGCTGAATAAAGAGCATGAAATCCACACTCGACTCCGAGTATATTTCATGGGGAAAGAGGAAAATGAGAGGAGAGATGATAGTCATCTTCAAATATCTCAAGGGCTATCATATGGAGGATGGAGCAACCTTGTTTTCTCCTGCTCCCAAGGATAGGAGCCAAACCAATGGATTCAAGTTACAATGAAGGAGATTCTGACTAAATATCAGGAAGAACTTTCTGACAGGAAGAGCTATTTGGCCGTGGAACAGACTCCCTTGGGAGGCTGTGGGCTCTCCTTCCTTGGAGGTTTTTAAGCAGAGGTTGGATGGCCATCTGTCATGGACGCTTTAGTTGAGATTCCTGCATTGCAAGGGGTTGAACTGGATGACCTTTGGGGTCCCTTCCAACTCTACAGTTCTACGATTCTATTATTCTAAATAAGAAGGCAGGCAGGTGGTCACTGACAGAGGACCAAATGAGGTTAGTGGGGCATTGCCTCACTCTCCCAAATGGGTCATTCTCCACTGCAGGAGCGAGACTAAGATTTCTGCCCATCCCTTTGGCACAAGGTTTACGATCAACACTGTAAACCTCTTAGACCTTTAAAAAACGTTTAATGGCATGTAAACTGCTGAAACAATAAAATAAAACTGAAAGGAGGAGAGACCGAGCGGATTTATGTGGCGGGGAGAGCCTAGAGAAGGGAGCCTATCGCAAAACAGAAGCAGATTGTGACACAGAAGAGAAGCAAGCAGGCAGAAAATGGGCAGGCAGAGAAACAAGAGGCATTTAGAGTGAAAAAGTAAAGCTGGGGAGGAGCACATAGTTGACTTGTCAAGCACACAGCTATATGGAGACAGAGAGTCTTGTTCCAGTTGTCCAAAATTGGATGACCTCATGGTTCGATTACTCCAGTTTTATGCCTGGGGCTGGCTTTGCAAACTGTCTGTCCACTGGTCTAAAGCAGATTTTTGTTAGGTGGGTGGTATTTTGTATTAATTTTAATTTGATTTTTTTTCTATTTAAACCTTGGGTTGTCTTTGTATTTTTAACAGGGCATGTAAGTCACCCTGGGAACAGAGTCATGAGGGCAGAATACAAATGCAGTATCTCCATCCATCCACCCAATAATTTGGACTCCAGTGACAATTTCACCGCATTTAATTTAAAAAAAGAATCCAACACACCTAAAAAATGCAGTTTTGGACATGCAGATTAAAGCCACCTTTGTCAAAAACGGTATACAAAGTTATTGAACTATTCAAAAGTGTCAAACCAAAATATATTAATTTCAAACTTTGGATGTCATCGCTAAAGTTTCACACGCCTGACTTTAGGTATGGCACCAAGTAAAAACTCACAGTTCTGTAAATGGGTAGTGTACATAACCGAATGCATTTTGTTTAATTCACTACTGTAGTTTATCCAGTTCTGGTCCATGTCATTAATCAAACAGATCCTGCAGAGCATATACATGAATCAAAAGGAAGAGGTAAGGAAGCCAGCTGCCAACCGGTTTCTGAAATCAATGAATCTTTTCCCCCTGTCACAGGCTCTGAGGCTTTTCTAGATCTTGATATATTACTCCGGCCCACACCAAGGACTCAGCTGTACAGCTGCAAATAAAATGTTTTAAGTGTGTTTTAAGTGCAATATACAATGTGACACTTGATGGCAATGGTGAACCTTATGGAAAATTCAATGTATTTTTAAAAACACTTAAAAAACAGGTTTTTATATGTGTGTAGATTCCACCCAACACTTCTGTAGTAGTTCTTTGACATGGTTATATAAACAAAGTGACAGCAAGATCTTATTTTAGGACCAAGAAATACTTCTGTAGAATTAGAAATTAAGGTTGATTCCAGATAACCCACTTTTGGAGTATTCATCCTGATTTGTTTGCACAAAGTTTGGGAGACTATAGACAATGTTGGCTCTTTTAAGTCAGCATGAATTCTGATTTGTTTGTGGGAAGTAGGAAATTTCTGAAAAAGACAGTTAAGAATGAAAATTGTGGCCTTCTTAGATCACTAGGCAGGACTTGAACAATGTTCAGTATATTTATTGACTTCCTGCCTCTACATAGTTCCTTAATTACCATATTATTCTGGTTGTTACAGTTGGTCTACGATGACAGGGTGGCATTCCATCATTAGAAGCCGAGGGCAAATCAAGTGAATGTATTTCTCCATTTCTGCTCCTCTCAGCTATCAACCTTTTATTTCTTGGTGCAGAAGGAATTCATTGCACAGGGAGCATAAACAGACACTCGGAGGAAACTAGGATTAAAGTATTTCCCTCACATCAATGAGCTACGCAGAAGAACGATGGCTTGCTTACATTCCTGTGGGAGAAATCTTCCCAGGTGGATGGTTAGAGCTATATGACTGATTCATCACCTTTCTTCCATGAAACATTGCCTGGTAAACCTTAGACACCCATAACAGCGAAACTGGACAGGCTGTGAGCAGTTTCTGCTGCAAAGGGTGGGACAGGAGACAACTAGACACAAACATATAGAGCTGCACTATGTTGCACAGGAGTCAACGTAGGGCAGAGTTCCTCCCTTTCCAGACCGTAGTGCAAGCATTTGTTTCTCTCTCTTCCTGCAAATATGGAAATGGATCTCCGTGGAACTTCAAAGTTGCTCCAGTAGTTGAGGAGTGTCGTCTTTTGCCATCCAGCTCCCTTTGTAGCCAACTAGTTTGCTGCCTTCTCATTTCCAACTATGAAGAGGATCAGAGGGGATGCAAATCACTGACAGGTACACAAACCTTCTGACGTTAAAAACAACCAAGAGAAAGCTGGGGAACGTTAAACGATGTGTGATTTATAACGTAGGATTTCCATGCCGATTACAGCATCATGCAACAAATCCCGTGCAAAATCATGTGCTGACTTGGCTATTATGGGATTGTGAGAATGCAGAAAATGCACAAACTCAGCTGGGGTGGTGAAGGAGCCGTTAGCAGTATTCCCTTGTGTGTGAGAGTTAAAGAGGGGCCTCTTGTTCCAAGTCTGTGCTTGCAATGCTTATTTTTTTAAACCAACTTCTTTTTTAAAAAAGGGACTTCTTGTTCCAAGTCTGTGCTTGCTACGTGCAGTTACTTTAAATGCTTATTTTTAAAAATCAACTTCATCTTTTAAAAATAAAAAAAAAAATGGGTTGGTTAGTCAGAATGCACCTTTTTAATCACGTAATTTTTTAAAAAACAGAGTCAATCTAACCAATAAACTCTGAATACAGAACCCAGGCCTGTAGCCAGAGGGAAGCTGGGGGGGGGGGCTGCCCTCCCCATAATCTTCTCTGCTCCCTCTTTTTTTACAAATAATTTTAAAATTAGGAAATCCCCTTCCCCTGCCTCTAAAAGGTCCTGGTGAAAACATAAAAGGAAGGGAAGGACCGAGAATGGGCAGAACAAGGAAATGAAGAAGAAGAAGAGGAGTTTGGATTTGATATCCCACTTTATCACTACCCGAAGGAGTCTCAAAGCGGCTAACATTCTCCTTTCCCTTCCTCCCCCACAACAAACCCTCTGTGAGGTGAGTGGGGCTGAGAGACTTCAGAGAAGTGTGACTAGCCCAAGGTCGCCCAGCAGCTGCATGTGGAGGAGTGGAGACACGAACCCGGTTCACCAGATTACGAGTCCACCACTCTTAACCACTACACCACACTGGCTTCTAATGAAAGGAGTTAAGGGAAGTTGAGGAAGAGAAAAGGGGAAAGGTAAGAAAGCAACCAGAGGGTGGGTGGGTGGAAGGAGGAAATGGAAGGAGGAAAAGAAGTGAAGGAAAGGCAATAGGAGGAGGAGGAGGCTGTACTCTGGCAACCCCAGAAATAGTTGCCCTCTTACCTGCAACAAGGCCTGCACAGGTAACGGTAACAATGATAATCATTATTATCATTAATATAGCCTTAATGAATCTTAAGTATTACATTAATGTGTAAACTGCCTCTCTACTTTTCTGGCATCCGCTCTCCCCCATTCCCCAAACTTGGAGGCTGGCTACAGCCCTGCATAGATCCTATTTCTGCAGATGCTCCTATAGTGCACAGAACCCTAAATGTGGGGGTTCCTTAAAGATGGAGGGTCAACACATATACCCAGCTTCCCCACCCCCAACCACCAGCAGTTTCCACACGTTCTAATTTCAGGCTTCTGAAAACCTCCTTGCTCTTGGGGTTAAGATGTGTGAAGGTCTCTTGAGCAGGAAGGGAGGGATCTGCAAAGTTTGGGGTTCTTTTTGTTTCTCATTTTTCCAATCTTAAATTCAGTTCTCCATATTTGTGATTAGGGATGGTGGGGTCCTTATGAAAATTATCTCTCCCATTGTGAATTTCTCCTAAAAAAAAAATTGTGCAGGTTTGGCAAATAACAAAGCAGCGCAATGGATTTTATACGGTTTTTTTGCTCATATATGCATACGTGCATACTTTAATACAGTGATTGTATCACTTGCATTGCAAAGTTCAGAAAAGTGCAAATTTCAAAGATTGGTCATGTTTCAGCTCTTGTATTGTTTTAGAAAGAGCAAATTTGGCGAGTTCGTTTTTAAGTGAAATATGAATTTAATTTTTCCTCCATTCCAACTCTTGAGGGAATGGAAGGACGGAGGAGAATTGAGGAAAAGACAGCCCACCCTCTCCATCCATGTCTGTCTGAGTATTTAGGCATACAGCAGTGGGTGTCCTCTCTCTTTCTCTCTGGATGCATTACACCCTTGGGGAACAAAATCATGAGAACATTTCACAGAGCTAACCCCCTGATTATATTGCACTTAACTGCATCCCCATAAGTTTTCTTCCTATAGCAAAATAACTTGAGCATGTTGTTTTTGAAACTTGTCTAAGCCAAACCGCCCCTCTTTTCTCTCTCCCGCCCTCATGAAGTCTCACAATGGTTGCTATGGACGCAACCACCTTTGAAAATGCAACCAACCAGACCAGCGCGCTGCCAAGCTACGCTGCAGTTGCTGTTGAGAACTGCACGGACGACGTGCACGGACTCAGGAAATCCTACCTGCCACCCTTGTATGGCATGATCTTCTCCGTGGGATTCCCAGGCAACATCATGGCGATTTGCGTGTACACGTTCAAGATGAGGCCCTGGAAAAGCAGCACCATTATCATGTTCAACTTGGCCTGCACAGATCTCCTGTACTTATCCAGCCTTCCTTTCTTGATTCACTACTACGCCAATGGAGAGCATTGGGTCTTTGGAGACTTCATGTGCAAGTTCATCCGCTTTGGTTTCCACTTCAACTTGTACAGCAGCATCCTCTTCCTGACCTGCTTCAGCATCTTCCGATACATTGCAATTGTCCACCCAATACAGTCTTTTTCCGTCCGGAAAAAGGCATGGGCTGTTGCGGCCTGCGTTGCATCTTGGGTAATTTCCCTGCTGGCCATGGGTCCTCTCAACTTTTTGTTTACTTCAACGATGGAGGAGAACAAATCTCTTTGCCTCGACCTTACCAGTTCTGAAAACGTGGATGTTATTCGGTGGTACAACTGGTTTTTAACTGGCCTGGCCTTCTACTTGCCATTAATAACGGTGACTCTTTGCTACACTGTGATCATCTATACTTTGGCTACAGGGCCCCACACTCAAAACCCTTATAAGCAGAAGGCTCGTAGACTTGCATTTTTCCTCCTGGTAGTCTTTTATGTGTGCTTTCTACCTTTCCATATTTTTAGGGTTGTTCGGATTGAACTAAGGCTGTACCGAGTCAGCTGCGATATTGAAAACCAGATCCATGCTGCCTACATTCTATCCAGGCCACTGGCTGCCCTGAACACCTGTGGAAACTTGTTACTTTACGCCATAATCAGTGATAATTTCCAGCAAGCCGTTCAGTCTCTTCTGAGATGCAAGTTGAGCCACTTAATGCAACAGACAGGGGGTAGCAGTGACTTCAATAGATCTGGGATATTAAAATTGTGAATGCATGCATTTCTCTTCAGTAGCTCTGGTACCGGTTGTCTCTTAAAACAACTTAGAAAGAGGCTGCACACAGCTGCCAAGTCTTAAGAGTGGCTTTTATCAGGGGTGTAGAACCAACCTCCAGATGTTGTTGAACTACAACTCCCATCATCTCCGACCACTGATCATGCTGGCTGGAGTTGATGAGAAGTGGAGTCGAGCAACATCTAGAGCATCGCAGGTTCTCCATCTCTGGCTCACATGAACCCGATGAGTAAAGCAGCCTCATAGGACATGGGCTCTTCCATGTGTCTTTGGAAAGGCCTGGCAAACACAGAGCACTTAATTCAGTTGTATAGAATGGTTGCTTGGGTGGCCCAAGGTTGTCTCTGGGCACATTTTGCTGTGTGTCTCTTATCACTTGCTAAGCAGCCTAACAGTAGCGCATTAAATCAGCAAGAGCTAACCGAGATACTATTTTCATTTGTGTCTGCTGCTTCTTTTCTTTTTGCAAAAGTACCCTGGGCATCCAGTGGAGATCAGAAACTCCAGCTCATATCCCTGCTAAGCTGCCTCTGGGTGCCTTCTTCAACACTGCAGGAAGCATTACCTTTTTTTGCAAGGCATTTATATAGCTAAGACACGTGGTCTAAGAATGTTGGCAGCCCAGGTAATAGTAATAGTAATAATAAGAATAAATTTTATTTATACCCCGTCCTCCCCTGCCAGAGCCAGGCTCAGGGTGGCTAACACCAATAAAATAACAGTAAAAACATAATAGGGGAAAAAGAGGAAAAAAAGTTAAAATACAGGTTAAAATGCAATTTAAAATGCAGCCTCATTTTAAAATGGCCGATAAATCAAGACCATAAGGGGAGGGAAACATAAGGGTCAGACTGAGTCCAAACCAAAGGCCAGGTAGAACAGCTCTGTCTTGCAGGCCCTGCGGAAAGATGTCAAGTCCCGCAGGGCCCTCTTGTGACAGAGCGTTCCACCACATCGGGACCAGTACTGAAAAGGCCCTGGCTCTAGTTGAGACCAATCTAACCACCTTGCGACCTGGGACCTCCAAAATGTTGTCATTTGTGGACCTTAAGGTCCTCTGCGGGGCATACCAGGAGAGGCGGTCCTGTAGGTACGTGGGTCCTAGGCCATAGTTCCATAGTTTGCACATACGGATGGGGCAGGCACTGCTCAGACCTTAGAACAGAAAGTGCAGTGACCAAAGGCAATGTAAAAATGCAAAATCAATGAGTGCTGTGCATTAGGAAGCACCAAGTGCTGCCAATAGAGTGTAATGTTTTTGTTGGCATCCATTTGTCTCGATAGACAATGGAGTGCATTTCCAGAGTAAAGCTAAACCACTGAGTGACCTCCCCGGGGCACAAGCCCGGGCAGCATGTAGTGACCTTAAGGCACACACTTAAGCAGAGTTGTCTGGATATCACAGGGTTGCCATATTTCAAAAAGTGAAAATCCGGACCAAAAAAAAATGAAGTTATTTACCTACTTTTTAGGAAAATCGTCAAAAAACCAACACTTCCAATATGGGCTGCCATATGCCTGGGTTTCCCCGGAACATTTTAGCCACTTTCCGAAATTTCCACCCAGGCGCCATTTTGAACGGGCGAATCCTGGCTATGCCCAGGAAATTCCGGATGTATGGCAGCCCTAGGATATCACTCACCAAAGAGCTCAAGGGAGAAAAGGAAATAAATGTGTGAGCTGGACAGCACGCAGGCATGATATCTCTAGCGTCTCTCAGAAAAGATTTATGGAATTAGTGTACAAAGAATGCAGTTGGGAATATTAGTGTAGAAAAGCATCGCCTGGTCATGCCATGAAAAACGGTGGAGATGACTTGGGATGCAGGTATGTATCCTTTTCCATTCCTGCCCTGTTTTTCTCCCATTGTTTCTGTTCTGCTCTTGTTTGTCTCGCAGCCCCCATGATGGCAAAATTACATAACTTGCATAATTGATTGCATAATTTACCTAAGTTGTGTTGTCTTTGCCTCGAAATGAATGAGGTGGAAACATGATGCAGATGGTGTGGAAATATAATCAATTACATATCGATTGTGGCCTGAAAGCAGCAACATCAGCGAATATTATTTTCTGGATTGATTTCCATTTCTAATGTGAAATAAGCAGGCGTCTGCAATTTTCACTCCTGTTTCTGTTTTCACCAGAATTCTCTGACATCCCTAGAAGATAAGTATGGGTTGTTACCATGCTATCTCAGGACACATGTCTCCATACTTGTCTGCAAACTCCTTCTCCAAATCCAGGCAAAACTCCCTTCTGGACCTTGAGTGACCGGGGATGGGATTTAGTTCAACTGTTGGGATCATGTTTCCTTACCATGACCATGGCTCTGTTCTGATAGGGGACAGGCTGCTGTGGGATTGGTAGAGCTGGGCAGCGAAAGGTGAGTGAGCCAAAAAGGCAAGACAAGACTACTTCACGCAGAAGGTGGTTGCCTGAACATTGCTAGGAATGCGACAGTTACATTAAACCCCAAATCTCTCCACTGAGCTGAAAACATTTCTTTTTAATTCAGTGAACAGGAAGCATCAATGTGCAGCTTGCAGTGATTATCACATACTGTAAATTCTAGTGTGCACCACCTACTAGGAGGTTAGAATTGGCGCTGTAGTCTAAACCACTGAGCCTCTTGGGCTTGCTGATCAGAAGGTTGGCGGTTCAAATCCCCGCGACAGGACGAGCTCCCATTGCTCTGTCCTAGCTCCTGCCAACCTAACAGTTCGGAAGCACACCAGTGCAAGTAGATAAATAGGTACCACTGTGGCTGAAAGGTAAACAACATTTCCGTGCGCTCTGGTTTCTGCCATGGTGTCCCATTGTGCCAGAAGCGGTTTAGTCCTGCTGGCCACATGACCCGGAAAGCTGTCTGTGGACAAACGCTGGCTCCCTTGGCCTGAAAGTGAGATGAGCGCCACAACCCCATAGTCACCTTGGACTGGACTGAACCGTCCAGGGGTCCTTTACCTTTTACCTTGTTTTTTAACCACTTACTAATTTTCCCCACATGCTAGACAAATCAGAGGCATCCCACAAGAAATATGTCATTTCCTTGAGGGTCTCTTACCTCACATTATTTCACCTTCACTCCTTACCTGGCTGCACTAGACATAGCCTGGGCATGGCTACACTGCCTCAGAGCCTTATATACAGTCCTAATGCGGTGTTCAAATCCCTCATGCAGATGGGCGGGGTATAAATAACAAAATTATTATTATTATTATTATTATTATTATGACAAGCACATTGGCTCACCAGCCTCATTGCCCTCTTCAAGGTGGAGGACCGAACGTTTGCAGAAGGGAGGCTGATGCCATTTTAGAGGGTTAAACTTATTTTTTGCAAATTTATTTGGGTGTGAGGAATTCAAATCTGCCATTATTTTTGTGATTGGACAACAGTTAGTTTAGCTTGGTAAGTCTACGTTTGATGAAGAAGCATATAAACTGCTTTGTAAAACCAAAGAATTTTAATTTTACCTTCTGAAAATTTCAGGTAATGCTAATAATGCTAATGCTAATGCTAATAATAATAATAATAATAATAATAATAATACAAGTACTTGACAATCATTTTTAATGATTTCTTTCTTTTTTAAAAAATAATTTTTATTCACAGGCCAATCAAATCACATCAACTCCAAATCACAATAATTCCAAATTGCACAGCCAAATTTTTTAAATTTTTGTTGGGGGTACCCATGCTTCGAGCTCCGAAAGGGATCCAATCATCTCTCTTGTTGCTGCTTTAATTACACAGTTCTGTCAAAATAGTATTCACAGTTCTGTTCAATCTTCTCTTTGTTGTTTTCCTCATCTTCTTGTTATCATGTATTCCTTTCTTTGTGATCTCTGACAGTCTCCACAAGCGGGTTGAAAACAAACGTTGTTATGTCCTGTGTAGATTTTGCACTCCTCCAAGAGCCATAAAAGTAGACAGACGCCATATCAACACCTCCATACAAAACATTCCAACAGTCTGTCTTGATCTCCTCAGGCCCGCCGCTACCTCGTAAATTTTCTCAGGGGGCCCTGCTAGGCTGAACCCACACTCCAACATAGTAACAGCCAGTCCTCCTCCCCCTGAATCCTCCTGCGGGCAGGCCTGCCATGATAAATCTCTTTTTATGACTGCGTCACAAAGGACTTACTTTCGTTTTCCGATGCTCCCATAAGCCACGTCTTTGCATAGTAATTAATTTCCACACAGTTCTTAATCCTCCTGCTTGTTATCAGTAATTGCAATGATTATTTTTTGGGGGGGGATTATTAGGTACTCACATAAGACAAAAAAAAGGAAAGTTTTTCTCCCCCCCCCCTTTTCAGTCTCGCTCAACATACCGATCCTTTGATGAATCTTCTTCTTGATTTATTCTTCTTCTTAATTTATTGTTAAGTCCAGCCCGTCGCTCCACTTCCCAGAGATCCCTTTAATTAGCAGTCTTTACTCCCGATCTTCGCTCAAAGAATGTGCGTTTGCTTCTGTCCTAATTGTTTATTTTGAGCTCCCGCAACTAGCTGCGCAGATCAGAGACAGCGTCCAGGAGAGCCGACCCACACGAGGGCTTTTGTACCTAGTGCCCTCACCCCCTTTCGAATCTGGGGGTGAATTATGGGCACAGCAGGCAAGGCAGCGTTCCCCATTCTCTTGGGGTAATGAGGGAGGCTGCATACTCCCATAACAGCCTCTTAATTACCTCGTGTGAGCCGGAGAGATGGTATTGTCAGCCATCTTCCAATGCACCCCCTAGCGGCCCCCCATTTTTAATGATTTCTATGCAATTCTACACACATTCTAATTTCTAAGCAAAACTAAATGGTATTAATTTGACCAAAATATATCATGAATTCCCAAGACATCTTACAACTTTCTAGCACCCCTCAGTTTTGGAACATGAAAGCTGAAAAATTCAATGCCCCCTACTGCTGCATGAGCATGGGTTCCCTGTGTCAGTGGCAGACTTTGGGCTCTCAAATTTCAGTGGTGTCCTGTGCGACACTAAATCTCCGTGCTCCCCCCCCCCGTCACTCCATTCTACAGCATTGCTGTGGCGCCCCCTAAAGGACAGAGGCCAGGGCAGCTAAACCGGCTGTGTTACTCTCAAACTGCCTCTGCCTGTATCATTTAGAATCTTAGAAGTTCAGGGCTCTGAACTGCATGGAGAGATGTCTCTCCATTCCAGACTTTTGCCTTCCCACTCCATGGAAGGCAATGTGCCTGCCTACAAGGACGGGACATTCTTTGCCTCACCCAGTGCAATCATGTGGGAGAGAATCCTTCAACAGGGCCTACACTGTTTAGTCATTCATTTACCCAACTTATATGGCTGCCTCATAAAGCGCATACAACTACTAAAATACTATGCAAAGCAATAACAACTATTTTACAAAAAATTGCAATGAAAACACAGGTATTAGGATGAAAGACTAGACCGTAAGAAAACCAAACGTAGCCTCCGAGCCTCTCTAGGTGGCCCTCAGGACTCTCCCCAGACCACACACCCCTCTCCAGGCCACACCCCCTCACTGGTCCTGCTGCTTGACTGCTACTGCCTGGCAGGGAAGTCCTTGAAACTGCCTTTTGCTTGCTTAAATGGAAGGCAGAGAGGGCGGCTGCAAGTGTGTGTACAAACTAGTCTACTGTACAAAGGTAGCATTTACATCGACTAATGTACACATTTTTGCAAGCAATTTCTCACACTGCAATGTGCTCCTGTATGTTGTTTTCACTAATAGAATGATTTTTATGCCCTCCTGTCCTTAATGCAGACATTTTTGTTTTTAATAATAATAATATTTTTTATTAGTTTTCAATTACAATCCAATAAAAGCCTCATTATAACAATACCGATTTATAACACAATTATTAATACCAATTTTTCAAATACCGAATTATATAATTTAGATAAATTGGTACCCGCGTGCTAGATTCTTTATTTCTGCATTCCAAAATCTTATTAATTTCAATTACATTCCAGTCATAGTAATGCAGACTTTTTTGGTAAATGTTCTTGTTGAAGAACTGCATCACAAAGTTCAGATATGCGATCATTTTTGGGGGGAGGGTTCTCATATGGCTATGGAAAGTAGAAACTCAATACATTCGGCTTTACAGTGGGGTAGGGGGAGCTGAAAATAATGCCAATATATTTCACATCTGGCAACCAATGCATCTCTTTGGTATCAGATAGTACACGGGTAGATGAGTCTAAAAAGCTTGGGACACAAATTTTCACAGCCCTCTAGTGGCGATGGTGCTCATTTACCATAAGTAGTGTATTTGGTGTTAACTCTGCATTATTTTCAGCTCTCCTAGCCCACCATGGGGGCAGTTGAAGAAAGGTCTCCGATGATGATCTTTTACCCCACTATTAAATGCCAGCTGAACTGAATTTGTCCCACCACCCTTAGCTATTCATGCCTCAGACATGACAGATAGATATGCAAGGGATCTCTAGTCGATCTCTCATCCACTATATTTTTTCTGAGGTTTTATATTTGGGTGAAATATTCCTGCATTGCGGGAGGTTGAACTAGATGGCGTTCTTTGTTCCATCCAGTTCTACAATTCTATGATTCTGTTTCCAGGTAATCAGCATACAAGTCGGAAGGATATCTGCCTCAAGAAGTGGGAACCAGCCTACGAAAGCAGCTTTTAAAAAACACTGCAGATGTAAGCCTTTGGATGAGAAATTTGATGAGTTGGAGAGAGAATTGCTTTTCCTTTTCCTTTTTTCTCTCTTAAGAGCATGGCTCTGTGTGACTCATTCCTTTTGTATATTGCAAAGAAAGTCGTCGTCTGTGTGTTCTTTTTTTAGCAACTGTAATTTCCCTTTGAAAACAAAGAGAGAAAGGGTATCGGCTGTGGGGGGAAGCCATATGAAAAGTTATGCTAGAGGCATATTCTTTTCCCCTGGCAGAAATCATGAGATAATTTTCTCTGGAGTTGACCAATAGATGCCCATCTGTTAAATACATTTTTGTATGTCTATAGAAAGAGTCGAACTAAATTCAAAGCAGTGCATTGTAATTGTTACTTTTAATTATAATCCCTATTATTTTTATTTATTTGGATGGTTTCTGTCTTGCCCTTAATCTAAAGAACTCATTGAGTAATAAACTTCCATAAAATCATAATATCAGTAAACCACAAAATTATATAAAAAGAGTAGTGCAAAGCACACTGAATCACAAACTCTCAGCTGAGTATCAATGAAAATTTCTAAAAGGCCATGTAAAAAATTATGTTTTAATCTAGTATCTAAATACCATTGGCATAAGCTCTAGCTGAATTTCAAGGGACACACTAAAGCAGGGTGCCACCCCAGAGAAGACATGCCCAAACATTCACTGCCTGATGTATATTTCCCAGATATTAAATTACATGGAGGGCTCAAGGTTGCGCACTGCATAACAAATCAATAAAAACAGCAATAAAGCAACAGTATTAAACAAGAAATACAAGCAATTCCAAAGCAATAACTGAAGAGTAAAAAAAAAAAAGGCATAAAAATAAAAGCCGACCCAAGGCTACAAAGAAAATGGTATGCAGCAGATCAGTTAAAAAAAAAATACAACAAAAAGTCTATTCATCATCCTACCACACACATCTGCAAACTGGCATAATACTATGAATTTTCCTGTGTGAACCAAAATCGCATTTATCCAGATCTGCAGAGCTTTCATTAGCCTGACTAGGAACCAAACTGGTATTATTTAGTAATAAAAAATTTCAAAACTCAACCAAACAAAATAAATGTTAACGGTTTAGGCTCCCTGAGAAAGATGATGTGAGAATGCCAAGTACAAGCACATTGTGTACTAGTTTGTAGCCCACACTCCTGGAACCTCTAAAGGTGAGATGAAAGGCACATATCTTTTCTGATCTCATTTTGAGACTCTGTGTTTTCACAACAACTACTAATCTCAAATACCAAAAACAGACCCCGGGGAATAGAATCCCTGCAATGTGGATCATATCAGCATTCGTAGTTGTTACACAGTGGGGATGGGGAGGAATCCTAGTGTCAGGTTTTGGAGAGCAAGAATAAAAAGAATGGCCTATTTGGAACTTAAGAAAGTTCTGGCATGCCTGGGTTCAAAGTTGCTCCTTCTGCAATCGAGAAAGACAGGAAGCAAAGGAAAGCAGAGGTTTCCAGGATTCTGATAAACAGTCTTCTAGTAGCACAAAACATGTCTTAGGGATTGTGTGTAGTCCATTGGCTAAAGGCTGATTTTAGCCCATAGTTCTCAAAATGTGAGACCGGGTCTTTGTAAGGAAGTTCAGGCAATTGCCGGGGGAAATACAGTGGTACCTCGGGTTACATACGCTTCAGGTTACAAACTCTGCTAACCCAGAAATAGTGCTTCAGGTTAAGAATTTTGCTTCAGGATGAGAACAGAAATCATGTTCCGGCGGCGCGGCAGCAGGAGGAGGCCCCATTAGCTAAAGTGGTGCTTCAGGTTAAGAACAGCTTCAGGTTAAGAACGGACCTCCAGAACGAATTAAGTACTTAACCCAAGGTACCACTGTGTGAGCTACTTCCTGGGCCTTCAGGGTAGTTAGTGAAGCACTGAGCCATGGACGTAGCCACGGGAGCAGCCTAAGTCCAGTTGATGAGGAAGGGGGGCAGGGGCGGTCCATCCCAGGTGCCATCTCTAAGGGGGTGACAAGAAGGCACCTGGCGGGGGGCTCACCCCACTGCCCCCGGGCATGGCGGCACAAGCCGCAGCCATCGCGCCACCACAGCCGTGTGTGCAGGATCCTCCTCTCATGGCGGCAGTGGCGGCAGAGGGATCCCACTGCTGTCTGCATGGTGCTTGAGTGGCTTGTATGTCACTTGTACGGATCCACCCGCCGCTACTGCAGCCATGAGCAGAGGATCCCGCCGCCATCCGTACGGCACTTGAGCAGCTTTGGCCGCAAACAGCCCCACAGCGCATGTGTGCCGCCACTATGTACTGCGCATGTGCATGCGCACATGCAGTACGTAGTGGTGGCGTGCATGTGCCATACGTACGGCGCACGCGTATGCACCGCTGGGCAGTTTGCCCCACACCCGGCACCACGTGCCGGTTAGTCTTCCTTCGCCCCTGCCTAAGTCCAGTAAATAAATAAAAACACTTAACTAAAAGTAGAAATAATCAGAATATTTGAAATTGAAATGCTCACTGAGGACACTTGTCATTCAGTACCTTGCGGAGGGTGATGACCTGGCTAAGGTCGACAATGACAGGGGAACGTCTCAATGGGCTAGGCTTAATGAGTGTGCACCTGTCAGGGAACTGACATCGGAGCTAGAGGCGGAGGGGAGGCTCTCAAATGATGCTGGAGAAGGGCCCAGCAGGGAGAGAGGCAGCTCAGCAGATAGGGAAGCAACACCAGAGATAAAGGGGGGCAGATGGGGGAATCGGTGAGAGGGCTCCAGGACTCTTCACCGGACACCAGCGGGGAGAGCACGGGTCCTCCGCTACCCACGCCCTCCCTGCGCAGAAGGCTTCCGCGCAGGGAGAGTAGGAGGAGACTTGGCGTCAAACAACTTTTATGTTGGAAAAGGTTTAAGAAACGCCCATTGACGGATTCTGCTAGCGACTGAGGCAGCCACGAAGTGAAGGGCTGTCCAGACAGAAAGGTTTAAACAAGGCAACATAGCCAGGAGAGGCGGCAACTTACGCACGAGCAACCCATACTCATTACAGCACCAAAAAACTGTATTGGAAAAAAGGAGGAATTTGAGAAGGAAGTACTGAAAACGTTTTCAGCAAATCCAAGAAAACTTGTTTTAGTTTAGATTTTTTTAAAAGATGAAAAAAGGCGTCTTCTTTGTAATTTTGCAAAATATACTCATTAACTGCATGGAAGCTACTCCCTGGTGTTATTTTTTATTTAATTTCCTAGTTTTCGAATGACTGAAGATTTTTTTTAAAAAAATTATACTTTTCAAGTTTATACATTTCACTAATTTTATACATTTCAATAATTTTACAATTGTTTGACATTTCAAAACTTGACTTCCTTCCCCCTCTTTCTGCGGTTCCTTAAATTTATTTTTATTATCTTCTGTATATCCAAATTAACCCAATTTGCTCATTTATTCATCTTCTTTAAATATACACTCTTATAAAACTGCAGGTTATTACAATAATCCTGCCAATGTTTTCATCTGTTTACCACTTATCTGTATTTGCAAATGACTGAAGATTTTGACAGATCTTTCTGAGCACTTGGAGTCAAAAGAGAGCAATTTAAAACAACTGTTGTTGAGACATTTCATTCCAGATCTGCTAGACAGAGCCAGAAAGAGGATGATGACAAGTGGGTGTCCTGCCCACCCCCAAAGATAAGTCCTGGCTATGCCCATGCGCTGAGCCGATGCCTGAAAACTTGGAACAGTGAACACATAGAATGGGGATCACGGCTCCCTCTTCATTCCTGATTGCGCCTTGAGCACAGAACTTACACATGTTCTCCGCCATGCTCAGAAGATACAGGTGGGGCTTGTTATTGTCATCCCACTGTGCCCCACGCATGCTGATTGTACCTAGATCTCAGCTGTCCACACGGGGCACATGTGTCATGTCAGTGCATGGGCCATGAAGTGGAATACCGAACAGTCCTTCCGTGAGACCAGAAGACCATCAGGTCTGCACCCTCTGCAGCAGTAACTACACCATCGAGATCATGGAGAACAGGCCCACCATAGTAAAGTGCCTCTAGGTCTGGGTGAGTCCCCGAAGAGAGCCAAGCAGTTGAAGGCAACCTACTCATGGGCTGTAGTCAACCCAACTTGGCAGTGATGCAATAAGGTAACTGGTAGGCAAATGACTTGTGCCTTGCCAAAACAAGGGACAGAGTTTGCATATCATAACCTCCAACATTTATCCTATGAAAATAGGAACATCCTAAGGAAAAGCGGGACATTCTGGGGTCAAATAAGAAACTGGGACAGTTTCTGTAAATCCAGGACTGTCTGTTGTGTACTAACCTTGTATCCTAGAACAATAGGCAAGTAGAAAATAGGGACATCCTAAGGAAAAGTGGGACATTCTGGGATCAAATAAGAAACTGGGACAGTTTCTGTAAATCCAGGACTGTCTGTTGTGTACTAACCTTGTATCCTAGAACAATAGGCAAGTAGAAAATAGGGACATCCTAAGGAAAAGTGGGACATTCTGGGATCAAGTCAGAAACTAGGACAGCTTCTGTAAATCTGGGACTGCCCCTGGAAAATAGGGACACCTGGAAGGTCTGATATGTTCATTTACACACCTCTGTGGAAATTTAGACAATTTAAGTAGAAGTAAAATACATCTCACCATAGCAGGGAAGACCATGACCTGTGCATCTGTTCAGGAGCCTGTCCAGTTAGTATGCCAACTGCGGAGGGACAACTTCAAGACCCCTGCTCTCCCTACTTAGGGTTCTTTAAAGTAGACAGCCCTTCCGACTGATGGATCTTTAAACAGAGAACAGTCCCCTATAAAGTAGGACAGGCATCTCCAAAGTCCGGCCCAGGGGCCACTTGTGGCCCCCAGGCTGGTTTCAAATGGCCCCCCAGGCAATTTTGAAAAAAGCAATCTCTTGCGGCCCCCAAGTGCCTGCCCACCAAAGCCATTTCCTTTTTGCGGGCTTGTCAAGAGCTCTCCCCTCTGCGTGAGGCATGTGGCTAGCCCCCGCACCATTAGGGAGCCCCTGGCTGCGTCACTCCTTGGGTTGACCAATCTGGTCAGCTGGGGGAGGGATGTCTAAATAAATAAATAAATACTATAATACACGTTCGGGACATTGATGCTGCAGTGATGGCGGTGGCAGAGGGGCGGCCGCCGCGTTGACCCAGTGCTGGATTTATGTATAGGCTAAGTAGGCTGAAGCCTAGGGCCTCTAAATCTAGGGGGCCTCGCCAGCCCACCCGTTCCCCAGCAGGTAGTCTCCCCTCTCCCAAAATTGCAAACCCAAGACTTCATCTGAGGGC
Organism: Podarcis pityusensis; assembly: GCF_964106645.2. Lineage (NCBI taxonomy): Eukaryota > Metazoa > Chordata > Lepidosauria > Squamata > Lacertidae > Podarcis > Podarcis pityusensis. The sequence goes on along the minus strand of NC_138027.1, from coordinate 94,976,235 downwards.
AGGGCAACTCGGGCCTCTAAATCTAGGGGGCCTCACCAGCCTGCCCTTTCCCCAGTGCCGCAGTCTCCCCTCTCCCAAAATTGCAAACCCAAGACTTCATCTGAGGGCAGGGCAACTCGGGCCTCTAAATCTAGGGGGCCTCACCAGCCTGCCCGCTCCCCAGTGCCGCAGTCTCCCCTCTCCCAAAATTGTAAACCCAAGACTTCATGCAAGGGCAGCGCAACTCAGGCCCAGCAACTATGAGACTCAGGGCTAGCCAGTGGGGTCCAATTTGAAGCAGTGAGTGCAACTTGAATTTTTTTTTTTGGAAGGGCCCCAGTTCACAGTCAAAGTCTGCAAAATCTTATAGATATAAATAAAATCCATTTAGATTGCCCTGGTGCGGGGGGCCACCTTAGGAGCAACATGAGGGGCCCAATTTGGCCAAATTGCTCTAATTGCCCTAAGGTCAGCCCTGATGAGACTGCACAGGGGTTGGACTGACAAGCCCTGCACCTTCTAGGTCCCTGGTATACTATTCAGAGTACAGACTCAAGGACTTGTTATGGAAATAAAGGGGGGCACTTATTGGAAATCAGTTTTGTCACTTCTTCCCCCCCAAACCCCGAGACAATGAGCCCAGCCACCTTTTATTCACAGTCACATAAGCACTACACTACAGCATGGTCATAAACCTGTACGTTCAACCGCTGAAACATACACCCAATATGTAGTAATGGAGATTTATGTTACTGCTTTATGAATGAACACTGTGTTTTATGAATGGACTCTGTGCTTTGTGAATTACCTAAGAGCCACCAACAGGGAGCTCTAGAATCTGACAGCTAACCAATTGGGTACTACCAAACAGCGCCCCCTATTGCTGAAAGCAGGCAACCAGCAGGGAATGCTTTAGCTCAGCCTTTGCACTGTTGACTGAACACCCCCTCTTGTGCAGATAAAGGAGAAAACTCGTAAATTGTATCCTTTCTGGCATCCTGGCCAACTCTATTAGGTTGGTGTAAACCCTGGTGCACCAGAAGCCCAGAATAGCAGCAAATAAAATCCGCTCATATGTCAGCGACTGATAAGACTTTTCAACCAGTTCTTCCAAAGTCTTCCTAAAGTATAAAGCTCCAAAATACAGGCCAAAAGAGAGCAGGTCTGGGAAGAGCGAGGCATACAATGGGCACCACCAGTGAAAAGGCCCTGCTCTGTGTAGCTCCTGCCCTGTCACGTGGAATGCTCTCTACTGGAGTCTCCAGGTCCAATATAAAGACCATAAGAAGGGAGAGCAGGGACACTGAAGTTCCCAACAGCTGCTAATCAAGCAAGCAAGCAAGCAAGCAAGCAAGCAAGCAAGCACACAAGTCACCTTTGTCACAGTCAGGGCACCTATGTCCTGGCCAGGCCTGCACCCAATCTTGTTTTTGTACAATCTTGATTGTCCTCAGTAACCAAAATTATATTATCAACATATACAAGCAGAAAAGTTGTTTTCCTTCATTTACAAGGAATCATACAAAACAAAGTGGCACTAATAAAGAAACGTTCCAGGGTGGCAACTATCCAGCAATATGAAGTTATAGGAAAACTGGTGCTGTAAACAGTAATCCTTCTAGTTGGTTAATTGGTGCGGCAACTTCCATGCACATGACATGTGATGCTAACTATTTCCCCCAAGAGTTAAATGATAACTAATCAGAGGCAGCTACAGTTGCAAATGGCAACAAAATATCTGTGAAAGGAAGAGAAGCAGGTTCGCTGAAGTGTGTTGCAAGTAGAAATACTGTTTGTAATGAAGTGACAGCAGTAGTTTACCTGCTCGAATTAACAAATAAGAAAGTTTTGAGAATTTAAATTCTATACTAAAATTGATTACTTAATTGAGAAGGGGGTTGTAACAAAAACACTGGGGCCTAAGTTGAATAGTAGAGTGCCTGGTATCTGGTGGGCAGACCAAAGAACTCGTCAGTAGAGCTATGAGTTTCAGGTGAGGGTCAGATGCCTTGTCGATCCCAGCAGGTATATAACAGGAAGACTTGGCTTGCCCAGGCCTCAAAGGGTTTATGAAGTTCAGTTATTGAAGAAGTTTTTCAGTGTTAATTTTATGCATTTTTTAAAAATCACCATGGTTTTTAACAATAATATCTTATGTCCTTTACAGCAGAAATTGTTAATTGCAGAATTTTAAATACCCATCATCATCCTTGATTTCACTCAATTTTGTTTATAACACTTCCATTTTCTTCTAGTTGTGAGGGTGGGGGATGGGGAGGGGCCACAAGTGGAGTAGGTATAAATATATTTATATATACCTGGTGTTATGTTCCTTTTCATATGTTGTGAACTTAAAGGTTGACAGACAACCTTTATTACTATAATGTACTTTGCAATGTTCCTTACATATATTTCAACTTTCTGGATTTATTTTTCATCTGGCCTTCAGATATGAAAGGCAGAGGGATTTAACACCTGTATAGATTTGTCATCCATGTGATGAAATGAAAAGTATGCCATTTGCAATAAACTTTGCATAAACTTTGCATTTAATTTTAATGATTTAAGAATGTCAGGTAAAATGGTCGGGCCACACTCATCTTCACTTCACCAAATCATGCCTCAGTTGTCATGCTAGCTGTTGCTGTTGGTGCTGCATGTTGTAGTCTCCATCATCTGGGGCAACAGTTTGACAAAGGCTGCTGCAGTCTCAGTCTCAGGAGTTGAAGCAGCCCAGGAAAGGAGATGCCAATAATAATGGAGAGCTTGTTTTTTGAAGTTTGATCACTGTCAGTCTTCTATTCTGTCTCCTCAACACCAAAGTGTAAATGTAAGTTAAACCCAACAATTTCTGTGGGGAGCAATCCTTTAAAAAGCTCAACATCCTTTGGGGCAAATTCCTAAAAAAAAAAAAAAAAAAAGCAACAACTTCAATAATCCTGAAAAAAGCTCAACAACTTTGGCCGGCCCTCAGGCATGTTCATTTCAAACCTGGCCCTCTTTGAAAAAAGTTTGGACACCACAGAAGTAGGAGATATGGCCACCCTAATAATTGGCCAAAGTAACCCATGGGCTGAGTTTTCGCAAGGGAACCTTCACTGAGGCATAACTTTGCTTCATCACACAGCGTGACTATTTTACTCTCTTTTGTCACATGGGCAGCTCTGCCCCTGTGGAAAAGGATCCCGGAAATGCTTCTGCCATTCTATTTTCTCCTCCACTCCTCATCTCTTCCCTGCCATCTTCTGCAGCAAGACTTTGCTTCCCCCAAAAAATGCCTTCCTGCCTTAAACAGCGCATCCTGTCCATTTTCTTGCCCTCTGCCTCTGCTGCAGCCTCTCACTGCTACTATTCCCTGAAGCTCCTGCCATCTTTTAATTTAATTTTAATTTTACAGGTCACACATATATATGTATTTTTGTTTTGTTTTTAACAAAGTCCACAATGATACCTACTGGGTTATGTAACTTTAAAAAAAAAAAAAGGAATGTTTTTAATTCTATGATGCTCAGGCAGCAAGGATAGCAAGTAACATGAACAGCACTGACTGCCAAGAATCTGATCACTACTCCTGGCTACCTAAAAGCCACTTCTGTCAGCTGCCTCCACCCCCTTAATGACAGCATCCGACCTGGAAGTTAGTTCTGCATTTCAAAAATGCATAATAAGGTATCCTTGCTTTCTTCCTGGACTGGCACAGCTTATCCCTTGGATAAGCATTTTAGAGCACACGTCATATCTCTGCTCACCATTGGATGGCAGCAAAGTAACATAGCTGGAAGAAGAAAACCCAAAAGAGACCATCAACACATACTTATTTAAATATGGCTATGTATACACTGTACCTTTAAAGCACATTCAAAACACATTCTGTCCTCAAAGAATTCTGGGCCCTGTAGTTTACAGGTTGCTGGAAAATGCAACTCCGTGAAGGGTAAACTGCGTTGCCCATAATTCTTTCAGGAAAAGAATATACTTCAGGTGTGCTTTAAAGGTACACTGTGCAGGTACACTATTTAAGAGAGGCAGCGGATCCTTGGATGACAAGGAAGTTAAGGGTTTGCTAAAAGAAGGGCTCACCCAGACTTGCACTGCATTTGTAGGCACAGGTCTGGGCTTTAAAGCTCTGTGTCCAAACATCATCATTATTATTATTTAAATCCCTGTGCTTTCCCCAGGAAAGCCCATGTTTCACTACTGAATTGGAGCAAACAGCAATTGGGTTTTCAGCAGATGACTGGTTGCTCTGATTCACCGGAAAAATATGCAGGTTTTCCCTGGGAAAGCACAAGGACCAAAAACCCACCCCCTACTTGGACACAGAGCTTTAAAGCTCTGAACTGGGCCTGGAAGTGCAAAAGGAAATCTGGATGAGCCTGTAAAAAAGGAGAGTACAGAGGAGGGGAAGGAAGCCTTTTGCATCTTTCTTCACAGAAGAAGATAGAAGATCTCTGTGCTTAAAATAACTTTCTCAGGAAAGGAATCAAGGCATAGATTGAAATTCTAGAGCTTACTAACAAGTTTCTTTTTTTAAAAAAAGAAAATCAAGCCCGGAATGGCATCTAGCTGAGAGTTCTTAAATAAGGCAAATGTGAAATTGTTGATCTTCTAACAACAACAACAACAAATGTGTAACTTCTCTAAAGTCAGTCTCCATAAGTCAGCACAGGAAAGTGGCCAATCTAACACCAATATTTAGAAGAGGTTTGTTGTTCCAGGTTATTAGAGGCTGGTTAATCTAACATCTGTTCCTGTGGAGCCGGTAGAAAGCATGATTAAAGACAGAATTCTAAAGCATATAGAAGAACAAATCTCCATGAAGAAAAAAGCAACATGGCTTCTCAAGGGTACGTCCTCATTCCCTAACCTTTTACAGTTCTTTGAGTGTGTTAATAAGCACATGGAGAAGAGAGAGCCAGTAGACATTAGATACTGAGACTTTCAAAAGGCTTTCGATTAAACCCCCCATCAAAGACTGCTGGGCACTGGCGGAGGAAGAGGAGTGCAGGGGGAGCTCACCGCCCCTGGCAGCGTGATCCTGGTAGGGTGCCATCGTGGCTGCCCCTCCCCGCCCATGCTGGGTGCCACGTCCCTGCAGGTGGTGTGCCCCGCCCCCAGGACGCACGCCAGCTCTGCCCCCGCCTGCTCTCGGCTCCCCAGTGCTGAAGCATGAAGCATCCACTGCTGCTGGGTTAGCTTAGCAGTCATGGGATAACAGGACAGGTCTCATATATCAGTAAGTGTAGTTAAAAATGATGGCACCAAATTCTTCAGGTTTGTAAGAATAAAACAGGATTGGAAGGAGCTCAAGGAAAAATCTCCAAACTGTGTAAACGGGCATTAAAATGGCAAACGTAATTCAATGTAAGCTAGTACAAAAGTGATGTGTATTGGGTTCAAAACTCCTAAATCCGCTTTCTCAAATTTCCAGAAATACTGACTGGCCCCCCAAAGGTGGCAATTCCTGGTGTAGACAACAGTCAGCTAATTGGATCGATGCTCTGACTCTGTCTAAGGAAATCTCTCTAAAAGCATAGCTGTCAACTTTTCCCTTTTCTTGCAAGGAATCCTATTTGGAATAAGGGAATTTCCCTTATAAAAGGGAAACGTTGACAGCTATGTATAAAAGGGATCCAGGCCTGAGTAACCTCACTGCTAAATAAACCCCAGTGCAGGGGTCCTTGTAATGCTGGAATGATTTTATGAACCGTTCCCGTGAAAAGGCATTCACTACCATGCTCCCTGTTAGAGGCTCACTCAATATTTCCAGTAGTTCAGAAGAAGAGGCCGTTCTCTCATCTGCGCAGCGAAGCATGTACCTTTGCTGTAGGAAAATGCAAAGTACTAATTGGCTGGCCAGCTTGCAAGGCATTTCTACACAAGAGAATACCTCAGGGCAAGAGCAAGGCTTGGCACGTGAAGAGAACATGTCATTTAAGGTGCCAGAAATGGCCTGAGCCTATGGAGTAAGTCAGCATCAACACTTTTTGCAGCATTTAATCCTTAAAATACACCCACCAAAGATTATATGGAGGCTTACGTCGCTTTTTCTGAAAATGCTTCTCCCTATAAGCATGATGTTTATGCTTAGGCTGCATACATAAAGCACATCTTGCCACAAGAGCTGTAGTTTATCCCTTACCCTTAACAAAACTACAGTTCCCAGGACTTGGGGGGCACTTTAAATGTGCTTTAAATGTATGGTGAGGTGCAACACATAGAATAAATTGCATGCAATTGGTGTTTTCTGCATAAGACAAACTATCTTCCATCATTTTCAGTAAAACTTGAACTTACCTGCTAATCCCAGTGGCTTCCAGTGCCCTGGAAAATGTTCACACCTAGTCCTTTCCTTTGGGTTGTGCTAGCATTCCCTGCCAGACAGAGCTGAGCATGAGAATTGCAGGTGCACTCAATACTTCTAGATTGGCCTCAATCTGAGTATCCAATCTTTGCAGCAAATGACAGGTGTGAGCAATAGAACAGGCAACCAAAACATGCTGGGAAAGATTTTGTAATGTCATCCTGCTCTCATGCCTAAGGGAGCCTTTAAGTTAAGAATAAGACTACAGTGAGAAATTAGACAGAGAAATGGGGCTTTTGTATCCCTAAGATCTGTGTGGAAGAAGGGCATTTGATCGGTGCATGACAAGGTTCACATGTCAAAGTTTCCTCTTCCACACAGCCCATCACCAAGTACTAATTTGCATGCCTAGGGGCATTGTGATTTGTCTGTCTGGTGATGTTGATTTCCTCCCCCTTTCCTGGACCAATGCAACTGCAAACATTTCATAAATAGATAAGTCACTCTAAAGCTTTATTTTCCTAGCCCTTTTCATTGCAAAATCATGAGTTATTTTCCCAAATTCATTTTTTTCTTACATGAGGAATCTGCTTCCAAGTAAGCACACCTAAGAATGGGCGATATGCTTTGTTCATCAGCATCACTGCCATACAACAACTTGAATAAGAAACAGCCCATAACTGAAAGCTATGCAAAGCCGTAGTCACTAATTGCAACACAGAGATTACTGTTTGCTTGCCTCCTGCTCCTGGATTTGAGAGTGAACCCACGAGAGTCATTGCGGTTCAGACCAAGGGTCCCAGACCCTTCACGGGTCCCTATTTTCCAGGGACATCCCTGGGATTTAGTGAAGCCATCTCAGTTTCTGATTTGATCCCGGAATGTCCCACTTTTCCTTAGGATGTCCGTATTTTCATCAGAGAAATGTTGGAGGCTATGGAGTTATCCAACCCCCAAGCCAAGGAGATAAGTAACTATACAACCTTTAAAGGGCTCCTGAAGGCAGCCCTGTATATGGAAGATTTTTTAATGCTTAATGTTTATATTATGTTTTTATTTATATGTTGGAAGCCACCCAGAGTTGCTGGAGCAATCTAGTCAGATGGGTGGGTAAATAAATAAATAAATAAATAAATAAATAAATAAATAAATAGGACATCCCTATCTTCATTGGAGAAATGTTGGAGGTATGGTATCCATTCCAACCAGATGCCTCTTGCATACTCTCCAACATTTCTCCAATGAAAACAGGGATGTCCTATTCCATGCTGATTTTATTATTTATACCACACCCATCTGACTTGGGTTGCTCCAGCCATGCTGGGCAGCTTCCAATTCATATAAAAACATAATAAAACATTAAACATTAAAAAACTTCCATATACAGGGCTGCCTTCAGATGCCTTCTAAAGATTGCATAGTTACTTATCTCCTTGGCTTGGCGGCTGCATAACTCCATACCTTCCAACATTTCTCCAATGAAAATAGGGACGTTCTAAGGAAAAACGGGACATTCCGGATCAAATCAGAAACCAGGACTGTCCCTGGAAAACAGGGACACTTGGAGGGTCTGCTCTTGAAGCCCACCAGCAGGGTGTGAGGGCCACAGCCCTTTCCCACTGCTGCTCCTTAGCTCCTTAGTCCTCAGAGTCACACCCATCCTGAACCTAAAGGCTGCAAACAGTGAGAAAGGTATCAGAGCAGAATGCCAAAGAGGGCAGGTCTAGTGGCTGCTATATATATAAAGCCCTTAGCCACATGCAAACAGAGCACTTTCATGAGCTATCAACTTACATGAATCTGGATTGGTATATTATAATTGTAGCTGGCACCTGGCTTTTGCGTTGCCACCCAGTGATATGATTAGGCTGTATGGATTGCTCAGCCTCTGAGGCTTGTCACATTCTGCTCAAAACAAAGGAAGGGGAAAGGAAGCTTGTAATGAGTCCCCAGGTAACTGGTATTCCTCTGCTCTCTAACTTTAGATATTTATTGTGTGTAAATAGGATCTCTTTATAGTATTGGAGAGGTGGGATAATTCTGCAACTGGGGGAGGACAACTCTCTTTTTAAAGGTTTCATTTACAATGTGCTATTTATACTATAGGAGACGAGAAGATGGAAAGACCATTATAGTTTGGTTTTTCACACAAACCTTACTTTGGCTCAAAATAGACCGGGAATATCAAATAGTTACCTTTAGATAAAGTAATTGTTAAATTATGGAAACCGGGAGAAACTGATGTAAAATGCTTTTTTTAAAAAAAGCATGACAAAAAAAATATCAGTGCAAATTGCCTTGATTCTACCTGGTTGGTGTCACATTGCAGATTTGACAACCAGATTTTAGGAACATAAAGCTCTATTATCCTTCTAATTGGCCCTTCAAACAATTCCCCTATGCCTCTGGGTAAGAGATAAATCCTTGGAAGCAGTTGGACTGTTATGTTATGGAACATCTATAGCAGATTTGTGGCAATTTATCATCTCTACTCCCTAAATATGACCGAAAAAAGACATTGGGTGGGTGGAAGGAGCAAATTAACCACAAATGTTTCTATATTTGCTCTGAAGGTGAGTAGAATTTCAGTATTCACTGTTGGATATTTTGAGCTGAGGAATGACTTGAAAGTTGATTTCAGAATAAACTAATTTTGCAGCATGCTCTTAAGCATTTCATTTTAGAGGGACTTGTGTTCCTACCCAGGCCCCCGTGATGCTTGGACAAAGGGTGATATAGATATTTAAATAAACAAACACATAAATAAGCTTGCTTGGTTGCTGAGGATTGTAGTCAAAAATACTTCAAAAGAGCTGATCAATGTGAGGCTCGATTTTGCTGTAATCTTTTATCATCACAAAGTACTTGTAGGATCCTGTTCCTGGCATAGCAGATGGGAAACTGAGACACAGAGAGAGGATGATTTCCTCATATCCTTCAGCTGCCCAGATTTACCGGGGACCAACCAGATTTTCTGCTGCCCATCCTTGGTAAGTGACTGTCCCATGGTTTGGGGGTTTTTTTAGGGGAAGGTGCCTTTTGAAGCAAATGTATGCACGCAGCCATTAAAAACCTACTTTCAGTTATTGATGCTCCAGTTCAGATTATTGTAATGTTTTATATGTGGGGCTGCCCATGCAGCTGTTTTCAGAAAACCCAGACATTTAGCAAAATTTAAAAAATATTTTTAAATTTTACCTCTGAGAAAGAGGATATGTCTGGGAAAGTCCGGACATTTGGCAACACTAACATTTACCTCAACTAAACATTGGATTGCTGTCTACCAGTCAAGCTGAGTTGGTATTTCTATGGCCCTATGGAGAGGATTTGAGCATAATTTATATTCACTCTATCATCTAAACCACTTCTTTCTCTTTCCCCCCCTCAAAGAATTGAATATGACAACCGTGGGCACCGAACCTGGAGACATGGCTAATTTCTCCTCTTTGCAGAGTCCATGGACTACCTTCGGAAACTGCACTGGCGAAGGCGCAATATTTCAGGACATCTATATCCCTCTAATTTATAGCGTTCTCTTTCTGGTGTGCTTTCCTGGGAACATTATTGTCATTTCCGTGTATGTCTTCAAAATGAGGCCCTGGAAAAGCAGCACTATCATTATGCTAAACTTGGCCATTACAGACCTGCTGTACGTGTCTTGCCTTCCATTCCTGATACAATACTACGCCAGTGGAGAAAACTGGATGTTTGGAGAATTCATGTGCAAGCTTGTCCGGTTCAACTTTTACTTCAACACGTACAGCAGCATCCTCTTCCTCACCTGCTACAGCCTCTTCCGTTTTATTGTCGTCGTCTACCCGATGAACTGCTTTTCCATTCAGAAACGAAGATGGGCCGTTGCCACCTGCGCTGTAGTTTGGGTTGTTTCCCTGTTGCTGGCCAGCCCGATATTCCACGTGATTACGACGCAACAAAACGCCCACCGATGGATTTGCCAGGATCTTACTAACTCTGCAGACTTGTTCACGGTGAGGTGGTATAACTGGCTCCTAACGACATTTGCTTTCTTCTTGCCTTTGGTAACTGTCACTCTTTGCTACGCTGTGATTATCTACACCTTGGCAAGAGGGCCTCACACTGGCACTGCTTACAAGCAAAAGGCTCGCCTGCTGGCCATGGTCCTCCTGGCCGTCTTCTATGTCTGTTTCTTGCCATTTCACATCTTCAGAGGAGTTCGCATTGAGCTAACTATCCACCCTGCGAGCTGCCGCACAATGCGGAGAGTCCGGGATATTTTTACTGTGACCCAGTCCTTAGCATCACTGAACACCTTTGGCAACTTAATACTTTATGTTGCATTGGGTGATAACTTCCAGCAGGCCATTCTTTCTATCTGCAAACTGACCATGAAGACAAATAAGAAATAGATAAGGAGGGAAAGTGATGTGACTTGCCCAAAACATGAAAGAATAGGTTGCATTTGCTGTTGCCCTAAACCTGTGTAGTTTCAGCAGAGGCATAAGACTTGTGCAAAAGCTTCCATGTATTCCTGGAAATAAAATATATGGATCCACTTTCCTTTGTTTCCCAGAACATAAGGTGTGTATCAGTTGCTTTCAATTCATGGCATTCCTTTTGATCCTCTTCATATTGAAGGAGTTGCGTTAAACAGAGTTGTTTAGGAAGCAATCCTATAGCAAGTTATGCAAACCTTGAACAGGCTAGGATCCAGTGGATTTGGCTTAACTCCAGCATCCTCAACTTAGTCAGAGCTAAGTCAGTGTAAATCAGAGGGGACGTAGGCTAGATCCTAAGCCCATCCAGCTTCATCACATTATGTAGGAACCCAGCATAAATTAAACCAGTAAAACTGGTGGCGTAACTCAAACACTATTTTAAAAGCTTGTTTTCCCCCTTACAGGCTTAGGCCAGCTCAAGCCAGCAGTAAACCCACTGCTGAGTGGAGTTTGCATCTGGTGTAACTTTACAGCTTCTTGTGCATAGGATTGCTCTCTTTGCCACTGAGTCCTGCTGGAATAAAATCAGTTCAGCTTTTGACACCACACATAACTTGTTTTCTGGGTGCATGCTAAACAAGAACCTGGAACCCTCATGGTCGGTGGCATGGGCCCCTTGAGATCCCAGGGTGGAAGGAGAGGGAGCAATATTGTTTTCTCAGTTCCCAGAATGGCTTCCTGCAGCCTATTAACTCTCTCAGCTGGGCTATAACACACACAGCAAAAGTTTGAAATAAAGCTCAAGCACATGAGCCTCTTATTGTAGTTGAAGCAGCAGATAACATTTTAGAGAACATATGTATGCGTTTATATATGTATAAGGCAGCAAAGTCTGATGCACACAAACATTTGAGTATGATAGAATCAGGATTGTTGTGTTTGTGATACAGTTCATCAGAGGCACATGTTATTAGATAGTTCACTTCTCAAGCTTCTTTCAAGAAGGACATGCTGATAATTTCTATTTTGGGTCGATAACTGACCAATATCCCGGCCCCCATCAAAATTTGCATCAACCAATGCAGATATTCACAAAACATCAGAACTCAAAGTTGCAGTTTCTTCTCGATGAGACCTCACTATTACATTGGGTCTGACACTGTAAACACTGCCTTATGCTCAATCACTAGAACCCTATTCCCTTCCAGACGCGTAGAACATTACAGCAAGGTTTTCTTTCTAAGTGTGCTGAAGCTCTAATGCAGGGGTCGGCAAAGTTTTTGTCGCTTGGGCCGGTTCACAGTCCCGCAGATGCCGCGCTGGGCCACAGTGTGTGTGTGTGCGTGCGCACACACGCATGTGCAAACGCTATTTCTGGCGTAGAGGAGGCGTGTGCAGCTTCCCATTGGCTGCAGGAGCTAATGGGAAGCCGGCCAGCGTCGTGGAAGGAGGCCCCTGCTCTGCTCTGCACCGGTTTAGCATGGTGCACGGGAGCTGACTGAGCGGGTGGCGGGGGTCAATGGGCTGGTTAAATGGCCCACATGGGCCACCTGTGACCCATGGGCCTTAGGTTGCCGACCCCTGCTCTAACCTTTAGAGGGCCAGACTTGGAGTGGGAAAACCTGGGTTAAGATCTCCACTCACCCATGAAGGTCACTGGGTGACCATGAATCAGTTACTGTCTCTCTGCCTAATCTCACTGGGTTGTTGTAAGGGGGGAAATAGGAGCAGGGAGTCATGGATGCTACCCTGAGCTCCTTAAAGGAAAGATGGAGCTTAAATGTAATAAATCAGTGTTCCCCACAAATGGGTCCCCAGCTGTTTTTGAACAACAATTCCCATCATCCCTAGCTAGCAAGACCAGTGGTCAGGGTGATGGTAACTGTAGTCCAAAAACAGTTGGAGATCCAAGTTCGGGAAACTCTGTAATAAATTAATGAATGGAAAATTCCCCTTTACTTACCCTGACTCAACTCCCTAAATCTTAATCTCATGGGCAGCGTCAGAATCTGGAGTGCCGCAAAGCCAGGGCTTTCTAAGCATTTAGCTTCTGATTAGAGAACTTCTTCCCATGTATCACCAATATTCCTGCTGCACAGTAATTTTACATTGCTTTTTCTTCTGATGCAGTTTCTGAATTTGTTTCTGATTTTATGTCCATGTTGTATTTCATATTTATGGTTTTGTTTGATTAAAAAAAGAAGATCTGCAGACCTCCTGCAGGACTTGTTGTTAACGCGCGCTATAAAACATTGTAAATAAAATAAATAAAATTTGCCCAGATTGTGACGTGTACCAACCCTCTGCTGCCAAGCAACAGGTCTGAAGTCATAGGAACATACAAAGATCCCTGCTGAATCAGACCACTCTAGTTGTAGGGTTGGTTCCAGTTGGGAAGAGCAATCCGAAATATAGGAAGCCAGTGTAATTTACACCGGGGTAAATTATGCCGGTGCAACCTGTCCCATTTCCAAACTCTGTTTGGGAGCAGGTCTACTTGTGACCCGGAAACTACAACTAATCCAGAATGCGGCAGCTAGACTGGTGACAGGGAGTGGCCGAAACCATATAACACCGGTCTTGAAAGACCTACACTGTCTCCCAGTACGTTTCCGAGCACAATTCAAAGTGTTGGTGCTGACCTTTAAAGCCCTAAACGGCCTCGGCCCATTATACCTGAAGGAGCGTCTCCATCTCCATCATTCAGCCTGGAGACTGAGGTCCAGTGCCAACGGCCTTCTGGTGGTTCCCTCGCTGAGGGAAGCCAAGTTACAGGGAACCAGGCAGAGGGCCTTCTTGGTAGTGGCACCCGCCCTGTGGAACGCCCTCCCACCAGATTTCAAAGAGAAAAATAACTACCAAACTTTTAGAAGACTGAATGCAGCCCTGTTTAGGGAAGCTTTTAATGTTTAATAGGTTATTGTATTTTAGTGTTTTGTTGGAAGCCGCCCAGAGTGGCTGGGGAAACCCAGCCAGATGGGCGGGGTATAAATAATAAATTATTATTATTATTATTATTATTATTATTTGTCAGGGGTTCAGGGACAGAGGGACAGGGTAGGCAGGAGATGGAGAGCGATGGGGATGAATCCCAGGACAGCGAGGAAGAGGATGACAATGACTCTAGAGATTCCATGAGTCTTTCCAGCAAATCAGAGGATTCCCAGAAGGGGGCGCCGGTGGTCAAGGCCAGGGGAGCCCCAGGGGGGACGTGTCAGGAGCAGGGGGCCAGCGGGGGATCCCAAAGTGGCAGCTGGGCGTCAGGACCAGCCTCCCCGCCTGAGTGCAGCGAAGGGGGTGGAGGTTCCAGTGTATCAGGGGAGGCGGCTCCGGCAGTAGAGAAAGGAGGGAGGTCGGAGCAAGCCACCCTCCCGGAAGGGGAGGGGAGTAGTGAAGGGAGTAGCGTAGCTGTCAAAAGGAAAGTTAGAGGTTGGGCGCGCGCGCCAAGTTCAAATGTAGAGGCGCGCAGAAGTACAGGGAGCCCGGAGGAGGGGCCAGGTCCCAAAGCCCGCAGGAGGGGGCAAGAGCAGTCTGATTCCGCGTCGGAGGAATCCAGGAGGGGCGAAACCCCAGCGGGCAGAAAGACCCTGCGGAAAAGGAAAGAGAGAAAGAGGTGGAGCAGCGCAAGCCTCTTAAACTGGTGCAGGGGAGGGACGGATTCAGAAGGGACTTCAGCGGTCTAAGCCTAGCAGACGTAGGGCTGCGCGCCTCGGATCTGAAGCAAACAATGAACTGCAATAAACACTTTTGTATATAAGAAAAGAAAGGCGTTGGTCTTTTGTGAGCTGAGACTTGAGGCAGCCCTGACATTATTATTATTATTATTATTATTACCTGATGGTTGAAATAGCCCTAGCCTGGAAGAAGGAAAACAAGCTTAAAATTGCACGACCCTTTTTGCCAGGGTAACTTCCGCTGAGTTGCTAGCTCACGTGACTGAGCTGAACGAAGTCTGGAATAGGGGTAAGTCTCTCCCCCCCTTCACTCCCCTGCCCTGTGACACCCCCATCAGCCCAGAATGCCCTATTTTCATGACTCGCTGCAGCTTCAGCTCAGACAATGAGCTTCGGCTGAGCCAGGATGGGAGACTTACGTCTGTTCCAGACTCTACTCATGCCGGCAGATCTTGGGTTTGGATTGCTCCCTTGGGCACAATGATCACAAAGTAAGGAATGGACATGAGGGCTTAACTAGATGTGCAACACCAAGAAAGGGAGCAGTGATCTGGATCAGGGACACAACACAGAGGTGCTCCCTTGCCCACAGCCCTAGTTTAAAGGCCCCATTACGGCTTTTTGAAAAACAAAAGCATTCCTCTCCCTTGTAATGCCTAGTTATCTCCTGAAGTGCAAACGTTTGGCCTTAAGAAAGTGGCTTGGTTTCCAGGGAGTGCATGGATCCACAAAGCCTTCTTTGCTTGTTATATTTCATTTGGAACCCAACCACACGGACAGCGCAGATTCTTTTATTGGGCTGACAAAAACTTCCAAAGGCCTGCAAACCATCTCTGTACTATCTAAATCAACCAGGACCACAAATAAATATAGCAGGGTTTCTGATACACAATATTTGCAAAGGGTTAGTGTCAATCAGCACACAAAAGGGGGGAAAATCCATGCAAATATCTGGCTGGTGCATATCACACCAATTCATTGGCACTGCAAAGCATTACAAACAGAGATCTGCACTGCAGAACTGAGCCCGCTGCTCTGGCTGGTGACAGATTTGCATAAACAAAACCTAAGGAATAGCAGTCAGCATGACTTCATATACAAGAAGGATGGGGCAGGGAGGGGGGGGGACCCAAGGGCGCAGAGAGTTTGGCCACATAGCTTTGTGTCAATTGTAATTTTCCATGAGTGTGAGGTGGCGGCCTGCCTCTGGAGTTATCGTAAGACTACAGGCAATTTCCAGTTAGCAGCAGCTGTCTTGGGGCCAACCAGGATATCTCAGTTGGTGGAGCATGAAACTCTTAATCTCATGGTCATGAGTTTGAGACTCACGTTGGGCAAAAGATCCCTCCATTGCAGAGGGTTGGATGATGACCCTCGTGTTAGAGGCAAGAAATCAACTTCCTGTTTGAAGAAGAAGAGTTTGGATTTGATATCCCGCTTTATCACTACCCTAAGGAGTCTCAAAGCGGCTAACACTCTCATTTCCCTTCCTCCCCCACAACAAACACTCTGTGAGGTGAGAGGAGCTGAGAGACTTCAGAGAAGTGTGACTAGCCCAAGGTCACCCAGCAGCTACATGTGGAGGAGCGGAGACACGAACCCGGTTCACCAGATTACGAGTCTACCACTCTTAACCACTATACCACACTGGCTCATAAATAGTTTATGGAAGTCTTGTCAGCTTTAAGAAGAACCTACAGTAGGCCTTTGAAGGGCTCCTATCTGTTCCAGCATCCTATTCCTCACACTGGCCAGCCAGATGCCTATGGAAGCCCACCAGTGCAGCAATCCACACTTGCTCTTTGCCCTCTAGAAGAAAGCATTCAGTTGTCAGGCTACCTGGTGGTATATTGCCATCATGGCTAGCTGTGCTGGTCCCGGGGGGAGGTTACCGCAAGGCGTTGTCACTGTGCTGGTCCCGGGGGGAGGTTACCGCAAGGCGTGGTCAGAGTCCGGTCCTGGGTCGAGGGTCTGGAGACTGTCCACCAAGGGTGAAGCGGGGTCCAAAGCGAGGAGCAGGGCAAGGTTGGGAATTCTGGAAGAACAGGTCTGGGTGCTGGCAGAAACAGGTTTCCAACGACATTGCTCCCGCAACCTGGGACCGGGCTGACTGGCCTTTATCTTCTCTGAGGCCAGGGGCGGTCCCGGACCACAGGTGACCAACCTCTCCTGGCCTTAAGGCGAGTACTCCTCCTGAGAGAACCCAGTTCCCTCCGCCTCTCTGCCCTGAGCCTCTGCAGCTCAGGAGAGGCTGAAGGGTTACTGGACCCAGGGGGAGGCTCACCTTCCCCTGACAGGGCTGGGAGAGGCGCACCTGTAGGCAATGGGTCCTCAATCACCTCCGGAGCCAGAGTGGATTCACCTGGTGCCTGCTCCTGAGGATCCGGCACAGGTGCAGGTGCTTCAGATTCAAGGCCCTGCCCCGGCTCAGCCGGCCCTGGAGGCGGGGACTCCTGTGCAGGCTGGGATTCCTCTGGTTCAGCCTCTGAATCAGACTCCCAGGCCATCACACTAGCAGTGGCTGATAACCTTAACCATCATGACTTTGTAAAACCCTTTCAAAGCCATCATCACTACCTCTCATGGGAGCCAATTCCATAGTTTAACCATGCACAGTGTGAAAAAGTATTTTCTCTGTCTTGAACCTTCTAAAATTCAACTTCACTAGATAGCACCAGCAGGGCTGGCCCAAGACAGTCAGATAACCGGGGTACAAATAATAAAAAAATTATTATCAGTAAAAAAGTTCTGGAACTCACCATGAATGCCTCCCTTGTGGTACCTCAGGTTACATGCGCTTCAGGTTACAGACGCTTCAGGTTACAGACTCTGCTAACCCAGAAATAGTACCTCGGGTTAAGAACTTTGCTTCAGGATGAGAACAGAAATTGTGTGGCGGCAGCATGGCGGCAATGGGAGGCCCCATTAGCTAAAGTGGTGCTTCAGATTAAGAACAGTTTCAGGTTAAGAACGGACCTCCGGAACGAATTAAGTACTTAACCCGAGGTACCACTGTAATGGCAATGGTGCCCACCTGAGAGGTGAGTTCCAGCTGGAAAAAAGCCATTATTATTATTATTATTATTATTATTATTATTACTGCACCTGAGGCAAACCACAAAATGCCCTCCCTGCCAATAAATAAGGGGAGGGAATGAAGATCTACATCAGGAGTAAGTGAGAAAATAAAATGAACCGATTCCTCTCAGTTGAACTGGGATTCATAGGCTGTCATGTGGTGGTGGTGGTGGAGGTATCACTCAGAATCATGAAGGGTGGGTGCAGAGCCTTGGAGAACCCAGAAGGCAGAGATCACCATTTCCTCAGGAATAGCGTGCACGAATATGGCCATTTCATTTTTTAGAGTTTGGGGCTGTGGGTTAGGTTTGGGTTGCAAATCTCACATGATTCACCAGCTATTCTCTCCACCAATTTTACATTCTTAAATTGGCAGTGCTCTTTCAAGTGGTAGCTTTGGCTGCCCTACTTTGTTTAGGTATATCAAAACATTGGTTGACCACACCTGCTTAGCAGGGTCATGGTGTCCCATGGAAATGTATTTCATTTGACTATGTGGGTGAATGGTAAAACTGTAGACGAAAAATGGTTAAGGTGTGCGTACACAAATGCTGTAATTTATATAAAAATTTGGTTGTGTGATTTTCGTTGAAAATAAATGCCAAGTCAACATGACTGCATTGGGCAACTAGTTGAGAACTATTGCATCTGATGGCTCCCAAAGGTTTTATTTGCAAAAGGTGAGATGAGGCGAAAAAGATTTTGGGCACAAACATAAGAGAGACGGGACCAAAACTAGTTCTCCTGGAGGCCTCAGATTTTCACTACCTCCAGACAAAGTTCTGTAAAATGAGGAAGGTAAATACCTGCCTTCATATTCAATGAAAGATTCATTCATTCATTAAAAGTATTTTTTACCTTTCTCTTCAGTCAGAAAAGGCTCTTAGGGTGGCTTACAGCAGTCAATAATAGGTAAGTACTGGGACGCGGGTGGCACTGCGGGTTAAACACAGAGCCTAGGACTTGCCGATCAGAAGGTTGGCGGTTTGAATCCCCGTGACGGGGTGAGCTCCCGTTGCTCGGTCCCAGCTCCTGCCAACCTAGCAGTTCAAAAGCATGTCAAAGTGCAAGTAGATAAATAGGTACCGCTCTGGCGGGAAGGTAAACGGCGTTTCCGTGCGCTGCTCTGGTTCGCCAGAAGCAGCTTAGTCATGCTGGCCACATGACCCGGAAGCTATACGCCGGCTCCCTTGGCCCATAAAGCGAGATGAGCGCCGCAACCCCAGAGTTGGTCACGACTGCACCTAATGGTCAGGGGTCCCTTTACCTTTACCTTTACCTGATCTCAGGTTCAGACCTCCAAGTGTCCCTATTTTCCTGGGACAGTCCCGGATTTACAGAAGCCATCCCAGTTTCTGATTTGATCTTGGAATGTTCTGCTTTTCCTTAGGACATCCCTAGTTTCCCTGGAGAAATGTTAGAGCATATGGAGTTAAGCCAAGGAGATAAGAAACTATACAACCTTTAGAAGACACCTGAAGGCAGCCCTGGAAAGTTTAAAAAAATGTTTAGCAGTCTTCAAACTTCTCAGATCTGGGACACACCTTCAGTCCAAGCATGGAGATGCATGTCTTAAGTTGTTAGTATACTGCATTGATTAAAAAAAACAATATTGGAGGTAGTTTTGCTGCTGCAACCCACCAAAGCTCAGAGGGCCCTACCCACCAGCTGAAGACCAGTCGTATGGGTAGATTACATGTTCTGGGACACAAAAAAACAGGGGAGGCAGACATAAATACTCCTCTTCACACTATCTGCTATGTCTTGTAGAGAATACACACACACACACACACACACACACACACACACAGTGTGTTACATTTTTATTCAGGTGACAAAAGCAGAACAGTCCACAAGCAGGTGTCCTCATAGATCATTGCTCACTCAGTATGTAAAAACTCATTTCAAGAAGGAAGGAGCAAGCAGTCAATGTACTGCAGAACAACTGAGCAAAGGGGTTGTTTCATCTCATAGGCAACTGGGCCCAAATATTTTCTCTTGTCAGGTTTTCTTTCCTCATCTCATCTATCAGCAGCAGAGCCAGAGATGACTCAATTCTGGGTGGAGATGTGCTTTGCTAAGCCAAGATGCAGGTGTCACCAAGTTATTCACCTATGCACAGATCACAAACCAGAGGTTGTCATTCAAACAAACATCTCTGTTTAAATAAAAAAGGGAGACTAACCTCCAGCCAAACCACAGTGGAGGGAAACACAATCAGAACATCAGCCAAAGATTCTACTCAATCTACTGTTTAAAGCCAGTGTTTGCTCATCATTGCTCATTTACTACTTCATATATTCCAAGGCGACTAGAAGAAGCACAAACAAATTCCTATTCTCACCTCAACACCTTGCATTTGAAAGATTGTGGATCTTGACGGCAGTGGGAGAATTATAATTAGGGGTGGTTGGGGGAAGTTGATTCAGTTTGCATTTCAAGGTACTTCCTGAAACAATATGCGAACTGAAACACACCAGTCTTTTGGAGTTCATACATTTCTGAATTTTGCAATGCAGTTCTCCAATCAAGTAATGTGTGCAAATGTGGTTATACTGGGGTAAAGTAGGTATAAAAATGCAGGTACCAGTGAAAATTACTTGCAAAAATACATTGTATTTTGGGAAACGGCTTTACTAAAATGGATTTTTTTTCATCAAAACTGCATAAACAATGTGTGCATTAGGAGAAAATTGCAGTAAAATGCTGGTGAATTTTCATGACAACTAAAAATAAATAAATAAATACACAGTGCTGTGAAAATGTGCCAAACTGAATTTAAAAGAGCAATCTTATAGCAAGATCTTCTGGATGAGCAGATTAGAATCCAGTAGATCTTCAGCTGATTTTGGATGTTCCCAGCACAGCCAGGCTGCACCAGCCTAAGTCCTTCGTCTTCAGCTCAGCGATAGATATTTTAGCTCAGCCAGAAATAAACATGTATCTCTCTCATCCTGGCTCAGCCAGGAACCAGCCAAGCTTAGCATATCTTAAGATGGGGTAAATCCTGAATTCAGTACTGCTGAATTGAGTTTGGCTCTGGTGCAGGGCCGGCCCATTCATGAGGCAGACTGAAGCAGCCTCCTCAGGTGGTGGAATCCAGAAGTTCCTTTGTGGATGCCCCACCACCACTACCAGAGAAGCGGCTGTGGTAGGTTTCAGATTTTGGTGAGATCTCACCCAAACCCCAGAGCCATAGTTGTGCGACCTTAGAAAACAAGGTTTAGGTAGCAGTGTACGTCCAGAGCAGCACCTTCCTATTTTTGTCTCAGGTAGCGAAACAGAGCAGGCCACCCCATTTCTGATGTAACTTTATGCCATCATAACTTACATCAGTTCCTTGTGTATAGAATTGCTCCCCTAGACTGGAAAAAATAAGAAGTTGAGAGAAACTGAAACTGACAGATTTGCCCATCCCCAATTAGAAATAATGTTTGGGACAAACAGGTATCTTCACTTGAATGGGCAAAACAGGGAAATCAAATACTTGGGAAAGGAACAATAGGTTCCATTACAGCTCCACTGTCCACACCTCCAACAATATTTCCAATTCTGGATTCCAGTTTCCTATACATCTAAGGCTAGCCTTGGATATTAAATATTGTACATATAAAAGTAAGATGATAGAAAAGGCTACAACACCAATTTTCTGTATACAGAGAGTCTTTTGTACAGGGGCGGAACATTACTGTGTTTTTACTGTATATTCCTTTCGTATTCATGTGCTGTTTGCTGCTTTGGGGGCCTTTGGGCTAAAAAGAGAGAGATATAAATAAACCATAGCACAACATAACATTTAATTATGCAGTAGGAAGCGATATAGTCTAGGAGCTGCTTGACCATAACAGCTGCTGTTTTTTACGGTTTTCAGGAACAACCTTATGTGCAATGCTTGGGTGCGGGGAGTGTGTAGGGCCTTAAATGAAACCCACAAGCCCCATTCTCAAATGCCCAGGGTCAGCTTCCACACACTGGAATCTTGGGGAGCTGCCCAAGCCTCAGCAGAGCTCATAACTGATATCTCCTCAGGCGTGCCTTCATCCCAAGCCCAGCACTCAGAGCACCACTGGCTTCCCCTCTAGAACATTTCTCTGGTGCATTATGTAGAATTAAAAGTGCATCTAGATCCAAGCATTCTTCACTAACTGGAACTCTGGTATGGCTGTTGTGGGCTGCTGCTGCCACCGTCAGGTAAGCCCACCAGGGCACAGAGATGGAGGAGGCCACCCCCCAGAGCCTTGCCCAAGGGAGGCTCAAATCTGGAACTGCCCCTGCTAATTCTGCTTAGCTTTAGCCAAATCACGCCCCCCTAGGGCCTTTTAAAAGTGTAGCTAAGGGATCTGTATCAAAGTGAAGGTGACTAGATCCCCTTTGTCCTTCACCCTGTAATTCAAGCACTGGTGATGTGATCATATTGATGGGAAAGGAAGATGCAATTAGCAGAGGCATGCTGAATATTTATCTTACTGCACTGATGTGTTTTCTTAGGTATGTCAAGTGATAGTCATTCTATTGTAACAGCCTCTGGCTAGATCAAATAATAAGTATTGCGCTGTAATAATAATTTTACTTTGAAATGACTCCTCTGCGGGAAAAATTATCTAGACGCAATGCCTTGTTTTGCTTTTTTTGTACATTGGTTTGCTGCCCTTAACCACATGAGGGAGCAGGAAAGCTTTGTATTACTTGAGAAGCCTGCAGAAGCATTCCTTCAGGAAGTGGTTTCTACCACAGAAGTCTTAGCTTCTTTTGCTATTTACTGTATTTTTAAAAAATAATGCTCATACCCAAAGGGTTTGAGGCAGCTTCAACTGCCTAAATTTCCATCTAGGTCACAACAGAGGGGCAGGCACCAGTTCAGAACTAATACTGGGCCTGACTCTGACCAAGGGAGATAAAGCTGGGTGTGGTTCCACATAACAATGGTATTGTACAGCAAGACTCCATACCGCTCAACAGTCCTGTTTTGTGCCAGAGCACTGGACCAAAAGGGGCTCGGTTTTTGCTCTCATGCTCTGGCACAAATCATCTGGCTCACACCAGAGTGATGGACCAAAAGACCAAAAAAATGAGCGTCTTGATTTTGATCTGTGGGATGTTGAAGGGTATGAGATGCCAGATGACTGTGCTGTTTATCTTTATCAAGTAGGAAGATGGAATAGATTGCCCATGAAAATATGCCTCATTTTAGTCAAAGGTAATTTGTGTGTGTATGCATTTTAGATTATAGAAATCTCTAATAAGTAGGCCCGTTTAAATCAGGGGTGGTAGATCTCCTCCAGTTGTGGTAACTCCAGCTCCCATCAGTCTAAGCTAGCGCAGCCAACAGTCAGGGATGATGGGAGTTCACGCTGACTGAGAAGGACCATGTGCCAGGTGTCTGACCAACTGAAGGGGCATAGGCAGTAAGGTCTTGCCTGATATTCTTGGCTGAAGCTAGGCACAGTGTGCTATTTCATGCCTTAATGCTGTATAGAAGCCGGGTCTAGTAACTGGGCTTCCTACAAGCTAGCACTGTGTAGCATCCCATGAGTTGGGAATGGGCATACGGGTGGGACCAGGGACTCCGTCAGGAGAGCTCAGCTTTACCATTTCTCTTTCTTGCTGCGCTAATCTGACTGCTTCTGTGCAAATGGTAACCAGACTCAGCTAATCAGCCTTTATGTGCAATTTAGGCTTTCCAAGGCAGGCTAGTCCTGGTCTTTATGACCAGAAGCAGGCGAGCTGTGGGCGTTGCATGCCAATTCTTTCTGTACATAAATTAAGTGCATAGCCTTTCTCGAAAGGTGTGCTTGTTGCCTCTGAATCAGAACGAACAGGGAGCTTCTGGAAAAACAAAACATAGCCTGCTGGAACAAAATAAAGTGTACTTGGATGTTTGCCTGCCTGATTCTTCCTCTTTATTTCATCTTGGTTTGATGTAAATGTTACTGTTATTTTTAATGGGGGGTTTTTTGGGGGGAGGGGAGTCTCTTCAAACAACTCATATTATGAACCCATCTCCCTTTTCCTCTCATCCAACCACTTCACTGAGTGCTACATTTCACTTTGCGAGTTCTCAAGCAATACATCCTTTTCCCAGCAGCAGTCAAATCTTCCCAAAGGACAAATAGATTTTTATTCCTCCCCCCTTTAAACTAGCTTATTGCCTAGAATAGATATCTGAGAAACACATGCACACGGTTCTCTAATCCTTATAATCTATAATCTATAATCCTTTACCACCCACATGCTCCTGTTTTCGAAAGGCAAGCTGCTAATTAGAATGCAGATTACTATAGCTGGAATTTATAGTAGCAGAATGTCAGTGTAACAGCAACTCTTAGCAGAAATGTGAAACCAACCTCTCCTTGAGAACTTCTCTACATGAGATAATTTGCTAATCCTTCCTTAAAGCCTTCCTTCCAATAGCTGGGCCACAATCCAAGAAATGCTCACATAGGCATGCTTAAAGCCAGTGGAATCACTGGGCTTAATTTAAGCATGTCTAACTCGGTGTTGGATTGGGGCCCTAGCGTACTTCTCGAATATCCAGGGATTCAAGAGGCTTTCTTATTTTAATGAAAAACACCATCCTTTTGTGTTAGCATTTATTACACAGCACCTTTATGCCGAATTGGCCTTAAACGTGCTTTATGAACCTTTGTGCAGCATAATGCACAGAAAACACTGCTGCAATCAAAGTGGGGATGCAGTCATTTTTAATAGGAAGAAAAACATTTTTTCTTTCTTTCTGCATGGTGGAGGAAGAGCAAACCTCCCAACTGAGAAATAGAGACAAGGCCCAGGATACCCCAAGGCCTCTCAACTAGAAAAGGTTTAAAGGTAAAGGTAAAGGGACCCCTGACCGTTAAGTACAGTCGTGGACGACTCTGGGGTTGCGGCACTCATCTCGCTTTATTGGCCGAGGGAGCCGGTGTACAGCTTCCGGGTCATGTGACTGCCATGACAAAGCCGCTTCTGGCGAACCAGAGCAGCACACGGAAATGCCATTTACCTTCCCACCAGAGCGGTACCTATTTATCTACTTGCACCGTGTGCTTTCGAACTGCTAGGTTGGCAGGAGCAGGGACCGAACAACGGGAGCTCACCCTGTCGTGGGGATTTGAACTGCCGACCTTACAATTGGCAAGCCCTAGGCTCTGTGGTTTAACCCACAGTGCCACCCGCATCCCTAGAAAAGGTTTAAGCGTTCATAATTTTTTGTGGGCTGTGGAGTTCTGTTTTAAATTAGAAGAATTTTAGATGATGGAGTTTATCTATATTTTCGACTTCAACTGGAATCCTAAAATAAATTAACTTAAGGAAGTTCATCGTGCAGCAGTTTCCTGCCCTTCCCTTCCCTTCCCTCTGTGTCCTGTTCCATCATTACTTTTCATTTAGAGGACAAGCACAAACCCAACTCCTCCACTAGGAAAGAGAGAGAAAGTGGTATGGAATATAGGTGTCGTGGAATCGTCCAGTTGCCGATTTGTGGATGCTGTTGTTGTTACTTACTTTGCAGCTTTAGTTCAATTTTTGTACAATGCATTTCTGACATTTTAAATGTGCAAACTGCCCTGTGACCATCTGGCAATCAGCAGCATAAAAAAATCTAAATAAACATAAAACAGGATGAGCAGCTTAGCATGCAACTGATCTCTAGCTCAGTCTCAGCTCAGCTGGGCTCAGCCAGCATTAAGTCACCAGCCCTGACTCAGCTGAAGATAACTCCAGCATAACTTGCTCATCCTGGCTGAGTTGAGGCCGCTATAAGTCTCCCAAAAGGGGCATTCTGAGGGTGTGTGTGTGTGGCAGGCCGGGGGGGGGGGTTAGGCCCCATCCAAAGCCCATTCACTCAGTCACTTAGCCTGACAACCCAGCAGAGCACTATTTTTAAGGCTTGTTTTCCCTCTGCCAGGCTTAGGCAGAGCAGCAGCAGCAGCCCCACTGCTGAATGGCGCTTGGATCTGGTCTAACTTTACACCTAACTTAAACCCACTTCCTTTACGCCAGCACCACGTGCGTAGACTTTCTTCTCCCACAATGAGCGAGTGCAAGGGTGCTTGTTTTTTGGTTGCTGTTTCATTAAAGTTGTTCCTGTTGCTTTATAGATTATGAATGGTGCAGTACTTTGTGAATCCTTTCATATGACTTTGGTTGTAACGGTGCTGCTTGGCTTATTTCTTTCGTTGTTTTGTTAATACTGTTTTATAGACTGCAATTGTTTTACCGATGGTTTGCTAATTATTCCATATGATTTGTGCTATATTTGTGATGTTCTATTATCTTATTGTTATTTATTGTTTGTAAGCCGCTTTGCAAGCCACTTGAGTGAAAAGCAGTCTAGAAATATGCCACATATGGGGCAGAGATCAGAGGGGTCAGTTTTGTAGGCTGCCATAAGCACCCCCAGTTCTTTTAATCTTGCATAGAAAACAAGAAATCCTGAACTTTACTGCTGTTTGATGAGTGGCACTTTCTGCATGTGTTTTGGACTATGTTCATAGATAGTGTTGGGTCCTCATAATGTGACAGTTAACAATATTCTAATTTGTTGGTTTAATGTGATTTGCTTGCTGTTTCCCACTCCACTGTTTCATTTCCAAAACATGGTAATGCATTACATGAAAAAGCTTATCCATTAGTAACACTAATACTGCGTATGAATATTTAATACAAAATGCCACCGAATAAAATTGCCATTAAATATTTAAATTAGACTCGCATTTTCATATGTATGCAGATGACTCATTTCCCGTAAAAACACCTCCATACACTAATATATCACTCAGACCTTGTCAGTATAAATCAGATGTTTAGTGCAACTTGCTCTGTCAGTGAATGAATATGAAATGCTTCTTCAAATATTAACACTCTGTTTGATGCACATCCCAGCCTAGGCTGAGAACAAAGGAAGGAACGTAGTAAGATAAAAAATGAACAGGCCCAAGGATGGTATCTAAGCTGGCCAGATGTCCTCTTTTTAAGCCTCTTTTGATCTACCTGTCCCGTATCCTTGCCTGCCCTCAGTTCTGGTATCTCAAATGCATAGTTAGTGGGGTAAGATATTGTTTGTTATGACTAGGTAACTTGTGATCTAGAAATACTGCAGGAACTGTTAGTTACAATCTTGATTGGGGAAGAACTGAAAGCTAAGAGGCACTGATTATGATCTGTCTGTGTGAGGTGAAAAAGTATGGTGGCATTCATTTGACACAGGTTTCCCATTTGTAACATCTTCCTGGCAATAATGCTAGACTCCTTGTTTCTTCTATCCATACCTTCCCAGAGCCATTTCTCACTGCGGCTTCAAATTCCAGTCCCCAGTCAATTGGACCATGAGCAGAAGGAGCCGGCTTGTTCCACAAAGGCTTGCACAAGAGTAACTGCAATGCCCTAGAGAAGGCAGCTGCCATAGCAGTTCTTGTCCTTCACTTTACCTGGAACCAGGACTTGGCTACAACACGCTTTCCGACCACATTTACAGGACACTCAAGCATGGGAACTCCTCGTTCGATCCGATTCCTACACTGTTCTAGGATGTGCTCTCTTCACCATCGAACACCCGTGGAACCGACTGACTTGCCACAGTGGGACTTATATCCAAGCACAATGGGGGAAACCCACTCGGCACTACAACCCATCCAAACAAAGAAAAAAGACTTTGGGAAGGCTACACCGATTCCATGTATTACAAACACTGGACTTACGGATTTTATTGCAGTGACCCTACCACCGCCTCCACTATCCAAGGTACTTGTGTACATAGATTTTGCTGTGTCTGGGATTTAGGGACTTCTTCGACTTGGGGAGGGAAAATGCACCTTGAAGGCTGGCTGCATCCTGTGGGAGGAGGTACCGCTTCGGAATGGGACCCAGAGATGTGGTGGGATAATGACCGACTTAAAT